>NW_022436981.1:15316826-15506536 GCF_009761245.1 Sapajus apella | reverse complement strand
GTCTCCCAAAGTGCTGGGATTACAGGCTTGAGCCACCGCGCCCGGCCTATTATTAAAATTCTTAGGCCAGGATCCGGGTGATGATTTGTCTAAACCCAGCTAGTTAACAAGGAAAGGTTCTGCCTTTATATAGACTTCCAGTGTAGTCTTAGAAATCACGAGTAAAAGGGTTTTGGATTTACAGCTTTAGGAATTACGTGAAAAGGTTTCAGGTTTACAGTTTTAAAAAGCACATATGAAAGTGTTTCAGGTTTACAGTTTTAGGAGTCACATGTGAAAAGGTTTTGGGTTTACAGTTTTAGAAATCACATGTAAAAAGGTTCTGGTTTCCGGATAGAGGAGTGGGGTGGGGGTTTGATCTTAAGTGAAAACAGTATCTTCTGGAGAGTTTCCCTAATACCAAGCCTACCATCTACAGGAAGGTGATTCAGGAGGCGCCAGTCGGCCAGCCTTTTCTTCTATTGAAATGCAGTGTGCAAGTCAAGGGGGCAGGTGATCCCAGATGCCTGGGTCTCCTTGCTGACCTCTATTCTTGCCTGTATCATCAATCCAGTAACCCAAGTAGAGACAGATCATCAGAACCTGGGATAAGGGCTGCAGGGTTAAAGACATGTTTTTATAAGCAATCTTTGTTAGGAGCCTTTAACACCAATTCATAACACAGACAATCATTGGCAGGAGAGTTTCACGGATGACTGAATGAGATTATTAAATGGCTCCAGAAACTTTCACACTAGTAGCAAATAAATCTATTATACAATTTGAATTTACCTTTGATCTTTGAAGCCCTTCTCAAAGGGAAGAATATACTCTTAATTAGATTGTTCAACACCCTTCACTTTATCAATTAACCCTGTTTTTCCTTTTTCTGTTCCTTTTTCCTATTATTATAAATGGTTTCTAAGCACCTTCAGAGATACATAATGATATAATTTTTTTTATTTTTACAATACAAGCTCTTTGCTTTCCCAACCCTAATTCCCTGTGACATGCTTTCCTTTACTCCTCTAAGCTCTCTATTCTAATCTGTGACACCTCCCTCCTGTGACTTGCAGGCTCTCTGAATTTCACTTCTTGGCAGCTGCTTTTCTGTGCTGCCATTGCTTATTCTTTCAAGCTATTCCCATGGTGTTCAACTCAGCTGCCATGATACTCTGCTGTCCCTAGCTTTTAGCTGCCTCCTGAATCCAGCTCACATACTCCAGAGCCATCTTTCCAGCAAGGAAGTTTCAGGCCACGGACCTTACTCCAGCAAATAACTGATTTGACTGAGTACATCTTTCTCATTAATATAGAATACAACAAATTATTTCCCCAGAAATCCTAAGTTTGAAAAAGAAAAAATGTGCAACATTCCCTGAAGACCAGCAGCAGGAGCAACATTCCAGAATCCCAAATTTAAAGTGCTTCCTGTTTACTTTACTGAATGATCACTGACACCTCTCGTCTGAGGTAGCCAAGCTGCCTGCCTTCCAAGGGGCTGCAGGGGATGAGTGTACATTGCTACAATACTCAAAGAGAAAAATTTGAAAGCCCTTGAGAAAATAATGACAAAGGATCTAAATCGTGCAGCAGGAGCCCAACAACCTAGCAAACAACATACAGCAATGTGGGATGTTACGAATAGGTATTTCTTGAATTACAGGTCATCTAGTTTGTCTCTGTCAAAAACATAAGAAAAAGTAACCCAAAAAGAAGAAAACACAGTACCGTTTTTATATTAATCACAAATACTGTAATATGCTTTAACCTTCAACAAAAACTGGCACAATGTTCCAGAAAACTGGTCTGTTTCTTTCTTATTAATGAAATGAAGCCAGAAATAAAAACAAATTATGAATAAGGAAAAAAAATCAAGACAGCCTTCACTATGACAACTTTACTCTATTCCCTTCTATATGTAAGTTGCTTTCAGGGTACTTCTATTTTAAAAGATTATAGAGATGGGGCAACTCTAAATGAGAAAGCCTTTAGCCCTAACTCTTGTTAAATATAATCTGGGTCATTTGTCACTCTTCTCACAACACACTGTGTAGCAAAAAGCAGCAGGATTCTGAAGACTGATGCTGCAGTTAAATGGGCTGAGTGGCCAACAGAAATAGCGCCACTTAGTCCCAGGAACTAAAGGCAATTTGTAGGCTTATTTAATTTTAGCCCATCTTCAAATGGCATTATAAAGTTGTAGGAGAGTAGTTATTGTCATGGTAGCATGAAAAACATAGAAACCAAGATTCCAGAAGAACAGGTGAATGGAGCCATTTTCAGGTCAATGGATTAGGAACTCAGCTATGAACCAGCCAGAACAGTAAGAGCAGGTATTTTTAAGACGCGCCCTAGGCTAGAAGGGCAAACAGCTAGGAAAGCTTCCTTTTTAACAGGAATCTCCCTCTCCATTCTTTAACATATAATTCATATGCTTCTAGTTTCAGATGCTATCTGAAGTGTTCTGTGCCTACCTCTTCAACTATGGTCAGCCTATATAACACAGCCTTTCAGAAAATTCCTTCCCCAGAGGAACACAGCTTGTTTACCACCTTTTTACTTATTACACGACTCCTTTAGTTTACATACAAACATTTATTTGCCCCATAGGGATTCTATTTGACATATCAGAATTTTTAATATTTTTATTGTGGTAAAATATACATAATATAAAATCATTTTAGGCCGGATGTGGTAGTTCACACCTGTAATCCCGGTACTGTGGGAGGTGGAGGCGGGCAGATCACTTGAGGTCAGCTGTTCAAGACCAGCCAGGACAATATGGCAAAACTCTGTCTCTACTAAAAATACAAAAGTTAGCTGGGTGTGGTGGCGGGCACCTGTAATCCCAGCTACTCAGAAGCCTGAGTGAGGAGAATCATTTGAACCCATAGGGCTGAGATTTCCATGAGCAGAGATCCCAACAGCCTTGATGACAGAGGGAGACTCTGTCTTAAAAAAATTTTTTTAAATCTTATTAACCACTTTTAGATACACAGTTAGGTGGTATTAAGTACATTCACATAGTTGTGCAACTATCACCATTATTCATCTCCACAAATTTTTCACCTTCCCCCAAAGGAACTCTGCACTTATTACACAGTAATTCACTTTCTGCCCTTCCCTTTCTGTCTAAAAGCAAGGCATAAATTTCCCTTTGTAAAAGTGATGTAAGTTTCTATTTGTAAAGGTGATCCCGTGTCCTGTACTAGGAAGACCAAGAACAGCCCTTAGACTGCATAACAAACCTTACTAAACATTCTGCATCTACCATACATTTCCTAGTATCTTTCTACCATTTACCATCCTTAGAAACCCAAAGCCCTTTTCCTTTTCTAGTCACTTCTCCACAACTTATCACCCTTTGTTAAAATGGTATGTCAACGCCTTAGTCCAACCACTTCTTTGGGTTTTCACTTCTTTGCAGTGAAGTTCCTGTATATGTAAAAATATGAGAATTTGCATACCTTTTCTGTTATTCTGTCTTTTTTCAATTTGATGAGCGTGTCCCAAATAGAGAACCTAAAAGGATAGAGGGAACGTTTTTCTTCTCCTAAACTACTTTCTTTCTCTATATATTTGACTATTTTAGGCACCTCACAGAAGGACAGTCATACAGAATTTCTCTTCAGTGCCTGTCTCATTTACTTAGTATAATATTCTCAGGTTTCATCCACGTTGCAGCAGGCATCAGAATTTCATTCCTTTTAAAAGTTGAGTAATATTTCATTTTATGTATAGACCACATTTGGTTTACCCATTCATCCTTCAATGAACATTTGGTTTGTTTCTATCTTTTGACTAATGCGCAAAATGTTACTATAAATAGTGGTACATACATATCTGTTCAACACCCAGCTTTCAATTCTTTTGTCTATATACCCGGAAGTGGAATTTGTAGATCATATGGTAATCTATGCTTAATTTGTTGAGGAGCCACCATACTGTTTTCCATAGCAGGTGTACCATTTTACATTCCCACCAGCAATGCATAAGGGTTCCAATTTCTCCACATCCTCACTGATACTTCTTGTATTTCATTTTTTTAATAATAGCCATCATCCATCTATGGGTATGAAGTGACATTTCACTGTGGTTTCAATTTGCCTTCACCTAATGATTAGTGATAATCATATGAATAACTGATATGTCAGTTTTACAACTATTTTCTATACTTAGAGCTGCATTTATTTTTCTCTCTTCAGAACTTTATTGGCATTATAATTTATATACAATAAAATATTTAAGGTATGCAATTTGGTAAATTTTGACAAAAGTATGCATCTTTGAAACTGTCACCACACATTAAGACAATGAACATATCCATCACTCCCTAGAGTTTCTTCTTCTCTTTTTATAACTCCTCTCGGCCATACCTCCTCTCCTTACCTCATCCACTAGCAAGCACTGATCATCTTCTTTCTGTAATTTTAGATTAACTGGCATTTTCTAAATTTTATGCAAATAGTTATAAAATATGTACTTTGAGGTCCATCAATGTTTTGCATATATCAATAGTTCATTCCTTTTCACTTCTGAGCAGTTTCTATTATATGGATATATCACATGATATATATAGAATTACCTGCTGACGAATATGGATTGTTTTTAGTTTTTACTACTGCAAATAAAACTGCTATCAACACTGCCATGTAGTGTTTGAATTCAGTTAATACTTTCATGTCTCATGGGTAAATATTGAGAAGTGAAATGGCTGGGCCATTATTAATAATTTTATTATCAACTATTTAGGAAACTGCTTCATTTGTATTAGTCAGAGTTCTCCAAAGAAAGAGAGAGAGTGAGAAAGATAGATTATGGAAATTCACTCATATGATTATGGTAGCCAAAAAGTCCCACCATCTGTCTTCTGCAGTCTGGAGAGCCAGGAAAGTCAGTGGTGTAAATCAGTCCAAGTCCAAAGGCCCAAGAACCAGGGAAGCTAATGGCATATGTTCCAGTCTGAAGCCAAAGGCCTGAGAACCTGGGGGGAGGACCAAGAAGTGATGCTGCTATGAGACCCAGAGTCCAAAGGACTGAGAACCAGGAAGCTTTGACATCCAAGAGAAGAAGATGGATGTCCTTGTTCATGCTTCTTCTGCCTTTTATTTCTATTTGAGCCCACAATAGATTGGATGACATCTGCCCACTGTAATGAGGGCACATCTTCTTTACCCAGTCTGCTTATTCAAATGTTAATCTCTTCTGGAAAACCTCATACAGACACACCCAGAAATAATGTTATACCAGCAATCTGGGCATCCTCAGTCTAGTCAAGGTGACGCATAAAATTAGCCATTACAACATTACTGCCCTTTAACGTACAGTGGCAATGTATGAAAATGCCAGGTCCTCTAACATTCTTGTCAACACTTGTATGGTCAGTCATCTTCATTTTAGTCATTCTAATGGGAATGCAGTAATATCTCATTGTGGATTAATTTGTATTTTCCTCATGGCTAATGATAAAGAATACCTTTACATGTGCTCATTTGTCATCAATATATTTTCTTTAGAGAAGTACTTGTTCAAATCTTTTGTCCAATTTTTAATTGACATGTCTTCTTATCAAGTTATAGTATGCAATTATACAAATATATCACACACATCACACAAAGCATATATATATTATATTGTGAAACGTTTGTTTTGCAAACTTTTCTCCAGCACTGCAGTTTTCCCTTTGATTTTTTAACAATCTTTTAAAAAGCAAATTTTTTAACTTTGATAAAGTCCAATTAATTGATTTTTCTTTTATAGCTTGTGCTCTGTCAAATTTAAGAAATCTTTGCTAAACCTAAACTCACTAATATTGTCTCCTAAGTATACCTAGTATCTTATTTCTAAAATAAACCGAAAGTAAATCATGTACACCAAAGAAAGAAGACTGACTATCCAACCCTACTTTGAATTAGTGGCACAGAATCTCTTTTAGTATCTTTAAGCTCCCTGTCCGTGATGGTCCTGCTGACCCAAAAGAATATTCTTTGAAGAATGCTGAAACCTCCATACATAATACAACAAATCCTAAGAACTGGACTAGCATAGATCAGTGGTAACCACTCAATACCCTCTATAAAGGCACCTGTATAGTGATGCCTAATCTATCATCACATCTTTTACTAATTCTGTTTTTCCTTTTCAAAGACTGTAATAAGGCAAAAACAAGCAAGAGGGCTGACTAGCTGCAGCCAGATAGTGCTACGCCCATGAAGAGAGACTGCGATTTAAACCAACATAATTTGAACATACTTTTGGAGACAAAATGCTGAATGTGGATGGGGAAAAGATGCAGATGTTGAGGTTGAAGAGGGAGGAAGCTGGGAACACTGCATGGGGTGCTGAATGATGAAGCAGGTTCCTAGCCCTGAACTTCTGGGGAAGGGAACATAGCTGCAAATGCCAGCATACACAAAGAAGCCAAGAAGTTGAGTGAGAGCTTATCTACAGCCCATTGTTTTCAGCAGTCTTTTATTGGATCGCAGCCAAAACTACAACATCCAGAAATCCTTGTCTAGTTCTGCTCCCCGCAAAATCAAGGGCAAGAATTCAACAACAAAGACCCAGTACAGAGGCTTAGCCCTCTGAAAGCTTCCACAAATGAACCCAACTGATCATGCTCAATTTAAAGCAATTAAACAACACCAAACATCTCAGATTACAGGGAATCAGTGCAAGAATTTTGGCATTTCAAAAAGTGTGTATCCCCTTATCTCCAAATGAGCCCACTAAGTCCCTAGCAATGGTTCTTAACCAGTCTGAAATGTCTGAAATGACAGACATGAAATTCAAAATACGAATGGCAAGGAAGCTCATCAAGATCTTGGAGAATGTTGAAAGTCATCCCAAGGAAGCCCATCAAGATCTTAGAGAATGCTGGAAGTCATTCCAAGGAAGCCAAGCAATTCAAGAGTTGAAAGATGAAATAGCAAATTTAAGAAAGACCTAAATTAAACATTTTAAACTGAAAAATTCACAAGAATTGCGTGATATGATCACAAGTATTAATATTAACAGCAGGCCAGTGTAGTGAGTGGCTCACACCTATAATCTCAGCACCTTCAGAGGCCGAGGCAGGTAGATCACTTGAAGTCACAGGTTAAAGATGAGTCTGGGCAACATGACAAGACCCTGTACTACAAATACAAAAAAATAGCTGGGCATGGTGGTGCATGCCTGTGGACCCAGCTACTCAGGAGACCGAGATGAGAGGATTGCTTGAGCCCGGGGGTGGGAGGTGGCTTGCAATAAAACCAAGACCACACCACTGCACTCCAGCCTGGGTGACAGAGCAAGACCCTGTCTACCCTGTCTCAAAAAAAAAAAAAAGTAGTAGTAATAGCAGAATAAACTGAATAAGCCTAACTGAACAAAGAATCTCAGTGCTCGACCAATTGTCCAAATCAACTCAGTCACACAAAAACAAAAAGAATTTTTTAAAATAAAATATCCAAAAATAGGGGATTATGTAAAGAGAAAAAAATCTCTATCACACTGGCATTCCTGAGAGAGAAGCAAAAGGAGTAACTTGGAAATATATACTTGAAGATATAGTTCATAAAAATTTTCCTAATCTTGCTAGAAAGGCTGGCAGGTAAATCTAGGACATACAGAAACCCCTGGCAATTACAATAAAAGATGATCATCCCCAAGGCACCTTATCATCAGATTCACCAACAAGGCCAAAGTAAAAATCTTAAAGGCAGCTACAGAGAAGGGACAAGTTATGTACAGCGGGAACCCCATCGGACTGGCAGAAAATCTCTCAGCTGAAGCCATATAAGCCAGAGATTGGAGGCCTATTTTCATCATCCTCTAAGAAAAGAAATTCCAACCAAGAACTTGTTATCCTCCCAAACGAAGCTTCATTAGTGAAGGAGAAATAAAATCTTTCTTAGGCAAATGCTGAGAGAATACATTTCAACTAAACCACCCTTAGAAGAGGTCCTTAAAGGAATGCTACACAGGCAATTGAAAGAATGACACCGGCTACCACAAAAACACACTTAAGTAAATAGCCCACAGGCACTATTAATCAACTACACAATCAAGTCTACCTAACAACACAATGACAGGATCAAAATCATACAAATCATTAATAACCTTGAATATAAAAGGCCTAAATGCCCCGTACTTTGTTCCTTAAAGTATGCAGAAAGAAATGTAACTGCATTTCTAGTCACCTCATGCCACTACAAGCTATTTATTTAAAAGTGAAACTTTTTGTATATTGTGAACTGATTTGTTTATTTAAACTTTTATTTTGGTGAATTTAACTTTGAGTTTCTTTATATTTCGTGTCACAAAATAAAGTCCTATATTTTTCAGTGTTTATTTTATGAATATTAATATAGCTATTTTTTCTAGAATGACTAATTGTGTAATATCTGTATTATGTGATCACTTGAAAACTAATAAATATTTTCTTCATGAAAAAAAAAAAAAAGCTATCGGAGCCAAAACAGCACGGTGATAGTACAAAAACAGACACAGAGCAATGCAACAGAATAGAAAACTCAGAAATAAAGCTGTACTCCTATCATCTGACTTTAACAAGGCCAAAAAAAAAAAAAAAGCAACCAATAGGCAATACATTCCCTATTCAATAAACGGTGCTGAGACAATTGCAGAAGACTGAAGCTGGAACCCTACCCTTTCATCATATACAAAAATTAACTCAAAATGGATCAAACATCTAACTGCAAGACCTCAAACTAGGATTTTTATAGAAGACAATATAAAAAAATATTTTTCAACATTGGCCTTGGCAAATAATTTCCAGCTAAGTCCCCAAAAGCAACTGCAACAAAAGTGGGACAATGAGATACCATCTCACACCAATCAGAATAGCTATTATTAAAAGGTCAAAAAAAATAACATGCTGGCCAGACTGAAGAAAATGGAATGCTTACATGTTGTTAGAGGAAATATAAATTAGTCTACCCACTGTGGAAAGGAGTCTGCAGATTTCTCAAGGAACATAAAACAGAGTTACTATGCAATCCAGTAGTTCCATTATTGGGTGTATACCCTGAAGAAAATAAATTACTCCACCAAAAAGACACATGCACTAGTATGTTCACCACAGCACTATTCACAATAGCAAAGAGGTGGAATCAACCCAGGTGCCCACCAATGGTAGACTGGATAAATAAAATGTGGTACATATATACCATGGAATATTATACAGCCATACAAAAGAATGTCCACTACCTGGGTGACGGTGACGAGATTCATACACCAAACTCCAGCATCACACACTACACCCATGTAACCTGCACATGTACCTCCTGTACACTGAGGTTTAAAACTAAATAACATATTGCATTAATAATTCAGGTGACCAAAAAATTAGATTTTCTTGAGAGTGTTATAAACAGATACTTGTTAAAAAAAATGCAACCAATATTTTGTGGGATGGCAACTGTATTTTATATGGGCTTATATTTGAAATTCTTATAAAATAATTATACAAAGACTATAATTCTAACATCTTTTAATGCATTTCTTCTTCAGGAGAGGTTGACCAGAAAGTCCATAAACTCCAACTGCAAGGAAGTTCCTCTGGGTAAAGCTCATAATTTGGCAGTTTTGGTCAATAAGTCAAAAATATTCATTTTTTTTAATGTTCATTTATTTACCGAATAGCTTTCTTTGTTTCAGCAGGTACACAGTTAATGATGACTGCCTGCTAACTGTCAAGTGTACTTATCTTTAGGACAAATGACTAGCCTGCAGAGTCAAAGTGTCTCTCAATTTCAATTCTAAATTTGTAGAAGGAAAAAACCTAACTGGTTCAACTTCATTCATCCAAAGCACCTATGGCCTGGAAAACAGGACCATGAGGCTGACAGGACCCTTCTGTTAGGAGTGGGGACAAGAAAGCTCTCCTAAAATGGGGTGGGGGTTAAGCTAGGGAGACATTCCATAATGTGTTCACTACATATATGAATAAATAGGCTTGTAAGGTTAAGATAAGAAGGATGAGCATTTCCAGAGACCCGTAATTTGTGAATGCTAAAAAAGAAAGCACTACTCTCACACTCTACTGAGAGGTTTCCACCTTTAATTATATATAAAAATATTACATATAGGATAGAAATAATACTGATCACACTGTAACCAAGTAAGGATTGATTCTCCTACCTATTTACTTGCCAAACTGCCATGCCAGACCCCTAATAACTCCAATAGGAATGCCACCATTTTCAAAGGCCAAAAAAGACACCCAAAGCTAGCAAATGAAATGGAGTTTTATTTGGGGGAACTTACAAGGACAGTTCAGTAGCAGTGAGCTGAAGAGAAGAACCACAATTTCTTGTGAAAATCAGTTTATATAGCACCTTTACTTAACATTCTCCCCCCAGCAATGTCTACTACAGCCCTCATTCCCCAAGTTATTGCTGTCAGGTCCGTCAAGGGTATGCTTAAAGTAATTGCTGTCAAGCGTGTCTACCATACACAAAGACAAGAAAACTTAAAATATCCTAGAAAAGTTGGCAAAGTAAGACTTAAAAACAAATTCAACAGGAGTGTCTGGTTGCAGGTCTAGTATGTAAAGAGCTTAGAAATTTTCAACCTCACCTTACAAGAGAAAACTGAACTAACTGAAAATCAGTAACTTATCCTGGCTCCACCAGAGAAATGAGGACCCGGAGCAAGTAATCACCCCGAAAATCTGGAAAGACAGGTGCATCCCGAGGATACAAGACTGAAACCTGGTCATGTGAAGCAGAAACCACTGGTGCTATAAACTGGTAGGAACACCTAAGTGGTAATTTTGATAAATTGCTGTAGGCTGAGTGTGAACTAGTGTCGAAATAAGAAACTCCTGGAGCTTTCATCTTAGGGGAAGCCCCACACTTTCATGAGCTTTCTGTCCAGGAAAAGCACCAGGATCCTACAGTGGGGATGCAAGAAATAATCCCTCCTGGCTCTGGCAGTGGGAAGGTAAGAGTAACGGTGCTGGTCTTAGCATAGAATAGGCCTTATTCAAAATCAATCAGGAACATTTCAGCCAGAGTAGGGAGTAATGGACAAAAGGGAAAAACCTATACACCAAAGTAGTACTGGAAGGCCCCAAGATACTGACCCTCAAAACCTTGAGGCTTAATTGGAAGGTTATGAAATGTTCCCCTCTCACATAGCTTACCCCCATCAAAATAGGGCTCTAGTGTAATGATCTATCACCATTATACTAGGTGAGAGAGCTATAAAACACATAGGACTCTAGAGAAATTTGGGCCTCTAGTACCTATACTACAGCAAACACTAAACACAGCCATCCAGATTAACATAAAACCACACACCTAAAGGTCTTTTACCTCAGTGGTCTAATTAACCAATACAATATCTAACTTTCACGCAGGTAAAGGGAAATAGGATGAAATATTTAAAATGCTGAAAGAAAGCCTTCAATCTACAATTCTATATCCTGCAAAATAATCCTTCAAATTTGAAGGAAAAAGACTCCTCTGTAATTCCAGCACTTTGGGTAGCCGAGGTGGGCGGATCACTTGAGGCCAGGAGTTTGAGACCAGCCTGGCCAAAATGGTTAAACCCCATCTCTAAGAAAAATACAAAAATTAGCCCGGTGTGATGGCATGCACCTGTAGTCCCAGACACTGAGGAAGCTGAGTCGGGAGAATTGCTTTAACCCAGGAGGCGGAGGTTGCAGTGAGCCGAGATTATGCCATTACACTCCAGCCTGGGTGATAGAGCAAGACTGTCTCAAAAAAAAAAAAAAAAAGACTTCTTCACACAAACAAAAACAGAGACTTCATCACCAGCAGACTTGCCCTGCAAGAAATGTTAAAATAAGTTTTTCAGACAAAGGAAAATGGTATACGTCAGGGTTTACATCCAGAAAGAAAATGCACTGGGGAAAGAATGAATGAAAGATAAAATCTTTAATTTTTCTTATTTCTAATTGATCTAAAACATCTTTTTAACATAATAATCATAACAATACATTGGATGGCTATAACACATAGATAAGCAAAATGAATCACAGCAATGTCACGACAGACCAAAGAAATTGAGGATGTTCTGTTATAAGCTAATTCTACCCACATGTGACATAGTATAGTTCAAGTTCTTCAAAGGTGGACTTAGATTAGTTTAAAATGTGTACTGTAAACTATAAGTCAACCACTAAGATGTTTTTAAAAGAAGTCATTGATATGCTGAGAATGGAGGTAAAATGGAATCACACAAAATGTTCTATTAAAACCAGAAAAAGATGGGGGACAGGGAGAGAAAACAAAGAACAAATGCAACAATCAGAAGACTAATATAGATATGCTAGATATTAATACAACTATATCAATAATCAGTTTAAATATGAATGGTATGATTTGGTAAAGACTTATTGACTTGGCTAGGAATTTTAGAAGCAGGTTACATGAGAAGTCTTTACAACCTTTTCCACTTTTCTGTAAATATAAAAGCAATAAATATTTTAATTATTCTAAAATTAAAAGGTTATTTAAAACAGATATTCAGCTAAAGCCATAGAGTCCGTACCTTGGTTTTAGGTATCCTCTCAAAATGCAATGCATTAATTCCAAGAGGATTGGTTTATCCGCAAATCTAAATTTAAAGACATTATTGTCTAGAACAGCACTGTCCAATAAAATTTACTGCCGTGACAGAAGTGGTCTTTATGTGGGCAGATCAATATGGTAGCCACAAACCACATGTGGCTACTGAACATTTCAAATGTGGCTAATGTAGCAAAGAAACTAAATTTTTTATTTTATTTTCTGTTACTTTTTAAATGTAAATAACCACATTGTTCCATATTAATGCAGGCTTCTTGTGCAAGTTGAATACAAGTCTTCATTTAAGCAATCAACTCACCCTCCCACCCAGTTCTAGCATTAATATTATATTAGGTGCTAAAGTTTTCATAGTTAGAATTTAATGCTATTATGAATTTATTAAATTTTTTCCAGACTTTACCAGATTAACTATGAAAGTATAGTTCTGAAATGTAGTATCAGGAGAGAAGATTAATTCCAATTTTAGAAACATCTATTTAGTCCAAATTATGGACTTTTATTGTTAGAAACTCATTCCTTTCATGTCGACAAAAGTTGCATATGGGCTTCACTGTGCAACTGCAGAATGGATTTCAAGCCATCATCACACACCTTTAAAGCTTCTATCACAGCACTAGTATAAGCTTTCAGTTAAAACAGAGCCTGATTAGAAATCCCTGAAATGGAATAATCCAAATTCCCACTAAAATATCTTTGAAAGCAAAAACAAAGACAATACACAATAGCACTGAAAACTAGAATCAACCTTATGGAGGAATTTTCATTAGTTACTAGGCCAAAGGATCTGGGTTGAGAAACACAGGTTTTTTTCTTCTATTGGTTTAGCTATAAGACACAGGGATAATTTATCTGATTAAAATGAGGCCAAAAGCCATCAGTCCTCCAGAAACTACTTTCTACTTCTTAAGACAAGATCTTTATTTACCTGAAAACTGGGTAACTGTTCCTCTACCTCAAAGGAGAGCTTATTGAGGTACCCCAGCAAGTACTTCTCTTTCTTTGCATATTGAGAAAACAAAATTTTTAACAAAAAACTGGGCTGCAAATGAAGGCCCCACAGATGGGTGTTAAATACTTGCTGGCACCATCCCCAAGCAGGACTGTCAGCAGAAGTGGAAGCCAAAATATCTGTAATGACACATGGTGTATGGTCTTGTCAAATTAAGTCTGAGGTGGTATCAGAAGAGACTGCCTTCATGAGGTACACGTATTCGGTGTCACGGGGAACTAACCAAGGCAGAAATATCCACACACTTGTTTCAGAAAAGAGGACACCTGGCATCAAATGGAAACTGAACTGGAAATGTAGAAAACTATAGATTCAACCACAAACTCGATTAAGAGGAAGATGATCTGAAACTCAATAAAAAATGCTAAGAGCTTTAAAAATTAAAATTTCACAAATGTGGAGCCCAGGGAATGAGAAAACCATGTTAAGAATTACAGTTATTCCCAAAGATGTAACTAGAAACACGTAACAGAGTCCATGGTGAGTGACACAATTGAATAAAACTTGTCTACGCTAGCTAAAAACATTATAACTTAAAGGGCCACCTCAATGATATTCCAAGTAAATCTCCACCAACAGAGCAAAATCTACATATTCTATGAAAGTGCCCAACAGGCTAAAATAAAGTACATAAGGCCCTAGGCAGAAAAAGCAAGGAAACTGGCCTCTCCATCAGGAACAATATTAGGCTGGTCTGCAATTTTTTCTTTGCAATAGGTAGTAAGCACACAATGAATTTTGAAGGAGAAAAGGCTATAAACTAAGGATGCAACCCTGCCGAGTTGTCATTCACATGCGAAGATAGCAAAAACAGTTTCAACTACACAGAGTTCAGAAAACACACCACTGTTAGACCAGTTTTACTTAAAAGGTTAAGTGTAGTTACGTAGTGGAATTCTTTTCCTTCACATTTCACATCCCCATCTCAAACTATAAAAACCACATTCCTGCTTCAGCCCAAAGTTTACCTTCCTAGGGAGGCTGAAAAGAGTTTTCCAAACTTCCTTCCTCTCTAAGAAGGGAAGAACCGTGGAAAGGACCTACCTTGTATTGGCTCTCACTACTGGGGAACAGTCGTCGCGCCTCGAAGGAAGAAATGAACTACACTAAGTTTCTCTGCTGCCCCTTTTCTGACGCTGTTTTAATTATGTGCTCAGGTGAGCACGCTTTCCTCATTTTCTTGTTCCCAGCTGTAGACCATCAGCTCACAGCCTCCAGGCTGGGTGGAAAAAAAGGCCTGCAGCACACTTTTTCTGTTCATGACTGAGGGGAGAAATTCATTTCTGGGTACATCCTCGGCTTTCTCAGCTTTAATACCGTGGTGGATACGAGACATGGCTCTGGACATCCATTCCATCCTCTTTCTATAGAATATTCCTATAAAGCAGAGAATGGAAGACCAAACAATTCAATTCATAGGCTATGTGGCACTAAAGTTCCAGGTACAGTTCAGGTTTGACCAATCAAATACATGTGCAGGAGATTTGGAAAAAGCTGCAGTATTGCAGAAGGCACTTTCTCCAGCTGCTGCTCCTATTTCTGCTGGCAGCAGTCATGAAGGACTTAGTTTTTCTGAGACAGCATTCATAGTCCAGTCCCTAGCTTCATAGTTGTCAAAAGGCAGACCATGGGTCATCCATTTTGCCAGCACGCTTTCAAACAAGTAGGATGTGGTTGTGTAATCAGATGCAGAAGCAGCTTCCTAATCATGGCTGTGACAGAAGGACTCTGGAGCTGGATATTTTCTGATTATTGCAGTGGAGGAAGCTCCACAGGTGACCTGGTCCTGGGCTGTAGCTTGGGAGCCACTCCTGTATATTTCATTTTAAAAACTATTTAATGTCATGTATACACACACACACACATTATTTTTCCTGCTTAAACTAGCAGAAGTGGATTCATTTCTCTGATACTGAAATCTCTGCAGCTGAACTCTGACCAATACAACCAGAAAGCCATGTACTTGTTCAGGTGTTATTGATCCCACTTGACCCCGTGTCTGTTATCAATTCTTTAGAACTTGGCAGGTGAAAGAGATGAAGATTGGGCTCTCCTAAACCTCCAAAATCAGTCACCTAAGAAGGGGATTAAAATTAAAAACTCGACATTTTATACAATGTTGCTATGTAAAAGGACTGGTGGTGAGCATTGAAATCAGATAATAGTTGACTATACAACATTACTGCAAACATAAGAAAATAAAAATTCATAAATACACAAAATATATATAACCTAATATGTACTCATTTCGCTACTCATATAGCCTAAAACATAAGACAAAACAAATTAAGTTTAGGAATTTAGAACTATTATGGGTCAAAAATAAAAGTGGCATAAAGAATATTAAAAATATACTATTTAATCCTTACTAAAATGAAGATTTTAAATGTGGCTGGAAAGTTATTTTTTTTAGAGTGAACCTCTAGTACGCCTTACGCATTAGAAAACAAAGCAAAATATGGGCAATCTGTAGAAAAATTCAGAAATAAGGAAACAGTAATTATGGCAAGAAAAAGTAAATTATAAAATAAGGTAACAAAGTATCATACCCTTCAGATCATAAATGTGAATAGTATAAATTTCCCAATTAAATGATAAGATTATAATACACTGCTTACAAAGAAACAATAACAGAATGATTACAATGGGTTAAAAATAAAAGCCTTGTAGAAAAGATATCAAACTCAAGCCAAAATAAAAACAATAAACACCAGAGGTAACTATTAATTTTAGACAAAGCCACATTTAAGGTAAAAATTATTAAGTGGGCAAAAAGTATCATTAAAAAAATCAAATCCATAAAACAGAGATATACAATTTCATTTGACAAAACATGAAATAAAAACTAAGAAGCACAAGGAGAAATATATAAGCACATATCTGCTAGGGAATCTCATAAATTCAAACTCTGGCAGGCCATATTGTTGTTACTACAGGAGAACATAGATATTTTAAATAATATGTGGAGGGAGAAAAAACATTTGTTCCTTATAAAAAAGAAATAAACTTTCGAGGAATATTCATCTGCTCCTAGTAGAAAGGAAAAAAAGCACTTTCCTTTGAAAGAAAGTTGAATTTAAACCTGTTAAAATGTTTTTAATTTCAGGTACAAAGATTCATGTACATAACTATTAACAATAGTTATCATTTTAGTGCTTACCATGTCCCAAACATTATGATAAGAGGTTTACATATATTTTATATACAACCATGACATAAATAAGTTAAAAACAGAGAATGAAGAATGTTCACTAACCTCGAACAGTCACATGATAAAATATGAAGTGGGACGCCAGACTAAATAAGAGTGCATGTATTTGCGTGTGTGTGTGCATACATACAAATAGTATGATCAACCTTTGTAAAACACAAAGTCTGAAATGAAACAAAAGCATCCATATAGTAATGGTAGTTTTCTTTGAGTAATGCGATTACAAGTGATTTTGTTGTTCTTTATATTTTCCTATAGTTTCCAAACTTTCTTTCTAGAATTCACTATTTCATTATGAAAAAAATGAGTTTTTTAAAAAACATATGGAAAGTTGCTGATGAATAAAATGTCAACTAATTACAATATGAAACAAGGCCCCTTATGTTGAATTTCGCTTTAATAACTTGAAATAGCAACCAGCTGAACTAAATAGATGTCCCCGTCACTGTAGCAATGTTGAAGACATAGTTTAGTGTATCTACCTAGGAGTTGACTTGAACAAACCTATTAGCTAGCTATAGTAAGGAAAAATTTTCAAATAGCACCTTAGCAGAGAATTTGACAAAACCAAAATACCACCTTGGTATGTGGCAGACATGTTCTTATACAAGCCACTTTATTGATTGTGGCCAAAGCAATTGTACTTTACGGAATAGGCAAATAAAAAACTGTAGAAATGAAAGTCTACAAGATGCTTGTATATATGTAGGTGGAAAAAGTTACTCAAAAAGTTTGATACTGGTTAAAAAAATTAAACTATCATACTTTGAAGAAAATTAGTAGCTCACAGACAAAAATGAATAAAGGCTTACTTGGAGAACATGAAACCCATGAAGCTTATGGTGAGATGAAACACATGTTTTTGTGAAATCCAAAATCAACAGGAATAATCACTAGAAAATTGGGAGTGTAGGAAAGTGGTTTTTTGCTTAAGAATTTGCATATAAATTATCATCTAATGTTCTTCATCTCCTCCATAAGATCTGACAACTATTTATGTAGATAAAAGATACATGAATAAATGTGCAATAACAAGTGATGCATGATTATAATTTGCCACTCATTAAGTCCAACATATTTGCTTAATTCCATCATCAGCTCCATGTAGTAGACATTATTAGTATCTCCCTTTCACAGATGAGGTAACTAAGGCTTAACAGAAAAGTAGTGTTTTAATTGTCCAACTAGAAAATCGTAAAACCAGGACTTAGATACAATTTCATCTGACTCCAAACCCCTGCCCTTAACCATTATGCTGTGCTATATAATTAGTGTCAGTAGATCTTTATATTGGAATGTCAAATGAATTATTTGTATCAACTTTCCTCATTGTGACTGCCTTTTGCACAATACTACAATTACCTTGAATCTAAATTAATCATAAATTTAAATGTTAAGAGCAAATATGGTGACTCAGTTAGAATTACACTCCCAAAATATTTCCAGTTTGTAATTGGTAAGTTCGAATTTTCACAAGAATTAGAAAGTGGAAATGAATGGTCAGCCATGACGCTCAGAAAGTCAGTGTGGGTTGGATGCAGAGATAGACTGGCATGGAGTTGGCAGCAGGTTTCAGTTGGTCCTGGTTCTCTCTCTGCATCCACCTCTTAACAACAACAGTCCCAGGTCCACCACCAGACTCTTGGTACTGACTGCACAGAGGCTTTAGCTACCCAGAGTCACAGCTCCCAACGGACTTTTCCATGAACTTTCCCTTCAGTCTCATTTTGGCTGTTGGAAATCCTTTGCAAACTTTTCATATCAACTGGTTGATAATCCCGCCTCTGATCCTTCAGTTCCTTTTTGGACCTCCTCTTTTCCAACTCCTACCAAACTGTATGAATTCTAATTCCTATAATAAATCCCTTATAACTCATTAATGGTTCTGTTTCTATGATTGAACCCTAACTAATGCAACAAGTATAAACTTTTAAATAAAACCAAAACTTAGGAAAATAATGTCAATGAAATATTTTTTTTTTGTTAGAAAGGAGAGAATATCCAAACCAAACATATTTTAAAGTGAAGTAGGGGCATTTACTAGCTCAGGGAACTTAGTAAAAGGACAAGGATAATTTGGAGCACAGCTTGATCTAAGATCTCAAACCACATCAGCAGGACCGTGTCTCCTCATCCAAGTTCTGCTTCCTTCTGTGTTGGTTTTCAATCTGGGAAGCCACTCCTATCACGGGGACAGAAGAGAGAATAAAATGGCTGCCAGCAGCCCCAGAATTACATTCTTTTCTTTTCAACCAAAGCAGAAAAGGAGAACTTCTCTCCTCTAACAGGTTCAACAAAAGTCCTGGACCTACATTCCATTGGTCCAAATTAGGTCAAACACCTATCCACAAATCAATGCCTATGGCCAAGAAAAGAGAAGCTTTATAGATGGGCTCTGACTGCAAGACAGGCTCAACGCCGACCAGATGGCATAAAAAAAGGAGAACGGAGGCCTGACAGATCTACCAGAATGTCCACAAGTGTCAGATATCCCTTTTGTAAAACTACATAAGAAACGAACTAAAATGAGGAAATGAACTTAGGAAAGCATCACCCAGGTGTACTTCTTCTATCTAGGCAATTGCTAAATATTCTGCTCTTCTTGGCCATGTAGCACTCACTATAACTTTACCCTGGTGTCTATGACACTGAGAAACATGGGTATCAAGAAATCTACTATTACCCAAAGAATACTGATTAGATCTGGCCTTGCAGAATGTACTTTAAAAAAAAAAATCAGCTTTAAAAAAGTACGTTGAACTAACCATCAAATTTCCAATCATGCTTCCAGACAGATCAGCATTTGTGGTAGGAACTATTCTCAATTTTTATTAAAAATCTCATTTGCCAGTAGGTTCATATTATTTTTTAGATGTCTGGCCTAATTTCTTTCAAATCTGTATATATCACATATTTTTCCTGGCTATAATTATTCACTAAGACTTATTAGCATAGTAGTAGCTCCAAGAAACACTAAACTACAAGTCAGCCTGGATTTTTGCTTTTATGTATTTCTTGACACTCAGGAAAAGTGTTTTGGTTTTTCCCCCTGGAATAAAGCACACATTAGGTTGCCTCTTTTCATCCCTTGAGGATAACTATTGTCATTAGAAGGGAGCATTAGAATAATTCTTAAGTAGCACATCAAAAGGATTGGGTTGTGTTTAAGCAGTCTCCCAATTCTGTGACTATAGTGTAGCAAAACTTCCAGGCACCAGGAAAAAAACAAAGTTATAACAAATCCTTTACCAGCTGCTACATGTGGGGGGTGAATCAATAACACTAACTGACAATTTTTCATATGAAATTCAAACAGTCTGAAGTTTCCTTTTTCTATTCCCTGAGTATCTGTTCTCTCCACTTCAAAGGACTGTCTGCTGCAGAGCAAGGAGAGGTGTGTTATATACAACGGCACTCCTCCTCTGTTTAAATCCTACCATTCAGGAGTTCTGGGGCTGTCAGGCAATGAAAAAAGGGCACATGGCTTTGATTGTTTATTCTTCAATACAAAGGCAGAGAAGCACCATGAACAAGGGCATAAACAAAGGAGACAAGCATGGCTGGGTTCCAACCACTGCTCTGCCATTTATCGGTCTTGTGTGTGACCTTGAACAAATCACCTAACTTCCACATTACTCCTTACCTCATTTTTAAAATGAATATACAGTGGTCTCTTGGCATCCAAGGGAGATTGGTTCCAGAACTTTCCTACCTCCCCATATCAAAATCTGCGGTGCTTAAGTCCCTTACATAAAATGGTGTTGTATTTGCATATAACTTATACAAATTCTCCTGTATACCTATTTTTAAATCACTCTAAATTACTTACAATAGCTAATATATTTTGTATTAGGAAGAGAATGTAAAAAGTATTGGGCCAGACATCAGAGAAATGCAAATCAAAACGACAATGAAATATCACTTCACACCCATTAGGATGATTATATTTAAAAAGACAGATAAAAAAACAGGTCTTGGTGTGGATGTGGAGAAATTGGAACCCTCCCATACTGATTGTTGGAACTTAAAATGGTACAACTACTTTAGAAAACAGTCACACAGTTCTTCAAAAGGTTAGACATAGTGTTATCATTGGCCCAGCAGTCTCACTCCTGGGTGTATACCCAAGAGAAATGAAAACATGCCCACACAATCACTTGTACGCAAATGTTCATAGTAGCACTACTCATACTAGCCAAAAAGTGGAAACAATCCACATGTCCATCAACTGATGAATGGATAAACAAAATGTAGAATACCCATACAATATTATTCAGATTAAAAAAAGGAAGTACGTATACATGTTACAACATAGATGAACCTCAGAAACATTACACTATGTCAAAGGAGATGGTCACAGAAGACCACATATTATATGACTGCATTTACATGAAATGGTCAGAATAGGCAAAGGTACAGAGAAAAGTAGGTTACTCATTGCTAGAAACCGGGATAAGGAGAAATGGAAAATGACTGTGACTGGGTATAGGGTTTTGGGGGAGGAGAAGAAAATGTTCTAAACTTAGATAGTAGTGATGGTTGCAGAACTCTGTGAATATACTAAAAATTATTCCATTGCACATTTTAAATGATTAAATTGTGTGATATGTGAATTGTATCACCATGAAGCCATTTTAATAAAAATGTTACACATTGTGTAGGCAGAATAAATTGCCTTTACCCAGAGTGTTTTTCTTTTTGTCACTGTTCAGTATTTAATTTCCCTGGTATGATTTCATAGGCTTGGGGAAGGCCTTTGTATTTCAGAAATATCTCCTGCCCTTAACCTGCTCCTGTTTCACTAGTTTATAAAATTATACCTTATTAATTTCATTCCTTCGGCTGAAGGCTGTGCTTCTAATATTCAAAATAGCTCAAGGAAAGATTTCTCATTGAGCTTTATCAATCATGTGCTGTTTAGTATAAACGAGTTTGTCAGATCTTTTGGTGACATCGGAATTTGGTTGAAGGCTAACAAAATGAGGATAAACTGCCAACGGATGAAGGAAGAGGGCATTCTAATGAAAAGAGGGTACAGAGAAAAGAAGGTTGGGAACACATACATTTTCATATTTTCATCCCTTAATGTTTTTGTTTGTGTTTTTGATTTGTTTTGTTTTTTTGAGACGAAGTCTCACTCTGTTGCCAGGCTGGAGTATAGTGGCACGATCTCAGCTCACTGCAACTTCTGTCTCCCAGGTTCAAGTGATTCTCCTGCCTCAGCCTCCAGAGTAGCTGGGACTACAGGAGCATGTCACCATGCCCAGGTAATTTTTGTATTTTTAGTAGAGACAGGGTTTCACCATGTTGTCCAGGCTGGTCTCAAACTCCTGACCTCCAGTGATCCACCCGCCTCGGCATCCCAAAGTGCTGGGATTACAGTTGTGAGCCACCGTGCCCGGCCAATTGTGGATAGGTTTTGTTTAGAGGATCAACTCCAGTGTATGGTCAGGAGCCATCTGAAAAAGACTCCAAACCATTCTACCCTCAGCAAGGAGGTATGCTGTGATTGACTAGCTATCTCTACAATTAACATGGGAGGGAGTAGAGAATATGCATGCCACTCTTCACTGTTGTCATTGCTTAGACAGTCCTTTGTTATTTGATACTTCCCTCTGCCTTATAATCAGACATGAGTTTTACCTACCCAGTAGAAAAACTTACTTCATTTTGGCACACCAGCATAAGCTGCCTTGTTAGTGAGATCATTTGCTAGCAATTCTAACACTCTGTACTCTATAACACCATGTGACACTACAATATTTTATCTGTTATTTCACAACACTACCTATGTGACTTAGATCTTCTAACCTCCATGAATAAGAAAAATATTTTTAAAATATATATACATGACACATTGCACAGCACACACTGTTGGCTTGCTAACCAACATCCATCCACTCAACCCTCATTCTGAAAACAATTACAATGTTGCTTCATTATCCAGCCTTCCCCATGGGTCCAGGTGATTCAGGGGAGGTTGGGGTTACTACAAATCAAAGCCTTGAAGCCAAACTTGACAGTTCTATTCCTCTGCCTAAATTTGGTTTCAGCCAGTAATGTGATGCAACTCTAATGGGAAAGGAGGTTGCTGCTGGATTGCGGGGCATCTGGGAAAGTCTCTCTCTCCCTCTTTTCAAGACTCACAGAAATAGATATTCTCTTCTTTCTCCGGACATTGTTGTGTGTGGATACTATGCCTGGAACAGCTATGGCCTTCATGCTGTGAGTCTAAGAACGGTCTATCCACAGAGGAGAGTGAAACAGACACAATAACAAAGAGGCAGAGGCAGAGTCATGACAACCTGTACCTGGGGTGTGCCAACTGGCTCCATCACTGGGCTTCTTAAGAGAGGTAATAATCCTGGTAATAATGCTGGCACTCCTTAAACCCACTTGATTCCAATTTACTGATTCTTCACCCTAGTGATATATGTGGCAATTCCAAACTATAGTTACACCTATATATTTGACAGCCAGACATAAATATTTATGATTAACTTCAATAACACAATCTGGTTCCACTTAGTGTAATAAAGTGATAAGTTATTTCTCAGTTGCCACGGACCCTAAGGTGGCAAGTTATGTAACCTGAGCATACTCAGATGAATCAAGCATGCAACCATGGGCAGAACGTAAGGGCTCAGAGCAAGGAACGGTGACTGAATTAAGAAGCAAACACCAGATGGCGTGATCCAGGTCCAATGAGACCAAGCCCTGTCTTCACCTCATGGCATAGCCCAGTCAATGCACACCTCCTGGCACCACCCCATCACAATATCCAATCAAATCACACTTCATTACCCTCTGACTATAAAACTTGCCCCAACCCCTACCCTGGAAAGACAGATTTGAGCTTGACTCATGTCTCTTTGCTCAGTTGCCTGTTGTTAATAAACCTTTCTTCCTACAAAACCCAATGCTTTGGTATTTGGCTTTCCATTGCACACAGGCAAATAGACACAGTTCAGTTCAGTAACATGTCTCTCTCTCTCTCTCTCTGTCTGTCTCTCTGTCTCTCTCTTTCTTTTTGTCTCTCTTCCTCCCCGTGTGTGTGTGTATGTGTATAAATTCAGATGTTCCTTATAACAATTTTATAAAGTAACTATTTTACAGGAATTATCATCTTCAATCAAAATTTAAAGAAACTGAGGCCCAGACATGCCAGAGACCACACAATTGGTTAATGACAGTCTTCATTCATTCATTCATGTCTCTAGACCCTCCAAGCCTGGATCTATGGTGGCATTATTGAGCAACACAATTGTTTCATCCAAGAAAAACCAAATGCATTTTTTGTGCCAGGCATTGATCTAAGGACTGGTGACATACCTGAAGGAACTCTGCTGTCATGGAGCTTCTAGTTTGCAGAAAAAAATATATGTGATAACTAGTATGAGAAAATGTAACACAATTCAGGTCAGGTGCAGTGGCTCATACCTATAAACCCAGCAACTTTGGGAGGCTGAGGTGGGTGGATCACTTGAGGTCAGGAGATCAAGACCAGCCTGGCCAACATGGTGAAACCCCCCTCAATCAAAAAATACAAAAATTAGCTGGATGTGGTGGTGGGCACCTGTAGTCCCAGCTACTTAGGAGGTTGAGGTGAAAGAATCACTTAAACCTAAGCGGTAGAAGTTGCAGTGAGCCAAGATCATTTCTCCGCACTACAGCCTGGGTGACAGAGCAAGACTCTGTCTCTAAAGAAAAAAAAAAGAAAATTTTACATAATTCAAACAGTAATAGGTCCTAAGAAGGAAAAGGTCTTAAGAGTGTTGAAGAGAATATGAAAATATATTAAACAGTAACCTAATCTGAACCAGGATGTTCAGAGTTGCCTTCCCTATGGAGTTGAAGATAGTAAGAAGTTAGTTGTGGGAGGAGGAGAAGTTGATTGAAAAGCATTTCAGGGAAGAAGAAACAGTATGTTACATGAGTAAGGACCTAAGGCAGGAAGGAGCTCGTTCTCTCCAGGAAGCAACAGAAGGCCAATCTGCCAAAACATGACGTACATAGCGATGTGGACATACCAAAGAAAAGGCTGACATGGGCCAAGAGTGTTAAGAGCCGGAAGCTACTGAAGAGTTTTAATTAAGAAATGGAATTGGATTTACACTTTAAAAGACTTGGAAAGAGGCTAAGAAGAAGGGGTATTTGAGATTATTGAAGAATAGATAAATGATGGTGACTTAGACAAACTAATTAATTTATACTAAATGCTTCTGCCACACAAATCCTCCCTGCTGTCCAAAGCCCTGTGTAGCTCCTATCCTGGCAATAGCACAAGCCACAAACATTTATGGCATTGGGGTTCAACTACCTTTCAATCCAAGAGAATGAACAAGAGTCACAGAGAAGCCTTCCCCTGGAGCCTGTCACAAAAGCATATGCCTTAACTTACAGGTCACACAGTGTTCTTATAATAATATTTTTCATGAATTTGCAATACTTGTTCTTTCATATACAGGCTCATGCCAGAGACCCCTCAGACCTGGGTGTAAGGGGTGACCTTGCTGAATAACAAAAGGATTTGTTGTTGGAATTGTTCCATCCAAGATAAACCCATTGCTAAGTGCATGCTAAATGAATGGATTAAGCTGCTATAAAAACAAAATTATTAAATATAAGCCAGTTAAATGCTGAGCAGCAGCTATCACAAATGACAGCCTTAGTTTAGAACAGACTCGTAGCCCTTCTTTTTGTTAACAATTATGTGGCAGATTCAGTTTTCTATTAAGCATATTGCTAGTTTGTGACATAACAGTCAACATCAGAGGACAGGGTGAGGATGGGACGTAGGTGGCATCTCTAGAGCCCACGCGGGAGAAGTGTGCCAGACAGAACCCACCTGCACTGCCTGTTACCAGTGAAAGGTGTCCAGGTTCTTGGCTTTTTGAACAAAGAATTGGACAAAATGCACAAACAAAGCAAGGAAAGAATGAAGCAACAAGAGAGCAGGAAATTACAGAAAGTGAAAGTACACTCCACAGGGCGGGAGCAGGCCCCAGCAGCCACTCAAAGGCCTGGATACAGAATCTTCTCAGGTCCAAATACCCCCTAGAGGTTTCCCACTGGCTACTTGGTGTTCACTCCATGTAAATGAAGCGGTGGTAATCAGGCTGATCTCTGGTGGTGGTAATCAGTCTGACTGGTTGCGGAAGGTAGAGGCCGAAGTAAATTTACAAAGTTACACTCCTATGCGACTTCTGATTTGTTGCAAAACTTTTAATTTCGCATCTGCCCTGCAGAAAAGGTCAGGGTTTGCAAAGGGAGTAGCCTCTGGTCTTTTTGTCACTTAGGCTGGAAGGTTAGGGTTTTCCTTTCAATTTAGTTCTAGGAAGTCAGTGTGAAATGGCCTTAGGTTTCCTGCCTCCAGAGCCTATTCTCCTGCCTAATGCCCAAGTGGGCTGTAGCAAAAGCCTCTAGGTGCTCCCTTGAATGCACAGTGAGTGGGCCCATGGCCACAGAGGCAGTGGCTGCAGGAGTCAGGGCTTGGGGTTGCCTGAGGGTCACAGAGCCATTGCCCCCATGGTGTGTCAGGTATAGCCATTTCATAGCCAGTGTGAGGAAGGGTATTTGCCTGCACCCCTTCACCAGACCTTCCTGAGGCCAGCATCTAGGGGAAGCTTCTCTGGAGTAAGCACTGGATGGGGTGTCAGGGCAGAGTGGAACTGGGCCTGCAAGGGGCAGTCGCTGTCACTGTTGTTCACTCCCTTCAGGGCCCCAAAGAGCACCATAGGCCGCCATTCTCTGCTCCCCATAACCGTGGACAGGCCCGGGGGCTTCTGTCCTGCCTTGGTGTAGGACATCTGGATGTGGGAGTACCTGCCTGAGGCCCACAACCCTGTGGCAGCCTCCCACCTGCGGAGCAGCCCCTCGCCCTGGTGAGCCACTGGCTCTGTGGGCCACAGATTAAGAACTCGAGGCTGCGAGAGAGGATGGAAGATGGCAGCCTGCAGCGCGAGGAAGGTGCTGGGGAAATGACGTCTCTGAACATTAAACTGTAGATCCAAAATTGTTAGCAGTTCTGGTGATTTTGTCTTGAAGTGTAAAACGAAGCAAGGCTAGATGTTTTAAACTTTGGAAAGCCACAAAATTGGACTGAACATGTTGAGCAACAGTTAGAAACTAAGTGAAAATACACAAAATGCGTCATTACTTTCTGGAAACTTTATAATAGATGTTTTTATCATGCTAAGGCACAGATAAGAATAATAAAAACAGCAGCCCCAAGGAAAAGAATACCCATCTCATGTTTAAACAATTGAAATTAACCCTGTAAGACTGAATTGACCTCAAGGTGTTTAATGCATAATCACAAAAACAAAAGTCTGAATCACAAACTGGACCCTGAAATTAAGAGGAGAATGGAACAGAAGTGTCACTGTAGTACATATTAGTCTACTCCTGAATCTCCATCGTCTCTTGTTGCAAAAGTCTGTTGGACTGAAATAATGCAACTAGTGTGTTCAGTGGTAATGATGATGGTAACAATGACCATGATGGCGACAATAGTAACAGGTCTAACAGAGAAAGGGCATCTCCAAACCCAGACAATGTAGCATGTTCTTCCCTAGCACCTTTCTCTGGAAAAGTAGAAGCAGCACTAAATGAAAATACCTGCAAAGTAGAGCATAAAGCATTCCCATAGGTTCATAGTTAAAGATGGTTACATTTCGCAGGAAAGCAAGAACGAAATTACCAGTCTGGCAATTGTATTGCCAATATACCTCTAAACGGTCATAAAGTGATTTCTCCAGAAATTTTAGTTGATGCAGAAGTTCATTTGAAGATGTCAATTTAAACTGTGGAAGTATATTAGTAGGAACATTCTTCTATTATAGAGTCTATAATTTTTTTTTGTTTAGACTTTATCAGGATACAGCTAGAAGAACCAAAAAATTATCCTAAAGATATTACTTTAAATGCCTCTGGCCAAACTAAGCGTGAATGATGTAATGTCTGAAAATTACTGGTAGTATTTCTGCAGATGGTACCAGAAGTTTTTCAAAGGCTGGGAATAAGTCTTCACATGAAAAGGACAGATAAATTTTAGAATAATTACAAAGGAATAAATAGTTTAACAATTCAGGAATAACAAAATATTATTTTAATTTGTCAAACTAGCCTTAATCCTCTAGCAAATATAGTATTTGAAAATATTGCCAACATTAGTATAAGGAATCATATTTCTAATTTTTCTAAGAAAATTCTCTTTGAAGAAGCCAATAGCAGATGCACTGCCTGTGAAGGAAGCATCAAAGGAAGCCATAAGCAAAACAAAAATTTGCAATATGTACTTTGAATCTAAAATACCACCTTGAAACAAATGAGATTCCAATGTTTTGATAATGAGAAATCAACAAGAGAGCCAGGCCATTTCCATTAATCCTGTAAAAATATTTAGTAGTATATTTACTACCTCTGGCTAAGGGAGACATCCGTTGCTAAAGAGGACCTAGACTGCCTAAATGAAGGAACATTTCTTAATGATGTTATCACAGATTTTTATTTAAAGTAAGTTACTTTTCCATTAAGCTCTTAGCAAAAAAAATAAAAATAATAATAAATAAATAAAGATGGGGTTTCCCTATGTTGCCCAGGCTGGTCTTGAACTCCTGGCCTCAAGCAATCTGCCTGCCTTGGCCCCCTAAAGTGCTGGGATGATAGATGCGAGCCACCACACCAGGCAGTTAGCAAATCTTTACCTTCTATCATATTATGTACATTCGCCTTCTGGTATCAAACTGGATTTTGAATTCTAACACTGCCACTTACTATGTGACATTAGGGAAATTTATCTGTCTCTACCTGTGTTTCCTCATTTTAAAAATGCAGATAAGAATAATAGTATTTACCTCAAAGGGTTATTGTGAGAATTAAATGTGATCATACATTAAAGTCCTTGGGAAAGTGCCTGGCACACATGAAGCATTCAAAAATGCTAGCTTATTGTGTTATTGTAGTATTGTAAGACTTTAGACAATTGTCACTATCCTAGATTAGGTAATAATGTGTTAACCGTGTACAAAAGCATGATTTCATTAATTTCTTTCAATAAAAATACTCTGACAAGAAAAAAAATCATATCATCACCATCATCATCACATCTGAAAATATACTTATTATCTTATGTGGGAGTATGCTTGTAGCCAATCAAAAACAGCTATTAAGCCATGGGACAAGTTATAAAAAAGGGGAATCAGAACTCTGTCCTTCTTGCACAAAAGCAATTGTTATCTGATTAATCAAAAGATTGCTAATAACTTCAGCTCTCCCATAATATTTAAGGCACAATTTAATATACACATGAATAACTTCAGAATGCAAATTTAGTTTTGCTATAATCAAGTTCTGCTCACAAATTTTAAGTCAATCAATTCTTGTCTACATTGTCAAAACTGCAAACAATTTCACACTGCTGTGAAGACAGGTTTCTATGAGGTGACAGAGTTTGATAAGTCAACAACGGAATAGCTATGCTTAAATCTTGCCTGTTTTGTAGTGGGGGACATTAACATAAAAAATCAAATTTGCAATTCACCAAGAAGAACATGGCCTGTATTGTGAAAGGAATTTATTGTATTACGATCTAATCCATCTATAATTTTTCCTTTAAAAAAGAAAAAAATGAACTATGTTTTAGGTAAAATGTGGCATTAATTAACAAAAAAATTGGCAGAAATTGTAACATACCATATGAAGTCTGAAAAATTCAAAAAATAAAACTATCCACAAATATCTCAAACCTTTAAGTCAATGACAGAAGACAAGGAAACATATAAGCAATTCATTATAAAATTCCGAGCAAATGATCTTTTTTTGTAAAGCTAGTAAATATAAATATGTAACCAGTCCTCTGACTCACTTTCCAAAATCCTACCTCAAGTAATTATATCTCAAAATCGATTCTTACCAGTTTTTTTGGAGCTTTCCACCTAGTTTTATTTTACCAATTTTTTTAAAAACACTGAGAGTGTTTTGGGGTGTCTAGGGAATATTTCCCCTTTGCCCTCTAAACGTTCACTGAAAAATCAACTCACAAAAAGGCTATCAAGCTATGATTCATGGTATAAAGAAGGAGAGTAATTGGAGTCTCCGCCTTTTTGTGAGTTGATTTTTCAGTGAAACTTCAGAGGGTGAAGGGGAAATTTTCCATCAGCCCCAGCTGCCAGGCATTGTGAGCAAGATGGCCAAAGCTTTGCTCTTCTGGAAGCCTCAGTGAAGAGAAGCCAGGATCCAGCAAGTTAGCATAGGGTAGGAATTTCTTACCAGCCAGGCTCCCACACTCTCTGTATAATCCAGCTGAGAGTATGGGAAAAATCACCTTTCCTCTGCAAAATTATGATTAATGAGAGAAAAAGATTTGTGTTAACTAGTCTTGGGGTAGCGATTCTGGTGTACTTTTTGGTACTTTGCAACATTAATATTTGCATTGTTTGACCCTTTTCTTCCCAGACATAGTTATTGTATTTGTTTTTCTGTGTTGTTCTGTCACAAAGAGGGGTACCAAATGAGGCTCCCCTCATCATATGTTACATTTTTGAGAGCTTGATTTGTAACCTTGTGGGAGCACTCTCTCTTGGTCTTGCCATCCAAGTGGTGTAATTTTCAGGTCACATCAGGTAGCCAGTCTGAGAATAGCCCAGAACCTGAGACTTTTTATTCTGAGTGTGTCAAGCTCTTAGGAGAGTTTGTCTATCTTAGCCTATTTGGGGGAATCTTTGAAATTGCTTCTTCTCTGAAGAGACTATCGGATTGAGTCATTATTGGAATAAGTACACTGTTGGAAATTCTAATTAATCAGTGGCCAAAAGATGGATCCTTAAATTACACAGCTTCCTGAATTTCAAAAACAAAAAGAAGAAGAATTTTAGAGATTACTTATTCTAAATGATTGATGGGAAGATTAAAATAGAAGAAAGACACATAATAGTGCAATGGCAAGCCTTAGAAATTCTATTGACTAAATAGCAAAAATCTGACCTAAAACAAAGTTAAAATCCTTTGTATTCTCAAACCACCTGCTTTAGTTTCTCCATGGGAGTAACAATAAAGGCCACTCCACTTTGGAGTGAACTAATAGTTAAAATTCTGTGCTTTCACTGCCATGGCTGGGTTCAATTCCTGTTCAGGAAACTATTCCCTCTTGATTTTGGATATATGTGTGACTTTTAACTTTTCATGGTACCCATTTGTTATTGATCCTTTTCCCATCCTTGGACAGCTTTTGATTTTATGTCTTTTTATATCTGTGGAAGGCACGCAAGGGTTTTGGCTCTTTTTGTGTAGACAGGCAGCTAAGAAGCTGAGACCCTAAAACGTATTCTAGAGAAAGTTTCCTATCTATGAGCTGTCTTTAGAATGATTCTGGATATTGTGAAGACTGCTTTACACCTCTTTGAAGACACTTCTTTCATCCTTGGTTAAGCTGTAACCTTATTTAAAGCTTGACTTTAAAAGATACTTTCGGTTTAAAAAAAAAAATTCATAAGCCAGAAATATCAGTAGTTTGTCCTGGATAATATCTGACAATAAGAGACTAAAAGGATTTTTTTAAGAGCTCTATGATTAAAAGTTATTGAATTAAAACCTGATATTCAATTGATATATACACATACACACACACTGTATGTGTACTCACATGTAAATATACATACATACATGTATACATATACATATATCCATACAAGGCCTTTCTGTTCTTTCTGTTTGAATTGTTTTTAGAAATTTTATTTTCAGTGGACTAAAACCTTTTTTTTTTTTTTTTTAAATTATGTGTTTGGTCCCTCTGCTTTTTTTCTTAAAAACTGTTCTTCCGCCTCCTTAATCCTCCTTTCTCTTTGCCATCTTTGGTACAAATAAAAAGACCCAAGGCAGAATTTTAATGACTCACACCCCTTAAGGAACTCAGAAAAAGCACCACCCAGCCCCTTTCGGGGGCTCTTCGACTTTACTTATAGAGTTTCAGAAGTCATGGACAGTCTCCTGTCAGGTCGAAAGCTCTGCTCTTTTATACTGCATTACCTGATCTTTTTTACTATGGGAAGTATCAGAAAATTACATTTTACTGTGAAAAAAATAAATTAACTTTGACCTTTGTGTGTGTGGTGGCTGGCAAGTCACTGGTGAGAGCTGTAGTTGTTTACAGTAAATAGTTACTAACACCAGGTTACTCTTATCTTTGCACATTTAAGTAAGAAAGGATGCAGTTTAAACACTTAGAGAAATGTCTTTGTAGCCAAGTACACTGTGAAAGTGTTGTAAGGCTGGGTCACGTGGCACTTTCCTCTTTGGGGTAATCTGATATTCAATGTAAAAATGAAACCCTTGATTTTTAAAGTTTAGATGTTCTGCTTTCCAATTATGCCTGCTTTTCACATATTCAAATTATTAGGCCCTAAAAACTGCAAATACTTTGTTTGCCCTGCTTCTTAATGGGCTCAGCCCTGAGTTCAGTGGTTCAGTTGGAAAACATTAAATTAAAAGCTACCTATGTAAATGAAATTGTTCTCTTTATGCAATCCTTTGGTAAATTCCTATGATTTTGTGTTACTTTGGAATTCATTTTTAATGTTCCTCTAACACAACTAAACACTTTCTTGAAAAAGCTCAAATTCTCTCTCTTTGCTTTGAGATGTAAATTTACTGCCCCTTTTCTCTAAAACTTGATAGGGTCTTCAGCCATAACTTGATCATTTACAGAGGCACAATTTAATCTCACTGTCCATTTAAACTGGTGAGTTTTAACTGTCTCATGGCTAAAATTTTAAAAGCAAAACTATAACATCTTTATTAATGTTTGTCTATATCTGTGTGTACATGCGTATATGTCTGTCTATATACTGTCTTTATCATATTAAATTAGCTTATAAATAAACAAGTTCTCATAAACTAAGTAAAAGTATAAATTACTTTTCAAGTTCATATGACTTTATTAATCTTCGGCAAATAAAGATAGTTTTTAAGTTGTTGGTAAAATAAAAGCATCTTAATAATCTAATATAGACATTTTTGCCTGAATCTATTGGTTAGACAGGTTTATACTGTTTCTACTATATTTTAAGGTAATAGAACTGTTTATATAAATATATACTTTAATCTGTATGTGTGTATATATATATATATATATTTTTTTTTAATCTATGAGCTTATATATTTGGATTTCAACCTTTGAGTCATGGTGAGGCCTAGGGATAACATCCAGCCTGTCCTCTGGTATGGCTGTGCTTCCTGCCATCCTGGGATAAATTAGATCCCCCCGATCATTTTCCTTTGCCCTGGGTTCTCCATCTGACACACGTAATTAAAATTGCTTACTTCCTAGATTTTTCAAGGAAAAGAAGGGTTACGAAGAGCTAACATTGTAATTCATATCTGTAATTAAACTAAATAATTCTTTTTATAAGTGTACTTTAAATGTTGGATGTGTTTTTGGTAAAACAAAAAGTTATAAGAAGACATAAGAATGTAGTTTGTTAAAAGAAAAAAATTGTCTAATTAAAAATGTTTCCATTGTTTTAAATTAAAAAGTGAAAAATAAAACTAAATAAATATTAAAAGTTCAGGAAATTAAAAGTGGGAAAAATCATAAGAGGTTATAAAAGGCTTATAAAACCTTATTTTATGTGGTCAAAGCTATTGGGAGTAGATAGATTTGTTTTTAAAATTTTGTTAAAATTAGCTTAACATTAATAGTACATTGATACAAAATTGTTCTCTTTTGAACAAGATTTTCTTGTAGTATTAATAAGAGGTAGTGAAAGACATTTGTTTACCTTTTGAGTAAACTATAAACATAAGAGGGGCAAGAAAGTGATAGATTCAGTTTGCTTCATGGTATCTTTATAAGGTCTTAATATTGTTTGGAAAACTGAGTCTTCTATCAGAGAGTGAAGATTGCTGTTTTTTGAAATATTTAAGTTATTGCTTTGGCTAAATCAATACTTTATTTTACAGCATGACCTGTATATTATATTGAGCAATTGTGTTAAACCTTTGATATTCAATACTTGGTAAAATCAAAATTTCGATTTCTAAATACCTCAAGCTAATTTTTTGGATATTAGGGCACCTGGAAGTCCAAGAGAGACAATACAAGGTTTATTTGGTATGTTAAATCATATATAGGAATGCCAACTAAGAAATAGTGTCTAACTTTTGGGGAGGTTATATTTGTATAAATATGTTATCAATGTGTGTTCTAAAATTCTATGTGATTCCTAAAGTTCTGATAATATGCCTTAATATATTTATAAATAATTATTATATTAAATTGTTGTATGCCACAAAAATAACCAAATTTTCTTGTAAATTGTGTTTTTAACCATAGCTAAGACTTTTGTCATCCACAGTCAATTATTATTTTATTTGGATTCTCCTCAAAAAGTACTTTATAATCAGATACAGACCAAAACTTGCTTCTTCTTTAAGGAAATTCATGGAAAGGACTCTTAGGAGTACTCTTGAATACAGTTTTCTGATAATCTTGGAGATCACACTATTGGACTAGCAAAAAAACTTCTAGGATTCTAGTAGAAAAGCTAATGCATTCATGAGAAATGCTAACCCAACATCAAGCAGACAAGAGTTAATTACCTGCAACTGAACTGAAAGAGAACTGAAATAATTTTCTGTGACCTTTTCGACTGAAATATTGCTGATTCTTCCTATGCTTTGTTGAACAGAGTCAAGAAAATTCTTTTTTTTCTTTTAAACTTTTTATAGCTTATAACCAATTTGGCAAAGTATACTTTCATAAACAAAATCAGAAGAATTTATCTTTCTCTCTATTTTATTTCTCCAAAATTTGGAAACTATTTGTAAATATTCTTAATTTACTGGGTGGGCACAGTGGTTCATGCCTGTAATCCCAGCACTTTGGAAGGCCAAGGCGAGTGGGTTACCTGAGGTCAGGAGTTTGAGATAAGCCTGGGCAACATGGTTAAACCCCGTCTCTACTGAAATAATACAAAAATTAGCTGAGCATGATAGCAGGCACCTGAAATCCCAGCTACTCAGGAGGCTGAGGTAAGAGAATCACCTCAGGAGGCAAAGGTTGTAGTGAGCTGAGATTTTGCCATTTAACTCCAGCCTGGGCAGCAAGAGCAAAACTCAATCTCAAAAAAAAAAAAAAAAAAAAAAAAAAAAATTATGGCAATATAATTACTTGTATAAGTTCAATAATTATCTGTTTTGTTTTATAACTAGATACAAATGGAGACACTAGTTATTTCACCAGGGCTTAACAAAAATGCCACATTTTCAGATATGCCCAGACTGCTTTGAGAAATTGATGTTGACTTTATTGAGCCAATAAAGCTTTCCTTGGAAAGACTATTCTGGTACCTTGTCCACGTGGTTTCTTGACAAGGTTCCTCACCTATGGTAAATAAAGAATGTCAGTTTCTGACAGGCTCAAGTTATTTTGGGACCTAGAAAGAGAGGAATTTAACCAATTTATCTAAGTATTATAGATACAGTCGGGCAAATCCTTGGCTTGGCTTTTTAGCCTTGAACCTTATAAAAGACTAATCTGAGATTTCTTTTGAAAAAGTTCCGGTAAAGCCAACTCTAAAAAAGCCTATATTGTTTAGTCACTATTCTCAGTGAACTTTATGCATATAATCAAGACAAATATATGCCTACAATTTATTTTGCAAATAAATTGGTCCTACTATTTGTCTTTGGTAGAAATGGTGGACTGGAGAGAGAAAAGTTATGTTTTCAGCAGAAATCTATAGTACATCTGTTATTAGAGTCTAGCCTTGTCCATTGCTTTTGAATATATATTATTTGCCTATAAATTTGGAGTGGATCTTGAATTCGTTCATGTCTGCAAGTATTTGAACTAATACTACTGATATTTCCAATTTATTTCCATTTTTCTGACTTGGAATCACTAAAATTAAAAGTACTTTTTCCTGAAGCCCTGGAAACTGAAGGCAGAAACCTTTGAAAAAAATCATCACAGCAACCTATTATATGAACAAGCTCTGTGCCTGTTGATATACAGACTGCTCAGAAAGTTCACTGGAACACCAGATACAACTGCAAACCAGGAAAATGTGTCGGCTTGCCACTATCTGCTCTCACTTCCTGAAGATTCTTCAAGCCCAACATCTAAAAATCTTCATGATTGGCTGCCATCTGGACTTAAACAATGAGTTTATAATTTGTTCTAAACACATTTGTTTTTATTTGCAAAGAAATACCTCTTAACAAATACCTAATTTTGCTCAGATCATATAGAGGCCTTACTTTGGTGGAAGCCCATCTACATCACCGCCTGAAATAAAGCACAGATGTTAAATGTTTAGTTGGGTTAGCTTATTCATGGAATTGAAAAGTTCAGCTGCTTATGAGACAGTCCACCAACTCAATTTCTGGACTGTAAACTTCTTGGAGAAGTTTCAGACTGGGTAATATTGGGACTCAGAAAGCAATAACCCAAAATGAAAGCCTCAGAATCAACCTCAAAAGAAATTTTCTCTGAACTTTCCCTGCCCTCCTGCCTCTCAGCCCAATTCTCCCTCAAAGCTAGACATAGGAATCAGAACCCCTCTTCCCCAAGGTGGGTTATAGCAACCAGAATCCCTTTTTCTCAAAGCCAGCCAGAAAACCTAAAAATATTACTCTAACTTTCGCTCTACATTTCTATGTAAAAACTACTCATAAAAATGTATCTGACCTACCTGTTTGACTGTAGGTCATAAGACCCTCCCACTCAAGAGAGGTTCACATCTACACCTAGAGGAAAAAGTACATGTTTAGAGAGGCCAAGAACTATCTGGACAGACAGGTCTTGCTGGGTTTCCCCACTCAGTATAGTAACATTAGATCACATGCTTTTTGTTCAATTATGTTTCACATGGATGTCCATACTTTGCTGAACCTTAGTATAAAAATAGACAATTTTCCCTCTATGTTTGGGTCTTCCTTCTGAAGGCTTCTATGTGTATACATTAAATGAATTTGGAAGCCTTTTCTCCAATTAATATGTTTTTTTAAAGTTGATTTTTCAATGAGTCTTCAGAGGGCCAAGGGGAACTTTCCTTTTGGCCCCTATAGTTTAAATTTGATAAAAAATCACAGGTGGAAATGTTTTCTTTCATATGCCAAGCACTAACTGGTCTCTTTTGGTTTTTAATTTTGTTTGGGTTTTTAGTGTTTTGTTTTATTTGCTACCTAAAAGGCTTTGTCAAAGCAAGCATTAGAAGGTGATTCCTACCTTTTCTGGGATACCAGATGCATCAAACTGTTTTTAAGTTATCAGAACTGTTAAGAGGAAATAAGATGTGAAATCTCCTTTTATGCCACCATCATCAGTTGTGACCACAACAGAAAATCAATATATCTTAAAGCCTCTTTGGTCATCACAGTCTTCTCTGTCCTCTAATCTCTTTATTCTAACCATGGGTAGTATTGGCTATGGTTTACTTTTCTTCCAAAGATAAAAATATTGAGTTCAAGGCATCTATCCTGAGATGGCATAAGCAAAGAAGGCTTAATACTCAGTGGTCTAAATTGCTGGTCCCCAGAGAAGAAATATGCCTCAAGTCTTCACTAAGGTTAATACATCTGTCTGTAAAGGAGAAGGCTCACAAAGATAGGACCTACTTCAATCACTCCAGAAAACGCCTCCTTGAGATTGAAATCAGTTATGGTCATCAGTGACCAGCGATAACAAGCTCAATCACAGTGTGTGTGGAATAATATAAACTAAAGTAACACCAAAAAGAGAACCAGACTGTGGTATACAGAGTGTACCTTGACTATAATGGCTAATTGTTAAGAAAAATCCTTCTCCTGTGAACGAGGAACTCAACAGCAAGCCAAAACCTAATCCCAAGCAATCTTTTTAACCTATAGTCAGGAACAACTGGGAAAAAAGAAAAAAAACCTAAAACATGAATATGGCAAAGTGAATATTTTGACTTCTGTTGCAGCTGTATGTATTAAAAAACAAGTAAAGCTACTACATCAGTGTCCTTTGTTTAATGACACCAACTGGCCACCTTCCATAATATAGGGAAGATAATGGATCTTAAAAGGTACAATCAAAGGTAGCTTTAACCATCAAATTCACTACTCAAAGTGTAGAAACCTGTCACAGATCTTAAAAGCCAAGCACATCCAGTTCAAGGAAGAAGATTACAGGTGTCTAGAGTCTTATAAAATAGTGTTATTAGTGAGAGATACAAATTAGGAAAATTATCAAGAACTTTCACAATGAAAGACTAAAAGAAACTTAAAAGATTCAAAATATACTAAGAATAAAATATAATAAAAATAATGACAAAGTGAGATTTTAAAAACTAAGAAAAAAACTAATTTCTGAATAAGAATTAAATAATATGTTAAAAATAATGAAATACGAGATGAGATTTAAATGGAAAAGTCTCCATACCAATAGAATTTTTAAAACTAAAAACAGGAATACAAAAGATGCAATGACTTTTTAAAAATTTGAGTTTAAAAATGGAAAATTAAGTGAGATTAAGGTTTAGAAACAGAATTAAGGACTTGAAAAGTGAATAATAGTAAAACAATTAAAAAGGGGGGGAATGGAAGATTATTTTGAAACAATGAAAATGTGTTAGAAAATTAGAAAAATCTGAAATAAAAAATTATACAAAATTAAAATAGGAATAAAATATGTAAAATGCTGTTAATAATAACCAACATTTCTTGAGTGCTTTCTGTGGATATATTAAAGTTTCTTTCTTCTTGTATGTACTATGATTTCTACTCTCTGAATGTTGTTCTTAAGTGACCTTTGGTTTATTACCTTTATTGTCTCCTCATTTATAGAATGGGGATAATAATGGTATCTCCTTATATGGTTCTTGTAGGGCTTGAATGAGTTAATTCCTATAAGGAGCTTAGAATACTGAGCATCCCAGATTCACAAGGAGGAAAAATAGATTCTATCTCTTAATGGGGGAAGTGGCAAAGTCACATTGCAAAAGAGCAGGTGGGATGGGAGATGTTGTGGCCATCTTTGGAAACACAATCTGCCGCAGCAAGAACATATAAGAAATGTATAGCAGTGGTTACCAGCAGGAGTGGGGGAACAGTGTGAGATGGGGTAAGAGGAAGACAGGGGAAGAAATATGTAACTTTTTGTGTACTTAAATTTTTTAAGCTGACCTAAAAAACCTGTTTTAAATAAGCCATTTTTTTAAGTACAACAAATGCTGATGAAATTGACACAGTTTTCCTTGAGTTCATTGGTTTCATTTTTTATGCTCCCTAATCTCCATGCCCAGAGAAAACCTCACTTCACCTTCAAGTTTACATTTCCAATACTATAACTAAAATTCCACCAAGATATTCTTGTAAGGTTGGCCCACTCTTTTGGAATTACATCATAGTACAATTATCAAGATCACAGTGTGTCTTCCTCGTGATATTCTTGGTCTATTTCCTATATGTTACAATTTGAGATGGAAATTCAGGAGTTTTTAATAATCTTCTTTATAAAATAATGTCATATATATTTTATAAACATATATAATTTTAAGATACTAAAATACCCGCATACTTAAATATATTTAAGCATGCAACAAACATATTGCCACTATATGTTATTAGTATCTGGAAAGATTGATGCCTATCTTCCCTTTGCTCAGATAAAACTTTGAAAGGAACCCCTTTTAGGTTTAAAGAGCTCCTAATACATTGTTCATACTTTTAACCTGCAGAACTCAGGGCAATCCTAGCCTTCCTCTGCTCCCAAAACGTATAAAACAAAACATCAAATAGAAAAGCACAAAAGTTCTCACATTCCTTTCATGGTAACAGAGTGGCCAAGCCTTGTTATTACTCCCCAGATAGTACTAGCTTCTGTCCTCCCAAAGCCACTTAATCCTGCTCAGTTCAAACATCAAGTCCCCTGGGAGAGTGAGCAGAGCCTGTGAGCTCATTCTGAGGCCTGTCATTGTCTTTTCCAGCCCTGCCTCCCAACAACCTCTGCCGACTCCATGCACACGTTGTTGGAGGACGTGACACGTGTTTTGATAGCTGAATCTCTGAGCCATTTTTTTGGGTCAGAAATCCTCTTAACAGGCTTCGTAAGGATGTCCTGGAGAAAAATAAGCAAGTAGAAAATCAGGCCAAATAAGCAACTGTTGCATAACAGAGCATGCTCCACAGGATCCATGTCCAGGATTTGGAATGAAATCCCACTTTGACTTTTTAAGTAAGATCTGAAGTCACATATATGCATTTTGACTTTAGTGACATCATGTTATCCTTATTTCAGAACACAATGAATTGGTATATTACATGTTAACATAAACCTTTCAGTTAAAGTAGATATAATATCATTCGTATGTACAACGTCAATTAGCATGCTGAGGAAAAGTTTTGGGGGCCTAGGCTTTTTTTTTTTTTTTTAAATGGACTCTCACTTTGTTCCCCAGGCTGGAGTGCAGTGACACCATCTTGGTTCACTGCAACCTCTGCCTCCTGGGTTCAAGCAATTCTTCTGCCTCTGCCTCCTGAGTAGCTTGGATAACAGCCATCTGCCACTATGCCCAGCTAATTTTTGTATTTTCAGTAGAGATGGGGTTTTACCACATTGGCCAGGCTGGTCTCGAACTCTTGACCTCAGCCTCCCAAAGTACTGGGGTTACAGGCATGAGCCACTATGTCCGGCCAGGGTTTTTTGTGAAAAACAGTAACTCAGCCTACCACAGTGGCTCACACCTGTAATCCCAGCACTTTAGGAGGCCAAAACGGGTAGGTCTCAAGGTCAGGAGATCAAGACCATCCTGGCCAACATGGTGAAACCCTGACTCTACTAAAAATATAAAAATTACCTGGGCATGGTGGTGTGCCCCTGTAGTCCCAGCTACTTAGAAGGCTGAGACAGGAGAATTGATTGAACCCAGGAGGCGGAGGTTGCAGTGGGCCAAGATCATATCACTGCCCTCCAGCCTGGCAACAGAGTAAGACTCCATCTCAAAAAAAAAAAAAAAAGGAAAAGAAAAAAAAACTCATTAACTCATTAAGAGTGCTCTCTCAACCTAAAGACGTAAGGAAAACTCATTAACATAAGCAAAGTATAATCATTCAGTAAGGAAAATGATCTCCATGTGTGGCCTAAGAAATTCTATGCTTTACTTTGTGGTCGTATCTACCGCAGCTGAACTGCTATCCCTTCTGTAGTATCTATCCATTTGAATACTTTTTTTAAAAATGAATCTCATTATGTTCAATACCTAGGCCAAATCAATCATTGAAACACATAATAATTTTCCCATATTTTCTGATCGGTGCATTTTACTGTGACAAATATTACATCCAGTATTCAGTTGCAGCAACCAGTAACGTAACAGTCTTTGTACCATGTTCCAAACTAATGAGGATGCTTAATGGCTTTTAAATACATGCAAGATCATGAAGTCCCAATAAGTTCACAAAGTAATTTTTTTCCTTTTTTCTTCTTTTTAAAAAAATAACTCTCAAAGTAAAAACAAACGAAATTCTATCAAAGCATTCTCAGAAAAAAGCCAGGTCATCACCCATTTGTTAGGTCTAAATAATATTCCTATGTTATCCTCCCCACCTTGAAAATAGACTCTTCAATAAACACAAGAAGAAAAATAAATAGGTTAACCAGGAGAAAGGTCATGGCTTGTCTGTTGTAATATAGTCTGATCATCCAAGATGATTGATTTCTTAAAGGAACCCATATCCATGACTCTTATAGACATTCTGCCACCCTGCAGCCATCTACAAGGTAGCTTGTGCTTCCAAGGTTGTTGAATCCTTGTGGTCCTCTTAAGGAATCAAGAAGTTCAATAGTCTCATTTTTTCTGTAAAGTAAATTTTCTCAGACTCCTTTTTTTAAACAAAAGCTGTAAAATGGAAGTTTTAAGTCAGAATAATTTAACAATACCACATAGTTTTGCATATCTTCAATGCCATTAGCTCCATTCTGGAAATAAAATTAAGGAAAATAAAATCAAGAAAAAATCCTCTACCATAATAAACCAACCTCTTCTCTTCCCCCATTTCCTTCTCTTTGAAAAAATATGTGGTGGCAAAAGCTAAACACACTTGGCTCTTGATCCAGTCAAAACAGAGCTAATGTGAAGAAACCGCTGGCTGTTTTCAACTGCTTGGTGTGAAAATATGAGCCATTCTGTGACTTCTCCACTCTCATCCAGTGCAGTCTTTCTTCCCTCCCACACCAGATTCTTTCTTCACCAGCCCATGAAACAGAGTAATGTAAGATTCCTAATATTGCCCTAAAATCAGTGAAAGAAATAAGCATTGAGCTTGTGCCACACAGTGGCTACTGATTTATCTTCCTCCTCCAATGAAATACAAGAAAAATTGACCACAAATAGAGAAAAGAAAATAATTCCTTCATACTATGCTATAATTTTTTTCTGTCTAACTTGTTCTGACCTTTTTTATAACCACCACCCTCCACCACCATTGTTACTTACCTCCATTACTATCAGTAATTATTTAGCAAGGAAAAACTAAATTTTAGTTCAATGCAATATCTTTAATTTGGCCTAATAATTTAAGCTTTAGGTCTTTCTTTAGGTAACTCAGTCTCTGTTTATATGACTTCGATAAATTGTCCAGTTTCATTCCACCCGTCCTCTCCTCCTCTTCAAGATGGCACCAGGTGAAGGGGATAGGGTGTGACACACGAGCCAGCAGAAGTTGGGAAAAGGGACCTGAATCTGCCAGTCATCTCTGCAGAGCAACTTGTCTGGTCTCCTTCTTGTAGTATACTTATAGTAGGTCAATATTTTGTTACATTTATTTTTCTGTTTTTGGTGAGAGGAAGATGTCTTGCTGGTTCTCAAAAGTAAAGCCCTTGAAGTTACTCCTTACCCCTAGTCTTATAGTACAGAACACTGCTGCCTTGTGACTCCAGCACTCTCTGTACCTCCATATCCCTCCCCAGGGCACACAGACATTTCGACATCCCTTTACTCATCAGCCTATCTGAAATAGCTGTATTAAACTAACCCAGTGTGATCAAAACACAATTTTTATTTTTATTTCCCTTCTTTTAAACACTTTTAAGGTTAATAAAATCTCTATCCATCCCCGTCCTCCCCATAGATGTAAAACTTTCACACATATAAGCAATTCTTCAGTCATTACAACTCAAAACACTTTCTGATTTGGTAAATTAAGGTAGTCCATGTGATAATCAAAACTCTAAACATAACTTTAACTAGTCTTCCCTCTGCTCTCCCCTGCTGGGGCCTAAGCTGGCAACTTGCAGTGGGAAAGGTCAGAGTACTCCTCTCTTACTAAGCTAATCCTACTCTTCTACCAGCGTGATCAGCAAGATGCAGAACTGGCCCCACAGGGAGAGAGCATTAAAGGAAAGGGCATGGACAGTGGCAGGTCTGTTGTTGCATGATAAGGGGGCCTTCTGGGAAGTGTGTTTAATACTGACTCTTCCTCACAGAGGCTTTTATGGGTTCCTTAGAGAGTGTTCTCATTGGAAACCTCCATTTCTGGCCACATTGACATGTGGACACCTGCCCTTCCTGAGCCCCTGGCTTTTACAGTGCTCCACTCAATTTTGGACTCTCACTACTAAAAGACTCCTCATACTCCCAACTCTGGGAAAGATCTCTCTTCCACATGCCCAACATGGGAAATGCTCATATATCCTTAGTCCCAGCAAACTCTAGAAGTGTTAGTCTGTTTCCACACGGCCACCTTTACCCTTCTGTTGCAGACAGGCATTGTTCTCTGTGTTACCCAAGTGAAGAGAATAAATTTCAAACTGACTGATCCCATTGGAGCCTCCTCTCAAACTGAGCTTGAAGCGAAGAAGGTAGAAACTCTTACTCCCCATCCACACATACATACACACATCCCCTTCCCCTTCTCAACGATCTCTCTAGGTCCATTTTCCCCACGTTTTCACTATCTTGATGTGAATGTGAGACCCCTATATGAGGGGCTCATAAGGTATGCAATTTGGTATTTTCCATTTCTTTTGTAAATTCTGTATATGGTAATCTAGCACATTACTTTAAAATTTCAGATATAGTATAATAATTCTTACTGGTGTGATTCCCAAAACTTGGATTTTACTTCCTGTTTGTCTTTCTCTATGACTTATGCCATCCCAATTATGTTATGCTAAGCTGCGGCACTGAGCTGAAGGCTGGTTTTTCCCTAAACATCTGCAATTGTTTCCTTGTAAGTCCAGGGAAGCTGGACAATAAATCTGGGCTGCTTCCCACAACTATTCACTTGAACCCAAGTAACTCTCTTCCACATCAGAGCTTAATGGGAGGAAGGGAATTAGGCATACTGTTGATACCCTGTCCTTCTTTCTGTCCACAATCTACCAGAATCAGAAAGGATTTCTTTCCTCTAGTCCTCTTCCTGAGGGGATACGACTGCTTTCTCATTACAGCCTCTCATTAAGTATGCCAAGCTTTGTGACTCGGGAACACTCTCATTGTTTCTACCAGGAATACTGCAATAAGCAGCAGACTTATTGAAATAAATGTCCTCTATTACATGTATTGATACTGTGATTGCTTGAAATTCTGCCCTTTTAAAATCATGAATTTTTCTTTTCCTTCTAATTGCTATAATAAGAAATATGACCACTTCAATACTTAAACCAATAAATCTGATTTATTACCAGAACCACATGGGAGGTTTTAAAATGCTGATTTCTGCATGTCCCTTTCCTCCATCCATACCGTCTGTCCCCAGATCATTGAATCAATTACAGGGCTGGAGATTTGGTTACCTAACTATCAGGATTTTAATGGTTAACTATGTTTGGCAGCCATGTTCTTTACAATTAAAATTGAAAAGTCTCTGCAGAGACTACAAGCTAGAAATACAGAGAAATATGAAGTATAGGCAATAAGAATCTGGTATAAGGCTTTTAATTTTCATTTCCTCTATATTTCTGGCAACTTCCAGAATATGAGGATTCATGTTCATCTCTAAAGTTTTGCCACTGATCAACAGTCAATATAAACCTATTATTTAAGCCTTAATTTTAGGAAAGTCAAATACATGCTCCTATTGCACAGCAGTTCACTCAGAGCTTGTATACTGATAATTTAAATTGATTTTTTAGGAAAAAAATTTTCACCTTGTCTTCATCTATAAAAGGTCACAGAAAGCATTAATAGATTTCGATACCAATTTTTGTAAAGCTAAAGGAACTAAAGCTGAATGGCACTTTGACAAAAAAAGATGTGATACTCACACTATAAGAGAATTCAAAATCTGCTTGATGTCCAAAGGATATATAATATGTGGATGGAATACATCCAACATCTTAAATGTCTAAGCCTCACAACATAAGTTCTACAGAAGAAAATGTTATTATCGAGAAGCTTTTGAGGATAAAAAAAGAGTCTTTATTGTACCTATTCCCAAATACACTTGCTGATTTTACACAACGACACAAAAAGAGACTTAGGATAAAAATTTTAACAGACTTATTTCTTAAGAAGTTATACCTACTGATACTAGACTTTGTATAAATAAACTTGAATAGCTCAGATACATTTCAAAAAATTCGTAAATTCTAACCTAAAGATGGTTTTACCATCAATTGCTCCTGCAAATAACATCGGGGGCCCTTTGGTGTACTAAAACATACAGCCATGCTTCCACCGTGGCATATGGATATGGCTTCAAAAGTTAGAAAGCAAGTAGAAAACATTTAAAGAAAAAAAATAGAGAAAAAAACTGTTTCATATTTATTCCTGGATTGGGGGAAAACCATTGCTATCTTTCCCAGAGTTAAATATTTTATACCCTAAGGTTTTAAGAAAGTACTTATAAAGAAATATGTTCTACATATAGCTATGTAAAACAGTGATTTCCACATTTATATAATAAATGATTCTTTTTAATTATCTAAAATAAAGGAGAAGTAATCATAAGTTTTGTTTTAGATGTTCTCAGTCTCCAAAATAACATCCCCAACCTCTTTTATGCCCATTTTTCTTGAATCAGTTTTTTTCCAAGATCAATTACATTGTAAACGTTTCCACTTTCTAACAGCCTCAGAGCATTTGTAGCTGTGTCTTCATTAGAACCATCTTGCAGTTGACAAGCTAAGTTCTGAGGTATTTTATCAGAATTTATTAGATCCTCAGGAGACTGAGAGAATTTCTCATAAATGTTACCTAATGGGTTTAACACTATACCTCAGTCAATGCATATTTGAGTTAACCTATACTTTAAACAACTTAATTAGAACTTAATTGCTAGATTTCTCTTCCCTAAAGAGTAGTCCTTAATGGAATTCATACTGAGTAGCAGACTTCAATGAGGTGTTTCTGAAAAGTCACTGGGAATCATAGATACCTTATTTAATTGAAGACCTACTAGAATTTATTGAGTATGCCACTTTGTCTTTCTATTACCATAAAATAAAATAGTACTCACCTTAAATAGATACAAAGATTTTTCAGATTATTAACTCATACTATTAAAAAGAGTTCTCTCCAAGAGGGCATTCTCTCTCTCAGGAGGTACACGAGACAATCCATATTAATTGAAAAGAAAATATTTTAATTTTCATTCATTTTATTTTTAAAAAAAGACAAGCTTTATCAATTTGCAGCATTTAATATTCAGATGAGCACTCACATCCTTGTCCATCTGTGTATCACACGGTCACCAACACATAATGGAGATGAGGTGTACTGGGGAAAAAGTTGCTCCACAATACCGAGGAGTTAAAAGTCACACCTCACACGTGGATTTCTTTTTAGTGTAGTAGACACATGGTACTTGAAATGTGACTGGCTAATCAGATTTATAGATAATTTTCTAATTTTAGCTAAAAGACTCTCCTAAACTAGACAAGTAGTTTAAAAACACTACTGCCAATTAATTTTTGACAAAGGCACCAAAAACATTAATTGGGAAAAGGACAGCTGCTTCAATAAATGATGCTAGGAAAACTGGCTATTCCTATATAGAAGACTAAAGTAGACCCCCACCTCTCACCCTATACATAAATCAATGCCAAATCGATTGAAGACCCAAATGTAAGATGGGAAACTATAAAACTACTAGAAGGAAACACAAAAGAAACTCTTCTGGACATAGGTGTGGGAAAAGATTTTATGAATAAGACCCAAAAACATAAGCAAAAAAAATGTAAACAAATGGAATTTTAAAAAAACATTTCTACACTGCAAAGAAATCAACAGAGTGAAAAAATAACCTAAAGAATGGGAGAAAATATTTGGAAACTATTCATTTTACAGGAGATTAATAATCAGAATGTAAAGGAACTCAAACATCTCAACAGCTCCCCACCTCCACCAAAAAAAAAAAAAAGCCAGTTTTAAAACAAGGGCAAATGATCTGAACAAACATTTTTCAAAAGAATACATACAAATAGCCAACAAGTATATGAAAAAAAACTTCAACACCACTAATCATCAGGAAAATCATTAGGAAAACAACAAAATCATCAGAAAAAACACCATTAATCATCAAAACCACAGTAAGATATCATCTCAACTCTGTTAGAATGACTTTTTTTTTTTTTTTTGGAGGTGTTTTGGAGTCGGAGTTTCACTCATGTTACCCAGGCTGGAGTGCAATGGCGCGATCTCGGCTCACTGCAACCTCCGCCTCCTGGGTTCAGGCAATTCTCCTGCCTCAGCCTCCTGAGTAGCTGGGACTACAGGCACGCGCCACCATGCCCAGCTAATTTTTTGTATTTTTAGTAGAGACGGGGTTTCACCATATTGACCAGGATGGTCTTGATCTCTTGACCTCGTGATCCACCCGCCTCAGCCTCCCAAAGTGCTGGGTTTACAGGCTTGAGCCACCGCGCCCGGCTAGAATGACTTTTATCAAAGAGACAAAAAATAACAAATGCTGGGAAGGCTGTAGAGAAAAGGAAACGCTTGTACGCTGTTGGTGGGAATGTAAACTGGTATGGAGAATAGTATGGAAGTCCCTCAAAAAACTACAGGTAGAACTACCATTTAATCCAGCAATTCCATTACTGGGCATTTATCCAAAGGAAAAGAAAGAGACATCTACATCCCCATGTTTATTGCAGCACTATTCACACTAGCCAAGATAGGAATCAACCCAAGTATCCAATAGATGAACAGGTAAAGACTATATGAGGCCAGGCACACTGACTCACCCTTGTAATCCCAGGACTTTGGGAGGCCAAGGTGGGCAAATCACTTGAGGTCAGGAGTTCGAGACCAGCCCTAACAACATGGTAAAACCCTGTCTCTACCAAAAAATATAAAAATTAGCCAGGCATGGTGGCATGTGCCTGTAGTCCCACTACTCAGGAGGCTGAGGTGAGAGAATCACAACCTGGGAGGCAGAGGTTTGCAGTGAGCCAAGATCACACCACTGCACTCCAGTCTGGGTGATAGAGTGAGACCCTGGCTCAAAAAAAAAAAAAAAAAAAAAAGAAAGAAAGAAAGAAAGAAAGAACCTGTAGTATATACACCCAATGGAATATCATGCAGCCATAAAAAAGAATGAAACTGGCATTGGCAGTAACATGGACAGAACTAGAAAACATTATGTTAAGAAAAATAAGTCAAGCAAAGAAAGACAAATATTGTATTATTCTAACTCACATGTGGAAATTTAAAAAGTGAATCTCATGAAGATAATGAAAGATTGGCAGTTATCAGAGTCCAGGGAAGATAGGGGAGAGGAAATTATAAAAAGAGATTGGTTAAGGAGTACATACAGTTAGCTAGAGGAAATAAGACCTAGTGTTTGGTAGAACAGTAGCATGACTATAGTTAACAACAACCTATGAAACATTTCAAAACAGAAGAGTATAATTTGAATTATTGAATGTTCCTAGCATAAAGCAAAAATAAATATTTCATTTAAATATCAAAAAACTGGATAGCCTATAACCCTAATTTTATTTCTACACATTATATGAATGTATAAAATTAGCATATGTACTCAGAAAAAAAAAGTAAATTATATATCAATAAAACTTAAAATATGTAAAACACTAAAAAAGTTGATGTCATAGAGGTAAAAATATACTACAGGCTAAGGAGGGTGGGGGGAATAGGGAGAGACTTTTTAAAGATACAAAAATACATGTAGAAAGGAGGACTAAGTTCTAGTATTCCATAGCACTGTAAGATGACTGTAGTTAATAATATATTTTTTTAAACAGCTAGAAGATACTGAATGTTTCCAAAACAAAGAAGTAGCAAATGTTTGAGGGGATGAATATGCTAATTATCCTGATGTGATCACTATATATTGTATGTACTCAAGCATCACTATGTACCCCATAAATATGTACAATTATTATGTGTCAGTAACAAACCATTTTTAAAGGAAAAAATAAAATAAAATATGAATTTACATTTACTATGGTTAACAGTTACTCTTGTCTTAACTCTTGTTGTGCCATAAGCTACTAATAAATGACACTATCAATAAATAAATATCATAGCTATTAATAAATGATATATTTGAAACAAGGCCAGGTACAGTGGCTCAAATCTCTAATCCCAGTGCTTTGAGGCCAAAGCAGGAGGATCACCTAACACCAGGAGTTCAAGGCTGCAGTGAGCTATGATTATGCCACTGCACTCTAGCTTGGGTGACAGAGGTAGACTCCGTCCCTTAAAAAAAAAAATACACACACGTATATATGGGCAAGATATTTAAAATACATTTTTTAGCTTATATTTAAATTATTGTACATATTTTAATATACATATATTAGTATAATAGTAAGTGTATTTAATGTATAAATATATAAATATATATAAAGATATTTGGGGAGTACATGATAAAAGTATTTTACCAACCTATGAGTTAATAAAATAGTTTATAGATCATTAACACAAAAAGGGGCAGAAAGAAGAGATATCGTAGAAAACATCAAGTAACCCACGAATAAAGTATATATACCACTGGGATGTGTTTTCTTGTTTTCATACTTATTCTGAATACAAGTGTGGTTTATGTTTTGGGAGTATACACAAAGCAAAAAATAGTTACAAAATCCCATATTGAAGATTTCATTTACAGAAAACTTAAAAGTTCTAAGTATGTTTTTTATCTTTCCTTCTTCAACACATTTCTTCATTGTTCAGTTCAGACTGAATTAGGAATTGCTCCTGAGAGATCTAGAAAAAATGGCAATTTGAGTAGTAATACAATGAAGTTCTTCTGTTTTTGGTTTAAGGGAAGCTAGGGCAATTTATTCCAAATTAAAATATGCCCCGAGAAACTAAGGGCATAATGGAAGAAAAGTATCTCTGCACTGATTTTACTAGCCATGCTTGCAATCACAGCTCCGCCCACAGTGCCTGGGGTGGAGTGAATGAGTGTTCACTAACATTGGTGCCTCAGAGGAAGAATCAACCGATAGTTGCCATCACCTGTGAGCAGAAAAGAGCGAACTTTCCTCATAAGTTAAAGATGTAACTAAAAGACCAAACACTTTACAGATAACAAAAACGCCTTGTGATTATCATGAAATTCAAAACCAAAACACCTGTGAGCCACCTACCACCTGATTGAATGTCTCATTTTTTTTCAGAAGTTTAAATATTATTCTGTGAGCTGACCTTTTCACTTCTCTACGAGTTTTCCCTAAGGGTAAATCTTTAGTGGAAATAATTTGATGGAAGGTTCTTACTTCAAGAGTGGCAAAAGCCTCAGAGAACTTCCCTAGCATATGAAAGCTATCTTTTCTTATCTTCTATAATTTTAGAAGGTATTTGAAAGATGTTCCTGGGATCAGACTTTATGTGCAACATGTCATGAGAGAGTGAATATTGACGATCAAACTGCTCTTCTAAAATGTATCATAAAATCAGGTTTATAGTAAATGTTCTTCAGACCATTAGCTATCATAATTCTCCAGTCCTTTCCTTGGCTGTTTTATTAATAGTGTACAATCCTCATTACTACTAACTGTTACTTGTTAAAAACAGACCCATCTACCATAAGCCACATCTCCTCCCACTCCCTGTTTTACAAGATACCCATAAGTAGCCTCAAAACCCATCTGTCTGGATGCTCAAGGATCCTCCCTCTCGCAAGGAAGAAAAAGGAGCTCAATGGCCTCTTCTGGACTTTTCGATTACTAGAGCTTAGCGTGCCTTAAAATGCAGCCTGGATTTATAATTAATTTGGTTGAATTTTTAAAATTAATCCCCTGGTAATCTGTTGTGCAGAAGGAAATTCACATTCAGAAAGAAGAGAGAAAGAGTGGAAGAAAACTCCAGAAAAGAAGTCTTTTCTCTCCATGATTACTTTTGAAGCCAATGTCATCTCATAAAATCCACTTAGTAAAACTGACGGCAATGAGTATGTTTTGCCATGAGGCTCTGTCTTGTGCTATCAGAAGTAAATGGAGGTACTTTCTAAAGGTCTCTGACTATCCCAGAGGAAACTTTCTGCTTCTTCTCTGAAGCCCAGTGGGGAAGGCTCATGGCAGTTTAGCTGAACCATATTGCTTATGTGATGAGGATGGACAGCAGGAGGAGAGTGAAGCCATTCTGCAGAGTAGATGGCAAATAATCAAAGAGAAGGCAGACAGCAGGAACTGTAAGGACTCAAGGGACAACATCTAAGGCAAAGTGACATTGATATCAACATCTAGGAAATGATAGAGGCAGATAAATTGCTCAGGCAAGAAAAAAGAGATGGGATGACCCAGTTTAAGCAAAAAGTAATTTGCTAATCACAAAGCAAAGAAATAATACAATAGGCTCCTCTCTTCACTCATACACAGCAGGTATAGCCATTATCCAGATAGAGCAGAGGACAGAAAAGGAGATCAACTGCAATGTGACTGACTGGTACTCAAACCACGGAGGGCCGCTTCCGAACAAGAGCTCACCCCAAAGAAAAATTGGCAGCCAGTGCCACCTGCAGAGGAAAGATATATCTTCTGCAGGCACTAGCTCTCCAAAGCTGACAGGCTGATATATTCTGCTGAATAAATCGAAAAACTTTCAAGTGGTCTAAAAAAGGTAGTCTGAAGTAGACTGCACTGCAGGGATCCAATCAAGTTAAGAATGTCAGGAGCCTGTGGCAAGATCCACACCAGGAAAAAAGACTCATAACCTCTGAGTTAAGTGCAAATGAGAAAATAGCATGGTGGGTTTTGTTTCTTTGTGTATGGGGGGTATGCGTGTGTGTGTGTGTGTGTGTGTGTGTGTGTGTGCGCGCGCGCGCGCGGTGCACGTGCGTAGCTACATATTGTGATTTTTTAAAGGACACAAAACTGCAAAATTGTTCTCTCCATATAAGGAGTCAATCAAGCATGAGAAGTATTTTTTCCTGGAACAGAAATCAAGTGTGTTATTTTCTCGGAGAATTTTTAGGCTTTTTGACTCCGCCTGGAACTGACTTTCCTTCTTCCCGGCTCTGCTCAAGCCCTGCCTCCTCCACAAATCTCTCCCAATGTATACAGCCCCGATTGTTCGTGGCTTTCTCTCAACTGATAACTTACTTGTTGCCTGAACCATTCAGTGCGGAGCTTAATTGAATGCTATCTTACTTTCTGCTTATTGCTTACTATGAGTAAATTTAACCTCCCAAACAACACTACAGGATCCTTGAGAGCAAGGATTATGTCCAACATGTATATCCTATTTCCCTCAGCTGGTTGAGTATATATATAGAATTTATCTCTTGTCATATTTTCTGAGGAGGGTGGGAAAAGCCTCCTGGTGCACAAAGATCCCTCCCCCCCGTGTTTATTTTCTTTAACCCAAAGAATTCACTCACTCAGATTAAGAAATTAACCTAGGCAGTATGCGTGGCTGGGGAATCCGTGTGGAGGTCACAGGGGAAGCAGGTTGTGAGAGGGTCCTGCAGAAGAAAACGTGGCTGCCAGCGTGTTTGAGTCCATCAGCAAGTTTGGCCTGACCTTAGCTGTTGCGGGAGATGTGGTGAACTCTGCTTTATATAATGTGGATGCTGGGCACAGAGCTGTCATCTTTGACCGATTCTGTAGAGCACAGGACATTGTGGTAGGGGAAGGGACTCACTTTCTCATCCTCTCATCCCATGTGGACAGAAACGAATTATCTTTGACTACTGTTCTCGGAAACGTAATGTGCCAGTCGCTGGTAGCAAAGACTTACAGAATGTCAACACTGCACTGCACATCCTCGTCCCGCCCGTTGCTAGCCAGCTTCCTCGCATCTTCACCAGCATCAAAGAGGACTATGATGAGTGCGTGCTCCCATCCATCATGACCAAAATCCTCAAGTCAGTGGTGGTTCACTCTGATGCTGGAGCACTAATCACCCAGAGAGAGCTAGTCTCCAGGTACCAAGCGAGCAGCCACCTTTGGGCTTATCCTGAACAACCTGTCCTTGACACATCTGACCTTTGGGAAGGAGTTCACAGAAGCTGTGGAAGCCAAACAGGTGGCTCACAAGGAAGCAGCGAGGGCCAGATTTGTGGTGGAAAAGGCTAAGCAGCAGGGAAAGACGGCCATCATCTCTGCTGAGGGCAGCTCCAAGGCAGCTGAGATGATCACCAACTCACTGACCACCTCAGGGGACGGCGTGATCAAGCCACACAAGCTGGAAGCTGCAGAGGGCATCGCGTACCAGCTCTCATGCTCTCGGAACATCACCTACCTGCCGGCGGGGCAGTATGTGCTCCTCCAGCTGCCCCAGTGAGAGCCCACCCTGACTGCACCTCTGCAGACTGACTGGGCCATAGGCCCGATGATTCTTAACATCGCCTTCCTTCTGCCCCCACCCCAGAAATCATTGTGAAATTTCATAAATGGCTTAAAGTGAAGGAAATAAAGGTAAAATCACTTTAAATCTCGAAAGAAAGAAAGAAAGAAAGAGAGAGAGAGAGAAAGAAAGAAAGAAAGAAAGAAAGAAAGAAAAGAAAAGAAAAGAAAAGAAAAGAAAAGAAAAGAAAAGAAAAGAAAAGAAAAGAAAAGAAAAGAAAAGAAAAGAAAAGAGAAAAGAAAAGAAAGAGAGAAAGAAATTAACCCAATGATAGTACTAACAATCCCTGGGATGATCTCTCCATGCAGCTATTCTGTAATGATATGCAAAATAATAGTTTGGGACTTCAAGGCCTGGATTTGATTCTCAACTCCACCACTTCCTAATGACATGATCTTGTTATTCACATCTTCATAAAATTTGGTCATCTATAAAATGAGGAAATAACATTTTACTCATGGTTATGTGACAATTAAAAGAAAAAAAATGCATGTAAAATGTAGCCCATAGTAAGCACCTAATAAATGCTAGGTCTTTTAAACAACAATAATAATAGTAACAATATGTACTGAGATATAAACTGAAAAGTGTGAGATTCAACCCTACTTGCAAGCTCACAAAAGAGGCTGTCACAGTATCACGGATGCTGGAAAAAGACACTAGACTATTGCATCAGACCACGGGCTTGTTAGAGCATAGCCAGTACCATGAACACAGTTCCATTCATCCCCTAAAGTCCCACAAGGGTTGGGTCACAGTTAGGGCACTCTGAGCCCAGGACACTCAAATCTTACATAATGGGCTGCAAGCAAACCTGTCCAACATTTGTTCTGAAGGTGAACATTATCTTTGTTATGCTATTTAGCAATCATGCATGCTCTCTGCTTCAATGAAAGATACTATAGCTTCTAGGGCTTACAGTATACAAACAACCTTTAAAAAAAAATGTCCAGAACAAAGACTATCAGAGTCTCTGTTCTCAATATGTGCAGGAAACAAGCAATCCAGAGAATTGCCCTCCAACAAAACTTAGGTCCTACTAGCAAGGACCTTACGATCTGCAGGAAAAGATAGGTAAGTAAATTTTAAAACAGAGAGATCGGGAAATAGTACTATTTTAAAAACCATTAATATAATAAAGGCATACAATTTTAAAATATCATATAACTATAAAAGATAGTGAAGCCATATATTTACTAACATGAAAATCGTTTCTGATATATTGTTTGTTGCAGGAAGTATGTCTAAAAAAGTAAGTGTAGTATACTCCCATTCATAGGTACAGGTAAATCAGATAAATCATTGACATGGGATACTGCAAATAATCAACAGATAATTTCATTTACATAAAATGTTAAACTTATGTAATATTTATGAATACTGTCCTGGAATGATATAAAATCCAACATGCTGTGTACTTAAGCACTGTGCACAAAAAGTTATCTTAAAAAGACGAGGAATCCAGGCAGGCTTCCTAGAAAAAGTAGTGATTAAGTGGAATTTCAATGAGATGTAAAAAGTGGGAAGAGAATTTAAAGCAGAAGGCAGTTGTGAACTCACTGAACTTGGATATCATGATGGATTCATAAAATAGTATAAAACTACCCATAAAACTGCATGTTGTTTGGAGTAACCAGGATAAAAGATAAATACAAAAAAAAAAAATAGTAGAAGGTAGGACTAAAAAGGTAGACATGAGTCAGATAAAAAGCAGCCAGTGATGTATTTTAAAAGGTATGGAGGTGGTAAACGGCATCGACCTCAGAGCTCTGCCTGCAGCAGGCTCCACTCTGAGAGCCAGCTTCAATGCTGTGTACATGCAGCTGCTTGATGAAAAGGGACTGGACTTACAGCCTCTCCAGCACCCTCCATCCCTGAACCACATTCATCTAGCAGGTACAGGATGTCACCACCAGGATTACCCCGCATATCAGACTTGTCATGTCCAAAATGGTATACATTATCTCCTCCGTCACCCAAATCAAAACCCAAAAGGGTCTTTCTAGAGTTCTTCCTAGAACTCCACTACTAGTTCTTCCTATTAGCAGAAGAGTTTTTCTCATCCCTACTCCCTTCCCCACCCCCCCCACCCCATACACAGGCCAGTCAGACACATTTTCTTTCCTCCATATCCACCACCACTGCCTTAGTCCAGTCTCTCTCCATGCCTCTCCGAATGCTTGCAGTAGCCTTCGCCAGGTCTCTCAGCCTCCCTTCCCAATCCCTTAGTCTATATTCCACACTGCCACCAGAGTGGAAGTGCTAATCTGTTTGTTTCCCTCTTAAAAATCCTGTACTCATTCACCAACATCTACAAGGTAAAGTCTATCTTCTTTACCATGCCATACAAATTTATTCATAATCTGACCCTTCCTACCTTTCCAGCCTTGCCCTGACCACCATCCTTAAGCACTCCATAGCCATGGCATTCGAAACTACAGAGGTTCCTTAGAATACACCATGGTCTTCTGATCCTTCTTATCTTCTCACAGGCTCTGCCTCTCTCCAGAAAGTCCTGTCTTTCCTTACGACACTCCCAATTCTCTCCTTGGCCATCTAACAAACTATTCACGTTTCAAGACCCAGATGAAACATCCACCCCTTAGGGATCCTCTACCGATCAGTTAAGTGCTTCTTCCTGTGCAAGCATCTAGTGTCATAAGCAACTAATAACTGATTCATTATAAATATGGCAGCTGAAGCGCTGCTTTATGTTTATATGTCTCTTTTATATAAATCTTTATTAGATTGTGAAACCCTTAAAGGTAGGGTAAGATCTTATTCTTTGCATTTTTATTGCTCACCACATAATGAAGACTTTATAAATGTTGGATAACTAATTGGCTAGATATATGGATGAATGGACCATTTCTAGTTATTTGTCTGTATTAACACAACTCAAGTTGCTAAAAGAAATTTTACAATAGAAGAGGCTTTCAAAATGGAAACATACTTCCTTAATTCTGGCTCCTCAGTGGCTTAATCTCTTCTTTTTAAACACAAGCACACATACGCGTGCACACACGCACACACAACACACACATAATAAGTAGCCTTAAAGTGAAGGTCTTGTTAGACAAGATGCTTAACATTCACCAAAGACACTAATCCTAATAAATATCTAAAGAACATTAAGCCAACAACAATTCCATTTATCAAGTGCTTACAATGAGCTTTATGTATATTATCTTGTATATAACAGTACGCTGTGAATTTGATGTTACTCCCATTTTACAGATAAGGCAACCGCCTCTTAGAGCATGCGAAGGACACATAATTAAGGAAAGGACAAACTGAAATCTGAAACCATGAATCCCTGACATGAAGTCAATGCTTTGATCCACTGATAGAATTAAATCATCAAAAGTTCCATTGTGCCAAACAGATAAGATGTGACTTTCTCTTTAGTATTTATGTAAACAATTACAGTATTTTCTTGGATTGTGCTAAACACAGGATTTAACCAAGAGTTCTGCCATGAATATAGCAGGAAGCAATAGCCAAACTGGCCAATATGAAAATTCATTTCCATACCACACACAGTTTCTACTGCCCGATTTGTAGTTCGTTCTAAAAAAAAATGAGTTTGCCAACAATGATCTATAATTATTTCTGCAGTGAATATAAACAAGACAGCAATGTTTCTCTTTTAGGCCATGTTTTCTTAAGTGTTTTCAAGCAATCCAGAAACATTTCTACTAGGTTAGAGAACAGAATTCTCAGTTAATATTGTCATAATAGTTTTTCACTTGTAAGAAATGACTTTTTTCTATTTTCCTATCATAAGAAGGAAACATACAAAAAATTGGAGCTTCGCTATACTGTGGAGAACGTTGTATATAGAATTTGGTTTGCTCAGCTTTGTCTCAGATAACTGCTTAGAATATTGAAAAATATTCAAAACTCAAACTAAGAAGAAACATCTACGCGTTACCTTTAAGGAAGCTCTGGTAGGCAGCCCCAGGATGGCCCCCTGCTGCTCCTCGCCTCCTGGTACGTACACTTTTGTATAGTTCCTTCCCAATCCTCGGGGCTAGTCTGTGTGACCAAAGGAACACACAAGTTATAATATGTGACTTCAAAGGCTAGGCCATTAAAAACATTTTGGTTCCTTTCTCTTTTTCTTTCTCTTGGCTCACACATTCGGAGAAGCTAGGCTGCCATGGCATGAGGCTAGCTGCCTCTCAAGCAGCCCTACAGAGAGATCACCATGGTAAGGGACTGAGGTCTCCTACCAACAGCCAGTGAGGCACTGAGACCACCTTGGAATTGATCCTCTGGCCCCAGTCAACATCTCAGTAACTATAGATCTTCTGGGTATATTGACTGCAATCACACGAGACACTAAATCAAAGTCACCCAGCGTAGATATCCCAAACCCTGAAACCCTGACTCTTGAAAACTGTGTGAGAAAACAAAGCTGCCAGATTTGGTGAAAGTTTGTCCAACAGCAATACATACACAATAAAGACATTATTCGGAAGTCCCATATGACACTTCTGCTTGAATCCTATTCCTCAAAGATGTAGCTTCCCAGCCACAATTTGATAAATGTTACTAATAGAATAGGAAAAGTTTTCTTTATTCTAGGTGGCCATGCATCCTGTTAAAAATAAGGACTTTTATTACCAGACAAAAGGGTAGAGGCCAAGAGAGATTAAGAAGTAGCAGCCTGTGGCAGATACATTGATAGTCCCCAATTAACCACAACTCTCAATATTCACACCCAATTAAAGTTCCCTCCCACGTGGACTTGGCCATGTATTCGCCTTGATCAGTGGAATATTTACAAATATATTACAAGCAGAGGCTTATACATCAGCTCACTCCCTCTTAAGAATCTTACTGCCATCTGTAAGGAGGTACTAGCTATCCTGCTAAAAAAAGAGGACATGTGACAAACCGAGGTGTCCCAACCAAGCTCTCAGCTGAATACAGCTGCATGAGTGATCCCAGTCAACTCCATGTGTGATAAAAGAATCACTGCAGAACCACAAAAATCAGTGGTGTTTGAAGACCCCAAATTTGGGAACAGTTTTCTAACACAAAGCAGATAACTGAAATGCAACCCTATCGCATACAAAATACTTTACCTGGAAACTTGGAAAACTGAAAAGTGTTTCTAAAATAAAGGGCATTTTGATTCTGTCAGACAATGTGGTATCTGCTATCCTTGATTTGATCATAGAAAGCCACTGACATATAATGGAATCATACAATTAATTATTCTTATAATAAAAAGACCAAATCTTACAGATTATGGAAACTGTCATTCTTACACCATGGCTAACTAATGCTTGGACTTCCTCTTAAACACAGTTTCTTAAACCGTAGCTTGAGGTTCACTGATGGATTTCAGGGGCCGCATGAAATAGATGCCAAACCACTTTGTCTTTAATGTTTTCTGAATAGTTTAAAACATAACTTTGTGATTAAATATTTCATTTAAAAGGCATTAAGTTAAAGTATTGTTAACTCTAGATAACTTAGAATGTCAGCACGCTATTTGTACTATACATGGTTAGTTTTATACAATCCATCATTTCCATGCTAAGATATCTAGACTAATTTTTATTTTAAATTAACTAAAGAGAATCTAAACTGTCATTATATTTATGGACAGATGATTTTTATAAATTTATGTTACAGACCCTTGCTATAAATTGCCAAGAAAAATAAAGCATGATAAAATTTCCATATTCTTAGATTTACCTTACATAGTTGAACATAAATTGAAAAAAATCTTAATTGTTTTGGTGTTAAGAGACTTTTTTTCTAAAAAAAAATATGAAGCCAACAAAATTCAAAGGAGCAGCTTATGTATGTCCATAATACATTAGAAAATGTGAATCTTTGTGAAAAGGCAGCTGGATTTTAAAAGTCTGGATTTTACTAAATCTTGGATTTGCCCCAACACAAAAATCTTGTCTTGAAGTATTTGAAAGGTAGCCCACAAGACTGAAAAGCTCTCATTGAAATCATGTGTTCTGTTTTGTTACTTGGAGCAGAAAAATGTTAATGAAACAGTGTCCTTGTCAAATAATGTCCCTGACTCTATGAAGCAGGTCATGAATTACGGGCAGCCATGCCATTTGCCTACACCCGAATGAACATTCAGAACTTTCAGTGCAGAAAAAACCTTGGTTCCTTACATAATACACGCTGATTTGGTAAGATTCTTTCGGATGTTGTAAAGGCTATATTCAAAATAGCAAAGTAGTTTTTTGCCAGGAAAATATCCGACTGAAAAAATCATGATAATCTTTCAGAGGCTGAGCCATAATTCTAATTTTCCTCCTTTGTTAAAGAAAGCAGCTTTACCCATTACTTGGATTTGTTGCTTCTAACAGCATCATACCCTGGTATCAAAGACTGCTAAAATCCCTTTTAAAAAACCCTCAGATCTATCTCACTGAAAATCTTTAATATGAACAAATATAAGTCTTCTACTAAACAGAAGTTTATTGACATTTAAGAGAATATAATGTAAAGAGGCAACAGAACTGGATTTCAATCCCAAATTGCTCATTTACTAATTGGGTGATCTTGAACAACTTCTCTAACCCTTCTGAGTCTAGAGTTTTCCCATCTGTAAAGTGATAATTGCATCTACCTAAAAAATGCATGGTAACAATCAAATATGATGATATACAAAAGGACCTAGCAATGTGTTTGGTGTTCAGTAAATGTTGGGTTGCTTTAAACTAAATAAGCATCTCAAAACCTTTCTTGTTCCTTCTTCTAAGGCTCCAACTCTAAATTTTCCCAGTGGACAAAGAGCTTGTTTCCTTAGGCATCATTTCTAGTATCTATGGTGCTTCCAGGACTGGCAAAACAAGTTTCTCTTAGAACTGTCTGCCAAGAGGCTCCCTTTGCTCAAGGTCAGCCTGTGGCTTCTGCCTAAAAACTACTAGTTACCTCTCTCCCCACCCAGAACAGAGCACTGTTTCCATTCACTGCCCAGTCTATGCTCTTAACTGCGCCCTCACAGTGTATTAGAAAGCCTATTCACTTAACAAGGCAAAATTTTTCTCTGAGTTATGAATAGTTGTCTCCTCTAAGGAGCATTTCTACTTCAACTCTAGCTCTATCATTGAATTTTTATTCAGTTAGCATCCGACATCTACTAATTGTCCTCTATGCATATGGATATTGGGTTATTACATGTAATAAATGCAATACTCATTTGAACCCTTACTTTAGTAAGTGTTTTAGGTAATTCATTACTCTATCTGCAGATTTTACAATTCAATCTAACCATTGAGTAATTCTGTTGTTTTTAACTAGCATTCATTGAGTGTTTTATACTTTACCAAACACTTTCTAATACCAATTTGATCGTCACAAAAATCCTCAGTTTTTTTAGATGAAGAAGGACAGAAAGTTTAAGTCAACTGGCTAAAGCCATGTGGCAAATCCATTGACAAAAAAAACAGATCCTACATCTTGTGGCTTAAGACCTGTACCTTTTCCACTGTAATATGCTGTCTTCCAGTGTCACTGAGTCCTATCTTTTATCCAATTGGCAATAAAAATAGTCGAAACAAAAGGAAGCCTCTGAAGTCAGCATCAGGGTAAGTGTAGCAAACCAAATAATTCAGCCAGGTGTGGCAGCTCACATCTATAATCCCAGCACTTTGGGAGCCAAGGTGGGAGGATTGCTTGAGACCAGGAGTTTGAGACCAGCCTGGGCAACACAGTGAGCCCCTGTCTCTACAAAACATAAAAAAATGAAAAAATTAGCTGGGTGTGGTGGTGCACACCTGTGATCCTAGCTAATTCAGACAGAAGTGGGAAGATAGGTTGAGCTCAGAAGGTCAAGGTTGCAGTGAGTTATGACAGCATCACTGCACTCTAGCCTAGGAATTAAAATGAGACTATTTCCAAAAAAAAAAAAAGTGATTAAAGAAAGCAAAGCTGAGCTGGGCGCGGTGACTCATGCTTGTAATCCCAGCACTTTGGGAGGCTAAGGTGGCCGGATCACGAAGTCAGGAGTTCAAGACCAGCCTGGCCAATATGGTGAAACCCTATCTCTACTAAAAATACAAAAATTAAACGGGCATGGTGGCACACACATGTAGTCTCAGCTACTCAGGAGGCTAAGGCAGAAGAATCTCTTGAACCCAGGAGGCAGGGGTTGCAGTGAGCCAAGATCACGCCCCTGCATTCCAGCCTGAGTGACAGAGTAGAATCCATCTCAAAACAAAACAAAAGAAAAAAAAAAAAAAAAAGCAAAGCTGTACCAAGAAATACTTTTTTCAATTTGGATTTAAAACGTTACATCCTTCATAAAAGTAAAAATGTCTAAAAAATTGTTTTTTATGTTAAAAAATTATTCATAATTATAGGAAATATAAATAAGGAAAATACAAATCACCTGGGTGTTACTTTGAGTGTATTGGATGCTTGTTGAGCACTTTGTGTGTGCAAAAGACGTAAGGTGATTTACGTCTTTAAACCATCCTGGTGGCTGCTCTGTAGAGAATGGTGAGAGGCAGAGAGAACCACTTAGGGGGCTACTAAAGATGCAGGAGAGAAATTAGAGAGGCTTGGACCAGTTAGGAGCACTATGGGTGCTAAAATATAACATCTGGAACTGGGGTATCCTTTGAAGGCACAGCTGATGAAGCAGCTCTGGGATGTGAGCAAGCCAAGAATAATTTAGGATTTTGGCCTAAGGAGAGGTTGGGCGATCGGTATCATTTGGTCCAACAGAAAAGAGAAAAACGGTTGCAGATTTTTCAGACTGAAGTTGAGAATTCTGTTTTGAATGTGTTAAGTTGCTGCATTAGTCCGTTTTCACCCTGCTGTTATTAACGACATACCTGAGTCTGGGCAATTTACAAAAGAAAGAAGTTTAACTGGACGCACGGTTCCACCTGGCTGGGAAAGTCTCACACTCACGGTGGAAGGCAAGGAGGAGCAAGTCCCCTCTTACGTGGATGGCAGCAGGCGAGGAGAGAATGAGGAAGTCGCCAGAGCGGAAACCCCTGATAAAACCATCAGATCTCATGAGATTTATTTACTACCACGAGAACAGGATGGGGGAAACTGCCCCCGTGATTCAATTATCTTCCACCGGGTCCCTCCCACAACACGTGGGAATTATGGGACTACTATTCAAAATGCGATTTGCGTGAGGGCACAGAGCCAAACCGTGTCAGGTGGCTATTCATGTGGACTGTCCAGTGGGCAGTAGGATGTATAAGCAAAGAAGGCAGAGGAGGGTTGGGGCACAAGACAGAAACGTGGATGTATCGTTATTACATCACACTGTCTCACTGCACTCATGAAGCTTGAAATTTGTCTCAAACAATGCATTTGAGATCCACATGGCTGAACAATCAACACAGTTATTTCAGTCACTTAGAAGGTCAGTTTAAATCAACTCATTTAAATTAGCACCCTGTGTGGCTGAAAGTATCAAATTGATAATGCTACACTTGACCAAGCTTGGTAGAACTCATATGAATCCATTTGCCTCCCTAATAACGATTTTTCCATTGATTATTGTAGGAAATCTTTCTTGACATTACTTGCCCCACATGCTTTTTGGATTTTTGTTTTGTTCTCTTTTGTTTTTGATAATTGAGTACATCCCCATATCTTTGTATTTATGAGGCAGAGATAGTTGTTTAGACACATAAAACAATTATGTTCTATTTTTATTTTTAAATCATTCATTTCAAATAGCAATTGCATAATCATTAGCTGTCTGGTTTGATAACTGAAAAACAATTTCTGAAGAACTAAGTACTTTTATCCTCTCAAGTCTGCAGCAATGATGGCTACATCAAGCAACCTGGGGGAGAGGGTATCCTCTTACATTGACTCGTGGACTGCCAAGACACCTTCTAATTTAATTTAGCTTCCTGTCTCATGCCTCAGAAGAATACAGGAGTGTTATAATCCTCACTGAAAAATATTACACCGATCTTCTGAAATATAATAAATAAATAACCAGACTTTTCACATGAGAAGGCAACATGCAAAAGAGATATAATAAGATTTGGAAGAAATAAAAAGAAAAAACTGAAGAGAAGATAGACTCAAATGTGCAGCTTTCACATCATCAATTAGGAAGAAGGACACAGATTAAACAATGGGTAGTGATAGCTGAGAAGAACAGCAAGGATGCCTAACACAAGATGAAAATCAAATCACTCAAGGCTAAGTGGACACCTTTCCCCGCAGACACCTGCACTAAGGTAATGTCTTTGAAGAAGTGATGCAGCGCCTTTGTGGGTGAATAGCTACATCCCTATGCCTTGTTAGGTTTTGACAGTATCAGGGTATCAGGAAAAAGGAAAAACAAAGGCATAGTAAAGCAGTAAAAAGGGGTGCAGAGAGAAGTTGCTATTCACAGCAGACTAGTGACAAGCTAGGCTCTTCACGACCCAATACTGGGTCCATGACAATATTTTGTGATATGTACTATATGGTAGGTATCATGCTAAGTGCTTTACATGCATTTCCTCATTCCTCCTCAATCTTATAGTACTACCACCGCTTTAGGTTAATTTTCTAAATGATATAGAAAAAGCACACAACAGAGCTGCTTATAGGTACCAATCATAGGCAAAACCAGTTTGAATAAATATGAAGGGAAAACAAAGTATGTTGGATTCATACAAGCAACCTGTGTTCACACTGGGTGATGGTGTAGCTGTTTCAGGGCAACTGGAAATAGGACTGGAAAGTTGGAGAACTCTGCCACTTCTCTCACTATGTGGGCTCCATTCTCTTTTTCTTCAAAGTGGCTTCCTCCTCGTGGTGGGAAACAGGGCTGCCAGCAGCTGCTAGCTCACGTGTCCCAACTTCACCGCCTGAGAAAGATACTTTCTTCTTAAACCTGGTCCACTTCGCTGGCCAGGGTATGCTGCCCTGATTGGCTTGACCCTTTGGATGTCTCTAACCTCTGTAGCCATCGTGACCTGAAGGGCAAGAGAGAAGCACAGGGAGCCCCCCTGGGTGACCTCGGTGCTGGAGACCACAGATGGTGTGCAATACACCATCCTAAGAAATGAATCTCCTTCCAGACAAAGCCAAAGGGAAGAAGCTGAACCTTCAAGGGAAGAAAATAGGACCTCGTCACCACACTGCAGAAGTTTAGTTCCAGAACATCCAAAAGAGATTAATTATGGGGTTGTCTGTTCTATGTGATATCAGAACCCAGAAAATAAAACAGTTCAGATTTTAATTTATGTCACCTGTGAAGCAGTACCTCCATGCATCAGACAATCCTTTTCCCCAAACACTAGGAAATACAAGGTAAAGGTTTTAACCTTTGGAGTCCCAGTTCTCTAAGAATTTGAATGGGCCACTGGGCCAAGGATTAAACTATCACCTCTGAACTTTCAAACCCTGAGCTTTGTGATGCTGCAAATCACACTTCTGCTTCACTAGCTGTCACCTGTTAGGGTTCATCAAGAGGCAGCGCTTTGGGGTAACGGCAAGACTAGAGGAGGAAGAAGGGTCCTGTTCTTCCTGTAGGAGAACTGTCTGCTGTGGCTACTGTAATTCCATCCTCGCAATGCCAGTCTGTTTTGGAAGCTTCATCTGAGTCCAGTGTGAAGAGATTCCAGCACTCAGAACAAGCCCCATCACACCCCCTCAGAGACCCTCACACCAGCTGCCTGGCATTCTTTCTGAGAGGTCCCAGCACCACATGAGCAGGGGCTCCTTACAGAGCTGAGTTTCAGGTCTGGGGAACCCCTCCCCACGTTTTTAAATTGTAATGATTCTAAACCCCCCCCTCTTTTTTTTTGTTTCTTCAACTCTGGGAGCAGCAGAAGCTTCCTGCAAATGCTACCTCTGTGACTACTTAGAAGTCACACTAGCTATTTTTCCAGAAAGAATGTATGTAAAGGATTGCTAACTAAGGTGAAATGTGTTAACAAGGTAACTAAACAAGCAAAAAGAGAATTCTATCTATCTCCTAAAGAGACATTATGGATATATCCCCAGAAATATGCACCTATTACATACATACACAGCCACATAAAATTGTAATGTGTTTATTGGTACTCTAAAATTCACCTATAGCCAATTATAAACTCTATGAATCTAAAACTGAGAATCTTAGTTTGATCTATTGCCCTTCAGACCATGATTGATGCAGAGGTTAGAGACATCCAAAGGGTCAAGCCAATCAGGGCAGCATACCTTGGCCAGCGAAGTGGACCACATTTAGGAAGAGAGCATCTCTTGCAGGTGGTGAAGTTGGGACACGTGAGCTAGCAGCTGCTGGCAGCCCTCTTTCCCCCATGAGGAAGAAGCCACTTTGAAGAAAGAGGCAATGGAGTCCACGTAGTAAGAAAAGCAGAGTTCTCCAACTTTCCAGCCCCATTTCCAGTTACCCTGAAATAGCTGCACCATCACCCAGTGTGAACACAGGTTTCTCGAATGAATCAAACGTAATTTCTTTTTACCTCATGCTTGTTCAAGTTGGTTTTGCCTATAATTGGTATCTAAAAGAGGGCTGCCTAAAGCAGCTCTGTTGTGTGCTCTTTTTCTACACCGTTTAGAAAATTAACCTAAAAGGGTGGTGGTACTTAATCTCATAAGATTGGGGAAGAATGAGGAAATGTGTGTAAAGCACTTAGCATGATACCTGCCATGCTGGCTCTGATGCAGGGCACTTCAGTAATGGTTCTTAGAAAACAATTAGGAAGTGTCCTGAGTTCTAGGTGCTGGTCACTTAACAGTCCAGTTTCATAAGTAAATGCATTTACCTGGATTGTGTGCTGCTTCCCAAAAGGTGGCGTGGCATTTCAAGTGAGACATCAAATTAAAAGACTGTATGTTCACCAGCAAAAAAAAATGAAATGGTTAATAAATTATGATCCTGAAGGAGAATTTTATGATCTTGAAGAGTTTATTTTCTGTCATAGTTTATTTTCTGAATAGCTTTGAGAACTAATAATTTAAAGTCTACTCTTGTAATGTTTTTCAACCTTTATTTTGGCAGATCCAAATGAATCAAGTTCCCGTGGGTTTAAGTAGACCAAGGTAAAGGCTGATATTAAAATCTTCTAGAAAATTGTGGGCCAGTGTCATATGAGAAGCGTTATCTTTTTCCTCCAGCAGGGAGAGCTCCAAGATGAAATGCAGATTGCCCAAAAAATAGGCAAGATGATCTTCTGGGGCACAGAAAGAGCTTTTAGAACTTCTGTTTACATTCACATTTCATCTCATGCTTTTTAAAATTTATATTTTTGTGCATGTTTTATAATGTACAAAATTTCTTAGTTTGATAAAAACGTAATATTTTAAACACAAAAATAAACATCTAGATATCTAGGCTGTAAGTAGATTCTCAAAGTTTTTTAAATAAGAGGGGTACACTTTAAAAATGTTCTGGGGCCAAGCGCAGTGGCTCACACCTGTAATCCCAGCACTTTGGGAGGCCAAGGCGGGTGGATCATGAGGTCAAGAGATTGAGACCATCCTGGCCAACATGGTGAAACCCCATCTCCACTAAAATACAAAAATTAGCTGGGCATGGTAATGCGTGCCTATAGTCCCAGCTATTTAGGAGGCTGAGGCAGGAGAATTGCTTGAACCCAGGAGGCAAGATACAGTGAGCTGAGATCGCACCACTGCACTCCAGCCTGGTGCCTGGCGACAGAGTGAGACTCTGTCTCCAAAAAAAAAAAAAAAAAATGTTTTGGGACCACGCTCTAATGATAAAGAACTATGTGCTTTGGAACAAGAGTCAGTGAACTTTACCTGCAGGCCAGATCTGACCTATATATGTATGGCCCTTCAAGCTGCAAATGGAAAAAAAAAAAAAAAAAAAAAAGAACATACAACAGAGACTCTATGTGGTCTGCAGACTAAAATATTTACTGTCTTCCCTTTACAGAAAATGTTTGCTGAGTTCTGCTTTGGAGTTAAGCCCACACAAAATACATTCAAAATTCTTTGAAAGGATGAGAGAGATTCCCCCTCTACTTTGTTAATGAAATTAGTATAAATGAGAAGGGAAAATGGGTGTAAGTGTATAGGTCAGTACACTTGTGATCCAACTATGGATGTTACAGGCACCAAAAATAATTATCTAAATGGGGACGAAAAGTCAAGTTCAAGAGCAACAGTGAATGCATTGAAAACTTCTTTAAGAATGACGATGACTCTTGAGGATGGCCTATTACACTGTCCCAAAGGGTCTCACAAACAAGCTTCATTTTATCAAAAAGAAGCAAATAAACAAGGAATAAGTTGACTCTAGGAGTTTTACGTCAATAGCTATGGCTATAAAATTTCATAATAACTGATACTTAGCAGGTGATTCTGAATCACCAAAATTAGGATAAATTGTTTTCAGTTTTCTCCTATTAAGGAGTAAGAAATACATTTTAGTAGCATTTATGCCACAGAAAAGGGCTGAAATAAATATTTCTAAACTTGCAGTTTAATTCACATCCAAGAAACTAGGCTCCACAGAATGCCTTGATACCCAACTGACCAACTGTTGATAACATAAAGATGGAAACAGAAGCTTAAAGCCAAAATGCTGAGAGCCAATTCATTGGAAATGCCCCCATATTACCTGTTAATGAAGAAGAAGAAATTAAAATATGCAGTAATTAGGCTACCTATTTTAGGGGTAATAGGTTTTCCCGTAGGCCTATTAACTGTGACATGTTAATTCTGTTCTATTTTAGAGTTCACTCAATACGCCATTCACAATATCTGAAATCTGGAAGCTGAGAATGTATCTGTCCTTTGACCACTGGATCAAGTAGAATTAACCTTTTTAGGTTTAAATATAAGTGCCTAATAAAAAGCGAACACCAGCTAGAGTCTGTTACTGCCAGAACAGAAAGTTTTTATTGCTCACGGAAGTACCATGTTGGAACATGAACAGCCTGAAGACATATCACGTCTGTGTCAGACACTGCCCATCAACCAGCCAGTATCTATTCCATCTTCTTCCTTTTTGGCAGAATTTTGATTTTCTTTGGGGAAACTGTGTACCTAACTAAAATGCCCAATATCCCAGATAACAGCAACTACGTCATCCAGAATTTGCTAGTTAGTACGTGGATGAAGTCCCTGAGAAGGGCTTTCACTCCAGAACAAAAATACAAAGCTTGCAGGTAGAAGGTTTTTGGGTCCTTCCACTCTCCTCCTTCTTGGAAAGTAGATTTAGGCCTGGAGGAACAGCAGCCATTTGCAACTATAATGACAAGAGCCATGTGTTAATAAAGCAGAGCAAACCTGTCTCTGGAGCATTAGTAATCAACCAAACTGGCTCTGGGATATCTATTTCCAGCCTTGTACTTAGCAACAGGAGAAAAAGTCTTCTTTTAAGCTACTGGTAGCCAAGTTTTCTAGCACTCTGAGCCTAATGCCATCCTAACTTTTACAATGTGATTATTTGTGTTTAGTGCTAAGTGCTTGAAGTACACTATCTAACTTAATTATTTCAATAGCTCTACCAAGAAGAAAATATTATTCCCCACTTTACAGGGAATAATAGTTAAGTAACTCATCCAAGATGACCCAATTAGCATGCAGCAAAACTCAAATTCAAATTCAGATCTGATGGTCTCTATCGTTTGTTCCTCAGTGTTAAACCCAGTGCATTATACATCGATGATTGCTCAATAACAATTTTGTTCAAGGATATTTGCATAACAGGCAGCCATAGAAGCTAGAGAGACTGTCACTGTCCTAGTCAGAGGGCAGATTTATTTAGTCACTTCGGGATAATAAAGTCTCCCTGCCTTCTTCAGGGGGGATTTGCTTACATTCCAAGGTAATAGAGATGTTTTCCTAGAGATGAAAGATTGCACAGGTTGGCCAGCAGCCCCTTATAAGCTCAGGGGTTTTCTAAACTTGGGGTTCCTCAGCAGTGATGTATATCCAGTGTGTACTATACCTACCTGGGCCCATGTCTGCACTAACCCTATGTAACTTACAGAGCAAGGGAAACTGATGCAAACATTAAGCTCCTGCATAGACCGTCTAAATACATATGGGCTAGTTGTCTCTTTTCCAAAGAAATGCATGGAAGTGTTAGAAGTCATACCAGAAGATCTCACTGTCCTTGCTGCTTAAAATCTCCTTGATCACTGGACCATAGGCAAGAGGCAATCCAATTGACATAACTCTTTTGACCCAAAAAGATGCTGTTGAAAGAATCAACTACCTAATATTCAAATGCCTCAAACTATTTTTTAAAAAATATAATTATTCCAAAACAGTAATTCTTAACCTTTCAGTATTTGTCACACTTTTTTGAATCCTAGAATTTTGGCAATGTACTTGAAGAGACTCAATACCAAAATCATCATCAAAGTCACTAACAGTCACATGAAAACCATGTAACATCTCACAATTTCCATAAAAGCCTCCCTAGCTATGGCTTCATGCATTCCCTTGCAGCCTTTCTGCACTGTGTGGCTGTTTGAACAGAGCTGTCTCTTGCCCTGACCTTAACCACTTAAAATCTCGTGGTACAAATGTTCTCACATGTTCCAATAAGCATATGCTGTTCCTTTACTGATAGTTTTATATTAATTAAACTGCATCACACAATCCATTTAATCCATGTTATATTTTACAGAGTTTTGAGTGACAGTATGCAGTGGTACAAAAAAAAATCTGTGACATATTGAAAAAAGTTTTGAGTCATATGACTTGGTGAAGGAATATGGCTACACCTCTGTACCCCAGTATACTGGATATGAACTGTATCCGGGGAACCCTGTATAGAACATCAATATTGACTAAACACTCACTGTGTGCAGAGAGTAATATTCATGACATTCTGGCAGAGTGGAGGATTATGACAGATGTTTTTAAGTGGTCCCTACTATCAAAGATATATTTTGAAAAATGGGACATACATATGTGAAATACCCAAGAACACATCTACAAACAATAATTACAAAAGCCAATTAATGCAGTAGGTATAAATCTTAGTCTACAATCCAGGTACACAAAAAATACTGAATTTCTTTATTACCTTTAAACAAACCTAAATTCAACTCCAAGTGCCCAGCCTACTAAGTTTTCCTTCCCTTAAGAACACACAGAGACTGTGTGTGTTAGAGCACCAAAGGCAGAGAATAGCCTCATTCCACCCCACCCCCAATCCAGACTCACTAATCACTGTTGAGTCTCATAGTCATGACTGAGATTATTCCTCATGTCCAGGGCTCTGCAGATCCCAGGGCCATGGGAATCTTCCACAAGACTGAAAAGACCCCATGCCCAAAGGGAAACCTCCCTCCAAGAACCATGCTGTCTTCTTCAAGGAAACTTTCCACCCATTTAGAAACTTCATTTCCAAAAATGAATGCCAAGGAACATGCCAGCTGTCACCACCAACTTCTCTCCCCTTCCTCATCAGGAAGAAGATCGCATTCCCCCCTCTATCTCTCTCTCTTTCTCTCTCTCTCCTCACACCGTCTCCTTCTCTCTTACATTCTCTCTCTTTTTTTTAATTGCATTTTAGGTTTTGGGGTACATGTGAAGAACATGTAAGATTGTTGCATAGGTACACACATGGCAGTGTGGTTTGCTGCCTTCTTCCCCATCACCTGTATCTGGCATTTCTCCCCATGTTATCCCTCCCCAATTCCCCACTCCCAGCTGTCCCTCCCCTATTTCCCCTCCACAGACCCCAGTGTGTGATACTCCCCTTCCTGTGTCCATGTGTTCTCATTGTTCAACACGAGCCTACGAATGAGAACATGCAGTGTTTTTCTGTTATGTGTCAGTTTGCTGAGAATGATGGTTTCCAGGTTCATCCATGTCCCTACAAAGGACATGAACTCATCATTTTTTATGGCTGCATAGTATTCCATGGTATATATGTACCACATTTTCCCTGTTCAGTCTATCATCGATGGGCATTGGGGTTGATTCGTCTTTTTTTTCTTGGACAATTAGCATCATCTCAGTTATAGCTACAACATCTAATGTAGTGTTTATTATGTATCTGACACTTCTAGTGCTTCATTATATTTGTTATTTTAATCTTTATACAACTCTTTAAGATATCACTATTATTATTCCCATTTCACAGTTGAGAAAACTAAGGCATGGAAAGGTGATTTTGTTCAAGGTCACATAACTGGTAAAACTAGCTGACTGCTGGTAAAGACAAGAGGAGCTGCTGACCTCAAGATGCTTCTTATTTTCAATATCCCTTGTTAGCATAATGCTATGGACGCTATTTCACAGAATATGAACCATATACAAAGGTAGGACATGAATATGTTCTGGCTTTCCTCTTTTTTAAAACCATAAATTAGGTTCAGCCAAATTTTAAATATCATTCTAAAATCCTTACATTCTAAAAACCTTTAAAACCAAATTTTAAATATCATTCTAAAAACCTTACAGTGTTGGAGTTTTCTTATGATAGGAATAACAGTGCCAGGCATAAAAGTTTTAACCTGACTCTTCGAAAACAAAGAACATTGAACTTTGTGAATTTATTACTCAGTTTCATCTGGATTCGAGGCAGCTGGATAGCAATCCTGTGGTGACAAGCTCTACCAATATTAATTTGCATTTTTTTAGGAGGTAGGGTCAAGAATGCTTAGATCACAAATCCTTCATCCTGATCTTAAGATTTCAGATCCAAAGTCCACAGGAAACTTCAAATAACACTCAAGTGAGAAGCAATCTCCTGGCTTCTCACAAAATAGTTCTTAGAGGGCGCCTGCCCTCCTGGGACAGGGAAAAGCTAGAAATAACGAAATCTCACTCTTTGTCTTTCCCTTCCTTCCTTCCTTCCTACCTTCTTTCCTTCCTTCCTTCCTTCTTTCCTTCGTCTCTCCCTCCCTGTCTGCCTGCCTTCCTTCCTTTCTTCCCTCCCTCCTTCCTTTCTTTCCCTCCCTCCCCCTCTTTCTCTCTCTTTCTTTCTTTCCTTCTTTTTCTTTCTCTTTCTCTCTCTCCCCACCCCATCTCCTCTCCCCTACCCCTCACCACCACTGTGTATATATGTCTCTTTCTAAGGAGTTTTAAAAGCTACAGCCAATCAGTATACTCCTAATCCTATATTTCTAGGAAATGAGATTCCTGAGAAATCTAGAATTTGTTCCCACCTAAATGAACATTGAGAAAATCAAGGCTTATTTTTCTTCTGACCACTTACCTAATTTAATCAAATGTGAAAATGATATAAATTTTCTGTGACATATTTTTCTTTTTCCTGATAGTAACATGAAGCAGCCTTCATTTTTAAAGGGGAATCACAAAGTCTGATGGGTCTTACAAAAAGAAAAAACAATAACAATTGATTCACTCTATCAAAGCCTGTCATGAAACAGCTGAGTCCTGGCACCACCACCAACAAACAACAAATGTGCCAAAGACAGCAGGATGCATTTGGGAGATATAGCACAGCTTCCTTCACGCCAAAGCACCTACCTGACCAGATGAAGAGAGGGCACGAATACTGCTGGAAGAAGGTGGATGCTGAGAAGGAGTAGTGATGCCCCAGTGCTGGGCGGTCATTGAGAATGTCGGTTTCATTCCAGACCCTCTGAGACAGGGCAGCTGCAATGTGTCTTCTGACATTGCCACTTGGAGCCAAGTCATCTTTCTCAATAGGCTTTTAAATGTCACCTGGCCATGCTGAGAAATCTTCTGCAACACAAAGAAGTATTTTAGTGTTCCCTGAAGAAACACGTAGAAAAACCTAAACAAAGACAACGTTCATTAACACATTGCAAAACTGTAACCAGCCACTGGTGCATTATCCTTCACTGTTATCACAAATTATGGTAGCTATGTCTAAAAATCTCACTGCAAATCACTGAATAGTTTAGCAGTTTTTCTCTTACATCATTGCTGGAAGAATTCTTCATGGGCTGAGCCTAACTATGGCTGAAACTTTGTCCTGAATAACATCTTTTTACTCAAATCAAGAATTTGATGGCAGGCCTCTCAGTACCCAGATTTGGATCAGCCAGAATATGTTTCAATACATCTCCAATCTATTACCATAAATCAATCAGAAAGCCTCTAAAAAAAGATATCTAGAGCAGCTGTGTGAGCTTCTTAGACCATGGACAGTTACTTACCGCAGAGTCCCTGACTCCATCTTTACCTCCTTGGCCACCTTATTTCACTATTCTGGATAAGAGAGAACCTAATAGAAGAGGAAAAAACCATTAAGACCAGAGACAACAAAGGTTGAAGTGATTGCTATTAATATATCCACTGACAATGAAAAGCAGAGAAATGCTAATTATTTAACAATTAGCAATGCCTTCTCCTTAATTAGAAGTATACCACATTAAGGAGAAACATGGCACAGTGGCTCACATCTACAATCCCAGAACTCTGGGAAGCCAAGGCAGCTGGATTGCTTGAGCCCAGGAGTTTGACACCTACCCGGGCAACATAGTGAGACCTTTTCTCTACAAAAGAACTTTAAAATATGCTGGGCATGGTGACACACTTCTGTATCCCTAGCTACTCGGGAAGCTAAAATGGGAGGATTCCTTGAGCCCCAAGGTTGAGACTGTGAGTTGTGATTTTGCCACTAAACTCCAACTTGGTTAACAGAGTGAGACCCTATCTTTAAAAAAAAAAAAAGAGAGAGAGAGAGAGAGAAACGTGATCAAATAATTTCCACCTTGATTGCAATGATTATCAATCCGAAAAGCAGGGACCACTTGGGCACAACCTAATATCAAATACCAGGGAGATCTGTAAACAGATTCTGGACCTTTGTTATAAGGCTTCTGTGATTTTATATCACTTAGGACAGCAGTGCTCACACTGTGGTCTACAGATCTGCACAGATTCCTTGAGATCGTTTCAGGGGTCAAAACTAATTTCAAGCTAATAAGAAGCTATTTGCCTTCTTCAGTAAGGTGATATTACACTTACAGCCCAAAAACAATAGTGAGGACACCTGCTGAGTCAGTCATTACCCTCATTCTCCTGTAACACACGCTAGCAGTGGCTGGGGCAAAGAAGGAGGGGGAGCCAGTGTTAGTTAAAGTATGAATTTTATTAAATCTCAACCCTTCAATTCATTTTGTTAAATATTTTATGTGATATACCTAAATATACCTAAAGCCCTTCTCCTCCATATCAAAGTACAACAGTCAACCCAAGGAAAACATGTACGTGAGTGCTTGAGTTGTGAAGTGAACTAGCTGACCAGATGTTTCAGTCAACACAGACTGCAGTCGTCTTGGGAAGATAATAGGCTGTTCACTCATTCAATCAGTATTTCTTCAACTTAATGTTCTTCTTAATCTAGATTAGACATCAGCTCACTTTCAAAGTTGAATGATGCATTGGCTGGTTTTCAATCATTCTTTTTTATTAGCATCTTTATTGACATATAGTACATATACTGTATAATTTACAAATGGTACATCATTTAAAAGGCTTTAATATATTCATAGAATTGTACAACCATTACAATAATCAGCTTTATAACATTGTTATCACCTCAAAATAAAACCCCCATACTCAGCAGTCACTCCCCATTTCTTTCCAACTTCCTCAGCTCTGGAAAGTTGCTAATCTATGTTTTCATTTCTCTTGAATACATACATGGAGATGAAATTGCTAGGTCATAGAGTAACTCTATGTTTGACCTTCTGAGGAACTACCAGGCTGTTTTCCAAAGCTGACATACAATCATTCACTCCTGGAAGCTTTAGGCAGTAATCCATCCACTCCATTTAGAAAGTATTTATTGAAAACCTAGTATGCCCGATTTCATGTGCTAGCTGTTACTGAAATAAAAGAAAACAAAGCAGAAAAGCAGAGACTCTGCCATAGTGGAGAGTATAACCTAGAAGAGAGATAGACAAAATCATAACTTTATGGGTGAGCAGAATGATAGGGAAAGTTCAGGTACCAAAATGTAGGTAGTAAAGGGACCTCATCTATTTAGAAGCCTGGTGAGATCTTCCTGAGAAAGAAATGTTTATGCTGAGACCCAAGTAAAGGCATCACCAGAATTAACTTGGCAAAGAAAGGGGAAAGTGTTTAATACAAAGGAACAGACTCATGTAAGACCTGAGGGAGCATGTCTATTTGAGAAACCAAGACAAATTCACGGTGACAGGAAACTGTATAGTGTGCAAGGCGAGAGGGTAAAAATTGAGTCTGGAGAAGCACAGAGACCACTGAAGGGTTTTTAATAGGGTAATAACACTATTTGATTTGTGTTCTAAAAGAACACACTTGTTTCTGCCTGGAGAATGGATTGGAAGGAAGCAAAACTAGAGCTTGCAACCAGCCCATAGTTTATAGACAAAGATAGTCAAGAAGTTATTGTGGCCTGAACTACAGGGGCAGTAGAGTTGTGAATCCAAAGGAAATAAAAAAGTGCTTAGAGAGTAGAATCAATGGGACTTTGCGATTGATTGGATATGAAGGACAGGAAAAAGGAAGGGACCAAAATAGATTTTCTGTTCAGGTACAGGGTGGATGCTAATGCCATTTGCTAAGCCCAGGCCACAGGGAATATGCCAAATCACTGTTTGCAGGAAAATTTCCTGTGCACTCATTAAATACAACACACTGGGCTAGTGGTGTGAGTATACAAAAAAATAAGGACACTGTAGGCAAAATAATGTCTCCCCTTAAAACATGTCTGCACCCTAACCCCTGAAACCCGAAAATAAATTACCTTACATGGTATGAAGAAACGAGTTAACACAGCAGTCTCAAATTGCTATCCTTGAAAAGGCCTACCTCTAGGATTGGCCCTTGGATGGTATCTGGGGATTTAGACTTTAGAGGGCTCTCACTATTAGCTGATAAGGGTTGCTCGCTGTGCCTAAAATGTTTTGGCAAGCAATATAGTTTATGCTGAATGCCATCTTTACTTTCAGGAGTCTGGAATTTCAGTACATGATAGGTAGACATTGCCTATATGACCAGCCCCTATAAAAACCATGGACACTAAGTCTCTGATGATTTGCTTCAGTTAACAACATTTTACATGTGTATCACAGCCCATTGCTAGGAGAATTAAGCACATCCTTAGTGACTCCACTGAGAGAGGACACTGGAATCCTTGTGCCCAATTTCTTCCACACTTTGCCCAAAGACCTTTCCCTTGATCAACTTTGATTTGTTTTGGGATTTTTTTTTTTTTTTGCCATAATAAATTATAGCTGTGAGTATGACTATATGCTGAATCCTGTGAGTCCTCCTAGCAAAAAGTTAAACTTGGGAGTGGTCTTGGGGATCCCCAACACACATAGCAAAAGAGATTTTGCAGACATGATTAAATGCCTTAAGATAAGGAGATTATCTTGGATTATGTGGGCAGTCCAATGTAATCAAAGTAAATTCAGAGTGATGTGTTGCTGATTTTGAAGATGGAGGACTACGTCATGAGCCAAGGATTGCAGGTGGCCTCTAGAAGCTGGAAAAGGTAAGGAAATAGATTCTTTGCTCCAGCCTCCAGAATGAATCCTGCTGACACTGATTATTGCTTAGTGAAACATTTTGGACTCAGTTAAGCTAGTAAATTTGTAGTATTTTTAAAACACCAGCTGGGTGTGGTGGCTCACACCTATAATCCCAGCACTTTGGGAGGTCAAGGCGGGTGGATCACGAGGTCAAGAGATCAAGACCATCCTGGTCAACATGGTGAAGCCCTATCTCTACTAAAAATACAAAAATTAGCTGGGCATGGTGGTGCACGCTTGTAGTCCCAGCTACTTGGGAGGCTGAGGCAGGAGAATTTCTTGAACCCAGGAGGCGGAGGTTGCAGTAAGCTGAGATCACGCCATTGCACTCCAGCCTGGGTAACAAGAGCAAAATTCCATGTCAAAAAAACAAAAACAAAAAACAGAAGACCAAGTTTGTGGCAATTTCTTTCTTTCTTTCTTTTTTATTTTATTTTTCTTAGCAACAGGGTTTTGCTCTACTACTCAGGCTGGAGTGCAGCAGTACAGTAAGAGCTCACTGCAATCTCCAGCTCCTGGGCTCAGGCAATCCTTCCACCTGAGCCTCCCGAGTAGTTAGGATTACAGGTGCATGCCACCATACTCCATTATTTTTTATTATTATTTGTAGAGACGAGATCTCACTATGTAGGCCAAGCTGGTCTCAAACTCCTGGGCTCAAATGATCCTACTGCCTTTGCCTCCCAAAGTGCTAGGACTATGGGCATGAGCCACCACTGCAGCTTGTGGTAATTTCTTATAGTAGCAATAGAGTAATATAGGTGACCTCATAAACCGTTAATTTTGGGGATGAGACAAATACATAAACATGTAATACTTTCCAAAGATTTCAGCAACAAACTTTGAGCATTATGTACTTTTCTTTTGATCACAACTACAGGTATTGATCGACTTACGACCTATGAAACTTACGACCATTCGACTTTACAACCACAATCGCTAGCCATGACTGCTCCGCGTCTGGCAGCGCAAACGTTGCCCAGCTGGGCGTACGACAGTGTGGCCCAGCTTCCGGCAGCACTACCATCTCCGCATGCATATAGCCTACTCAACTTACAACCAAATTGTGTTATGACCAGTCTGTCGGAACCAATCGTGGTCGTAAGTTGAGCACTAGCTGTATTCTGTTTTCTAAGGACAGTGACAATACTTATAAATAATCAGAAAGTAAATTTCAAGGGACAGCTTGTTATATATTGACAGAAGCAGAATAAAACTGGCTTACTGGACATTTTCCACCTCTTCTCACACATGACAAGCCTGTGTAATACGTTATGACAAAAGGGATTGCCAAATCATGAGCCAGAAAATGTAATATACCCCTCCCATGACACCTTTACACATTTTGAGGGAGTGGGAAAAAGTCTAGCTGGCAGTTTATCAGATTAGAAAACTCTGGTTTTTCCTGATAAAAACTAAAAGATAACATGATGTTAATTATCGTGAGGCAGAGTTAATTAATGGACTGGTCAATAATACATATAAAACAAGGTTTCCACTACCAAGAAAATAGGTGTCTGCTTGATGGAAAGGCAAAGTCAGATAATTCAACCACCTTTAATTTCACAGTCTGTGATTCTTCATAAAACTTTTAAAGATCAATTATGTCCTATCAATGTTAAATCCAAGCCAGACTAAGTGATTTATGTACAAATACCCTCACACATGGAATAATTGTTGATTGAGTAACTTACCTTTGTTAAATATGAACTCAAGGGATTACACTGGGAAGCAATTTACATTTACGACTTTTCCCTTTCTGTTTTAAAAACATACCCTTTAAAAAACTAGAGGACAAAATATATTGCATTTATTTTAGAACTAATTTAAACACAGTAATTGAATGCAGTGATTCAGATTGTGTCCACAAAATTCAGGTGATACTATGTTTAATTCGGCTTTCAAAATAAGAGTTTTCGATGGTGCTTCACAGCAATGAAAATTATAGTCCTTGAGAGTTGGCTTCACATACTCATTCTACAGACACTTGTATAGTATTTACTACTAGACTGAAAACACAGTGTGAGACATTGATGAACAAGAAACAACGTCTAACTTCAGGGACCTCACAGTCTAATAGTAGGAACTGACATGAAAACAGGTAATTATAAAAATGGGACGGATAAATACAGTGAAAAGGAGAGGCACCTATCCCAGGCCAGGGGTAACAAGAAAAAAATCCTGCAGTCAGCGTCACCTGCTATGAGCCTTAACGACTGTGCAGAAGTTATGTAGACTCCAAAAGATGAGACTAAATCAGTAAAGACAGAGCCGGAATCAAAACACCTAGTATGTTCAGGGAACCACAAACAGTTGCAAGCTGCTGGAATGTGGATCATTTATCCAATGGCTATAGATCTGTTTAATTTGACTCACAAATTATGCAGTAATTAATGAGTAATAGCCGAAGTGTCATAACAGCATGCACTTAGTTGGGGAAAAGAGTATTTAAAATTCATTTTTGTTTTAATTGTACCATTTTGGATAGGTCCCTCTATACCTACTCAATTCACTATAAACAGTTAACGTTTGGAGTCAGTTTGACACTTTCCCCAATTTTCATTTCCATTTTGTACTACATCCTGAATGGTTTTATATTTAAATGTTTAGTCAAGGAGAATCTTGTCTGTTCTTGCTATGCTTCTTAACAATCTTAGATGAAACTCACTGAAAAGAAAAATCCCTCAGAAATAACACTAAATCCAAGAAGAATCTGGAAAAATACCCACATGCAGCCAAACGCACCCATAACATTACTAAATCTTTATTATCCTCCTGCTCTCATGCCGTCCTGAGCTGTAAATGAGTTGAAGTGTATCTGCAAAATCCACCCTGTGGAGACAATCAGATTAGTAGGAATGTATTCCTGAAGCACATGCAGCAATAAAAAACTTACTCACATGTCACCCTAGAATACCTAGAATTGAAAGGAAAAACCCAAAGATTCACATAATAACTAGACTCCGTAATCCTACCATGGAAAATGGTGATAATAGGTATATAACCCATTTATGAATGAATAAATAAATAGAATAAATAGAATTAACTCTATGCCTTCCTATCATTTATATTTCTACTAACCCATGAAGGAAGAAAAAGAAATCATATTATTATTCAGGACTTTACACTTCATTAAAGTGTAAAGTACAATATTAAGAACAATATAGGCATAGAATCAAAAGCAATTATGCTTTGCAAAATCTCAGAATGCTTTCAGTTCCTTCAAACTACCTGTGGAAAATATGTTAGGCAAAGTGGACTATCTTAATTTTTCAGGTGCAACTTTTCTATCAGAATATATTTTTAAAAAGGAAAGTTAGAGATATGAAAAAAATAAATTCTATTTTTGTACTAAGATGTAATTCTCAGCTAAATGTAAACCCAGCAAGTCAGAATTCACATCTCAAAATGGCACTTGCATCAATTAAATATATCTACTGTTCAACAATTCAGTCTTTTACTAAAGGTAAAATAAGTTGTTAAGGATTACATAGAGACAGAACCTTAGATATAAAAGTGTGACAAATTTTACTTTGCTTATCCAATAGCCATCAAAAAAAGAAAGAAAAAGAAAAAGAGTTGATCATCTACTCTGTTCCAGATATGAGACAAGACGTGGAGAATACAAAATGCTGTGTCAAAGTGTTTTACAACAAATACAACCAACGAAGTGGGAGATGCAGAAGATGTGGAAACAGCTCCCTGGGAAATATGGAGACAGCGTCACAGAAGGATCTGAACTAGGCCTTGACCATTGAAGTTTATCAAGCAAAGATGGGGAGAAAGGGCATCCCAGGCTCAGGGGTCATCAGAGGCACCGAGGCACAGAAAGACACGGGATTGTGCAGGGAATGCTGTATAGTTCAATGTTGCTAGGGCACGAGGGCACAAGTGAAAGTGACAGAGAATGAAAGAATAATTAGGGCAACGTCAGGAAGAGTTATGTGTTATACTGAAAGTAAGCAAAAAGCAACATGCGGAAAAGTGTGTAAGTAGAAAGATAATTCTGGGGCCATGTGATAACCTGGAAGCACAAACAAACACAATTAGGAGCCTGCTGTGCCTGTGCCCGCGAGAGCTGATGGGGGCCTATACTACGACAGCTGAAATGGAGAAAAGGAAATGTACTTGAGAGACATCACAGGCAAAATAAACCGGAATTAGTGACTGAGTAGATAAGAGAGGATGACAAGCTTACTAATATGGAAGCTTGGGATAATGTTATTTAATAGAGAAAGGGAACACGAAAGAAAGGAGTAGGTTTATAGGGGAAAATAGGACTTTGTATTTTTCCGCATTGAAGATATCCTGCCAGCGGGACTTCCAAGAAGAGAGGCTTCATTTGCAATCTGAGGTTGGAACTGCAGAGGCAAGAAACTGAATAGGAATTATGAATAATATCAAATCTGTGAAAGGCTAACGTCTGAGCCTTTGAGGCCAGGGTCTTCCTTTGACCTTCAAGTCTCTGCCTGCCCCTAGTGCCTTGTACACTATTTGGCACAGAGTAGGCACTCAATAAACATTTGCTGTTTAGTTACCTTTCTGTAGGAATTAGCGAAAGTAAAAATAAAAATAAAATAAAGCACTAAGAATAGGACCTTATAAATATAATTGGGCACAACTATATTTAAAGGACAGGAATGAGGTTCTAAAAAAGGAGAATGAGAGAACATCAAAGGAGAGGGAGAGACTGAGGAATAAAAATCAACTGAGAAGCATAGAGAGCACAGTAATATGTAGGGAAGAAAATAACAGAGCCCTAGTGTTTGTGCTCAAAGCAAATCACAAAGAAGAAAGCTTATACCAAAATGCAAATTAACTCATTTTTAGAATGTATAACCTAAGTGGGCATATCATGTGCTATAAAAATTTTAGGCTGGTAATTAATTTAACATTTACATTTGCAAATTTCTCAGAAATACTCTTTATATTTAGCACTATAATCATGCAGACATAGTTTCATTTAATTCTAATTAGCTGATAAGATAATGGGACCTCACATGTGGTATGCCAGAGTTCCCACATAATAGAAATTCCACCAAACTGTAAACACCAAATCGTTACACATCTTTTCATTACAGCATTTTTCAATGGCAAGAGTCTTTTGTCCTAAGGTCTTCTATAAAGCCTATTAGAGGACCTACCCCACCCAACTCCTGGTTAACATAAGTGCCCCCTGACCTGAGGGTTTCCCAATGCCTCCTCACCTGGAACTACACTTGGGATGTTTTCCCTTCATCCCAACAGGGGCCGTAGCATTTGTTTGAAATACTTTTCCAAAATGTACCATCTTTGGCCAGAAACTAAACTTAAGCAAAGAAGTATCCAGATAAAGTAAAAGACATCTGCAAGGGACTATAACTTCAATACTCATAGAAACAACAGTTTGAAAATCCTTAAAAGTCATCTAGTCCCAAAGTTTCCCACCTTCAGCGTTTATTAGAATCATCTGGAGAGGTATTTGAATATATATCAGCACCTCCCAACATTTTCCTACCCGACCTGCATCAGACCCTAAAGAACCCCCAAAGAGGCTGTTCATGGCCAAGGTGCCAGGCCTGGGGACACGGGCCTCCTGAGAACTGATGAGATCAATAACTCCAACCACAACTGTATCTATGTGTACAGTGAAGGGTTAATTCATCAGTCTAGGATTACTCAAACATGGTACTTTCTGGAAAAAAAAAAAAAAAAAGCTGGCCCTTGACAGACCCCTGGTGATAATCTTTGAGCCCTCAATATTCTGTCTGGTAAGAGTGGTTTTGAATGCCCAAAGCTATGGGTCACACTATGAATGGCCATGCTGTGGACTCAGTATGATCTCTGGAGTGCTAGAGATCGAATAGCAAAGGTCAGTCACTCAAGTGATGATTGCCTAAGTGACTGACCTCCAGTGAAAACCCTAGACACCAAAGCTTGAGGGAGTTCATCTGGTTGGCAACACTTTACACATGTTGTCACACATTGTTGTTGGAATAATTAAATTCATTCCCATGCAACTTCAACTGAAAGGGGAGACCTGGAAGCTTGCACCTGATGTCCTTTTTCCTTTGCTGATGTTAATGTGTATCCTTCCACAATAAACCACAACCACAAGTCTAACAGCTTTCCTGAGTCCTGTGGGTCCTCCCAGTGAATCATAAAGCCCAAAGGTGCTCTTGAGGACACCTGTAGGAAAGAAAAGGTAATATCTTTCCCTCACCCATTATTAGGTTCATGGTGGAAGCACATATAATAAAAGTCACATTAACAAGAGAAAAGCATTTACATTTATTTAGTATAAATTTCACATGACACGACAGCCTTCAGAAATGAAGACCCAAAGGTGGTTCTATGAAACAGAGAAAACTGTATTTTTATGCTTAGGTTTGATGGTGAGTAGACAGTTATGCAGAAGCATGAATGGACAAAAGGAGGTATGATATAATGGTAATAAACTGGGAGGAATTTAGCAAAGCCTATCTGTTCAGATTCTTCTTGGCATCTCTGTGTCTTTTTTCGTTTCCTCTAAGTATAGGGCAGGGCACATTTTCATGAGGGTCTTCAGGAGAGAAGGGAAGAAGGTAAGTGAATGACCTTCCAAGGTTTTACGGCCTGCTTCAGGGAGGAATGGCAGGAGGTCAGAGAGACTTTCCTGATTTCACTGTTTTCTCAAATGCCAAGGCATCACATTTTGAGGTACAGCATCCTGAACTCCATCATTCTCAACACTATGCCCACTGGGAAACTCTGATCCACATTATGGGGCCCTCCCAAATCTCACTGGATCAAAATCTCTATCCGTAATCTTCATATTGTGTATACTCCCTGGGTTCATCTAACAGCCAATGAGGCCACAAGTTTCAGAAGAAGCTTTTAGGAGCTTCTGATCTGGACATCAGCTATTTTATGCTTAAAATAACCTAAAAAAAAAAAAACCTTTGAGATTTGGTTGATAAATTTCTAGGCATAGTAAATTCACAATCTGCCAAGACAGCCCTCTTCGATATTTAAGTGGTTTGCATTGTTGGAAAAATTTTCCTCCTATGTAAGGAAAATATCTCCACATTACTTCTAGTCTTTGCCCTTAGTTACATAAAATGAGGCCATACAGAGTAAATTTTATCTGCCTTCCATGTAACTTCCAGTAAGTCCAAATACTCCAGTGTTCTTGTTTCTCCCGAGTCTTCTCCTGTTTTACTTTAAGTGTTTCTCTTTAACAGTTCCCAATGTGGCTGACGAGAAAGGAGCTTTCCAGCAGTCATCTATATTAAGTCCTTCAAGATAATCGCCAGAGTGAAATATAAGGATGTAATATATTTTTTAGTCTGAGAAAGAGGCCACAATTTTTATATATATAATCTTTATTCTAAAGCTTTACTTTTATAGTTCCAACACTATATCAAACACAGAAAAACTAGTTTAATGAGAAGAAAAAACTAGACAGACATTTTATATATATACATATTGTCATCACAAAGACATAAGGATTTAGAGAAAAATAATGGTGGTGGTGTTTATTTCTTCATTTGGTTTCTTGCACGGATTTCAATTTACAGAGTCAATTAAAAAATAGTGTAAACTCCAGGCAATCCTAACAGGTAAGCAGATGGGAAGGGAATGTATTTCCAAGGAGGAGAAATGGCTTTTCTGATTGGTGAGCTTTGAAGAAAGTGCTAAGCCAGCATGAAGTCATCTAATGTCCACCAGACTTTCTGTGTTCGCATTCCCAGATGCCTGCCTGCAGACAGGGTATGCTTGTTCTGCTCTTTGCCATGCAGTAAGGCCCTGTGTTTGTGGAATGACCTGGGGTTGTCCAGCTCTTCCAATGATGAGATAGATAATCCTGTCCAAGTCAGCAGTAAAGTCTTTAAAAATGCATGTAGCCATCCATCATTAATGCTGTCTTGGCCCCTGTAGACTAGAGAGAAGAATCTTCCCCTCTTATTTCTTTAGCACCTTCAACTTACCACTGCTAAATTTTATTTTCTTTCACATACCTATGTGTATATTTGGAGGAAATGACCTAGGTTTTGTACTTCTTTTTGTCCCTCAGCTGCTTTCACAGTGCTGTACACAGAGGAGGCAATCAATAATTGTGGACGGCTGAGCAGTTCTCCCAGGCAGCTTGGACATCCACGATGGAAATCGTTTGCGAGTCACATTAATCTCACAGGCTACAAATAACTAGCCTTTCCCCTTTTCCAATTTGATCCATGGCAGGATACAAAGCTTATTGTTGTTAATTCCTTCCTCTCAACAGGGCTGCTCTGCCACTTTAAGTCAGGTGCCAGTGTGCCCTTGAAGCATTTCTTCTGTCCATGTCACATACAATTACATTCCTTCAATTCACCACACACCAAGGGCCCTGGCATCCTGGTGTCATCCATTCTCACTGCATTATTGGCCAAGCAACATGGAATTGTGATAAGCTTGGCATGAATGCCTATGGAAAATTTCTGTTTCCAAACCTCCTAACTAAAGACCATTTAATGTGAAATAAAGCAAGCAGGTGTGGTGATGAGCTCTTTCCAAAAGCCAATAGAATGTTGGATGCTAAGAGGTCCAAATGTCACACCCATACCATAAAAAGAGCAAATTTTGCTTTGTTGACCTTTGCATTCTTTAAAAGCCAAGCTCTCTTCTTTGCTATAAAATCTGTGTTAGAAAATTGCCTCTTGGAGACAACTATAAAAATCAAATGTTTCTGTGCAGTGTGGAGCCTAGGAGGGAAGTGTTAAATAATCCCAATTCTTTTATTTATCCTAATATGTTCCTAATGTTCTCCTTACTTTGTTCAGGAAGGACAATTGGACATAGAACCTTCCAACTGAGCAGCGAAGGCCTCAGGATACAGTGCATAATTTAAGACATCAAATAAAGCGGACAAGCAAAGACGCTAAAGGAGACTTGGGTTAAATTAGCTGACTGGAGTCAGAAACACTGGGATCTGGTTACAAAGTAAACATTCAAGATTGGGATGCAATTCAGGCACAGTGACTCACAGCTGTAATCCCAGCACTTTGGGAGGGCGAGGTGGTCGGATCATTTGAAGTCAAGAGTTCGAGACCAGCCTGGCCAACATGGTGAAACCCCATCTCTAAAAATACAAAATTTAATTTTTGTATTTAGTCAGGTGTGGTGGCAGGTGCCTATAGTCCTAGTTATTTGGGAGGCTGAGGACGAAGAATCACTTGAACCCAGCAGGTGGATGTTGCAGTGAGCCGAGATTGCATCACTGCACTCCAGCCTGGGTGACAGAGTGAGACACTATCTCAAAAAAAAAAAAAAATTGGGATACAGGTTGAGGATGATACAGAATGCAAATTTAGAAGCACACAGTTCGTTCTCCACCACGATGTCAGGATAATCAGAGACCAGTGGCAGAGAGGACAAAGTCTCTCCTTTGAGCTCAGAGCCTGGAAGGAAAATGCAAATCAGCAGGGGCGCCTCCCTCACCCTGACAACCTAAGCTAGTTAAAGCCAATCTGAAATAGCAACACCAACATTTACATACCAATGCCTCTCAAATGTTTAATGTCAATAGAAATTTTGCCAGAATTCAGACTCTGATGAAATCAGTCTGGGACAGGGCCTGGAGATCTGCATTTTTAATAAGCTCCTGGATGATGCCGATGCTGCTGATCTACAGACCACACTTTGAATAGCACCTACTATGCGCCAGATCCTGCTTTATATTCTTTGCATAAATTTACTCATTTAATCCTCACTCTAGTTATCATCATCATCATCTTTCTCATCTCAGAGGGCACAGAAAGGTTACAAATGTAGTTAAATTTTCCTCACTGATAAATGGCAGAGCAGGCTTTGAGCCCAGGCAGCTTGATCCCAGAGGCTGTGCTGATGTAACCACCAGGCTGTACTGCTTTTCCTAGGGTATGTGGTTGGTATTGCTTCCTAGATATGTGTAATAACTAAGACAAATCTGGATGACTTGGCAGAGTTAAATCACTGTAACTATCAATGATTTAGTGTTCAACCTAATCCAACAAGAAGAGCAAGAGACTCTAATAATATTTACTCGGAGGAAGAAAACAGTCATATGATCTGCAGTGTGCCGGCTACATTTTCCTTGCACAAAAATAGTTTGTATGTGCATATACTTTCACTCACCATTTATTTATTGTATCATTTCCTACCTGAATATGTCCTTGAGACATGAAAATAGACAGCAGATTAGCACAATGAACAATGCACAAAGATTTGCTCTCATAAGAGAATCTGGCTCAACTTCCTCCTCAAGATTTTGTATCTTACCAGCCTCTGTTTGTACAGTTTTGCTTGTCTTTGTGAGGCAGAGAAATGCTGGCATCTCCCGTGGATTAAAAGAACTGTAAAAATCCTGATTTGAAAGGGCCTCTGGGCTTGCTGCCTGGCTGCTCTAGGCAGCTAAAGATTTGAATTCTATTGAATTACAATCTACTGTGGTCAGTGGTGGCCAGGGAGGGAGCGTCAGGCTGGCCGCCTGATAGCACAGCTGCCATGAGTCTTTGCACAAGGTCCCAGCACCTCTCCAGCCTTTTGCTGCAACTACAGCAAGCAGCCAGACAAGGGCTTCATCTCAGAAATGGCAACCCTCATCAGGGAGGCTCAACTCGCTTCATGCATTCCCAAATGCCCAGAGAGGCTCATCTAAGTCAAACATATGCATGGAGACAGAGGGACAGAGTGGGACTGCAAAATACAGTGGAATGACTCTGTTTGCATGCTACCCTGGAGAGAGAGTAAGAAATGAATAAAATATTCCTTTATAAACAAGTGGAAACAAAAAGTACTCCCTCCACCATGAGGATGCTTCCTCTTTTTAATATGCACTGAATTTATTTATGATACGTTTCCATCTTGGGCACAAAGTAATAACATGTAGAATAGGCAGGAAGCTTAAGGGTGGAAAATGGCTTCTGATTTCAGTCAATATTAATGACAGGCAAATGTGTAGTGATTTGTCTTTTTCTGTGATGCTATCAATTGCATAAGAAGAAAAGCAAATTTCCAGTAACAATATATATTTTTAAAAGACATTTGTATCTTTAAGGAAAACTACTGTAGTTACATAAAGTGAGCCTATGAAGTATATTATTCTTTTACAACTTTTTTGAGGTATACTACTATAAAGCTTAGAGTACATCCAATTTTCCTCTCTGCCAAATGTTAAGAGAAAGTGCTTTTACTTACTATACTTGATTCTTTCAGGATAAGTGGATGTAAGTATATATGTTTAGATAACACAAATATTTTCCAATTAGCTGAGGGTTTGAAACACAAACAAAATTTTACATGATTTTCTTTTAATTTTAATTCATCAACCAATGTAGCAGGATATTTAACTCACAAATCAATTCAGATGTGGTGAGAAAACGTGACTTCTTGATTTGTCTAATCAACCTATCTCCTGAGATGGTTAGCAAGAAAAAAATTACCTAAATGTCCAATATGTTTTTTTGAGGTCTGATTCTATGGTTTAAATAGTACCTTTAAATATTACTCAATTTCTCTTAAAGTGCTTCACAGAGATATTCCCTCTCTATGTTTCTATCCCTGAGTTTGTTTCTAGGTGTCTGAGAGTTAAGGGGAAGAAAGGTGAGAAGGAACATGAATTTGGAGCTAAATATGGTCCTTGGATCCACGCTGAGTCTTGGTATCACATCATTATCTTGGTATCACATCACATCACACCTGTCAATGACAGGTTTAGGTTGTAGTTTGCTTTCTCTTGACTAGGTCAAGAGAAACTTTTAAAATAGTGTCATGTTGGATCTCAAGACTTACTGAAAAATCTCATTCTGCATGTTAAAAGTTGACCATTACCTTATTCATTCTCTTTTCATTTTCTCTGAAACAAACATTACACTTCTCATACACACTGTATTAGTCTGTTCTTACGCCACTATGAAGAAATGCCTGAGACTGGGTAATTTATAAAGGAAAGAGGTTTAATTGACTCACAGTTCCACATAGCTAGGGAGGCCTCAGGAAACTTACAATCATAGCAGAAGGGGAAGCAAACATGTCCTTCCTCACATGGAAGCAGGAGAGAACAGTGCCGACCAGAAGGGGGAAAGCCCCTTATAAAACCATGAGATCTTGGAAGAACTCACTATCGTGATGACAGCATGAAGTTAACTGCCCTCATGATTCAATTACCTTCCACCAAGTTCCTCCCACAGCACATGAGGATTATAGGAACTACAATTCAGGATGAGATCTGGTTGGGGACACAGCCAAACCACATCTGACAACTTGGTTTTGGGCTAACTTGGGGAAAGGTCTAGTCCTCAGAAAGGTAAAAGAGCACATTATCAAAATGTCCCATTATGCCTCAAGACAAACTTAGACAGCATTTGAAAACCATTGGGCTTACATGCTATCTGTCTAACTTGATTATTAACTTACTAGGTTCAATTACTACTCACTTAGTAGGGAATGATGTGGCTAAAAGAAAAATCATAAGAAGAAAAAGTTCTTTTCAGAGAAATAAAATGTATTCTCTAGCAGCTTTTCTATTTTTTTTTTTTTTTTTTTTTTTTGAGACGGAGTTTCACTCATGTTACCCAGGCTGGAGTGCAATGGTGCGATCTCGGCTCACCGCAACCTCCGCCTCCTGGGTTCAGGCAATTCTCCTGCCTCAGCCTCCTGAGTAGCTGGGATTACAGGCACGTGACACCATGCCCAGCTAATGTTTTGTATTTTTAGTAGAGACGGGATTTCACCATGTTGACCAGGATGGTCTCAATCTCTTGACCTCGTGATCCACCCACCTCGGCCTCCCAAAGTGCTGGGATTACAGGCTTGAGCCACCGCGCCCAGCCAGCTTTTCTATTATATGAAATAAAAATAATACAAACAGTAATCTTCCAACCCTGTCCAAAAAGTCACAGGAAAGAAGGCTGCTGAGGACTAACCCCCTTCCTGTAGGCTTTCTTAGGTTGAGTCTCTGCATAACCTAATGGAAGGTTAGGCAACTAAGGGAGGTCTCCTGCGCCACCTTCAGCCAGGGAGGATTGAGGCAGCTCTCGTTTACTTTCATTTAACTACAGGCAAATTTCCTCCAGTTCTCTGAAACATCAGTACCAAAATCAGAAAAGCAAAGAAATTTTCAATGTACCTTGTAAAATAACTTTTTTGGAGCTTTGTCATACTGGTGGTTTTTTAGACAAAACCACAGTAGGAAATAATACCACTTAAAATGATCTAACATCCTAACCATAAAGCTGAAATATTAGAAACTTCCGGTTTGCCATGGAGAGTCAGTTCACATTAAGCTGTTGAAGAGTGTAGAAGAGATTCCTGGGGCTCATGATATCTTTTATTTTTCCAGACACCCCACTAAACCACATTTTCAGCTCTCTTGCAGTTAGGCTAAAACTAAGTGATTGATTTCTCACCAACAGAATGAGTGGAAGTAATATATGCTATTTCTATGTCTGAATTATAAACATATCCCACACAAAATTAGCCCAGTTGTCAGCAAACTATAGCTGACAGCTAACTCTAACCCACTGTATGTTTTTATAAATAAAGTTTTACTAGAACAAAGCTACAGCTACAGCTGCTGTTGCATTACAGTGGCAGATTTGAGTAATCGCAACAAAACCACAGGGCTCACAAAACTAAAGAAACATTTACTATCTAGCACTTTAAGGAAAAATTTTTTCAACCCCTGCTTGTTAGAGCAATAAGCAATATCTATTTGCAATAACCTTAGAAACCGCATGTAAAGATGATGTCCTATATGAAAGAAGCTTGAATTCTTAAATAACAGTATGGAACAAAGCTTCTCCTACCCTCATTTTATGTGAGTAAAAAGAATGATATTTTGTCATGCAATGTCATAGAGATTTTAGAATTGTCTGTTCCAGCAGCTGGTATCACTTTCCCCAGAAGATCCAAAGGCTATATGAATATGCCTATGTGCTCTTGACTAATCGTTCTGATTATTAATTTGCCTGCAAACTGGAAATATGTCTCCTTATCATGGAATCATTCTGCAAATATTCCTTATCAATGGCTATGAAAGTATACATACTCCCATAATTTTTAACTACACAAAACCCAAACTAGCAAGTAACTCTAGAAAAGATACAGCCACATCTGTATTCTCTGTTTCTGCAAAGGTCAAAATCTCTACTGGCTTAAGACAGGACTAAGAGAACAAGTGACTATCAAACTCTCTAATTGTCAGTGTGGATTCATAGTTTCTGTATATTGAACAAGGCTGAGAAAGTGAATAGCTTCAAACAGGAACATTTCACACCACATTTCCCAGAAGAGCTGTTGACCTGGTAAGGCCACACAGGAAAAATGTTGATGGCTGTGACCTGGCTGTAACCCAATACTACCCGCATAAAGCTCAGATGTGATAGATGAGGATAGGACCTTTGCCACTGTGCATAAGGATTTCCCTATTCAGAAGAACACCTGTTCCCCTTCAACAAGGCAGGAATTCCAAGATTGTTAGTCACCTCGGCTGTTGTACACTTTAAAACTGTAATGTGGACCCTAAGGGTACAGAAGAGCACATTTTAATCATGAGCCAGAGATTCTTGACTTGGGGAATATGGAAGGGTAAGACACATAAAACGACTTCTAAGACTTTCACTTCCTCACTCCTGTGCAGCAACTATAGCAAGAAAAAGCACAAGATCACTTTCCATGGAGCCAAGTAACTCTTCTGACAGCACGGCCCCAATAAGAGGCTATCCTTGAGAATGAGCTCTCAACAGGACCAGTGTATCTTGATGATGAGAATAAACTTCCTTCTGTAATCTGGTGCCAAGGAAGTTGGAAGGGTGAACCAAAGCAGTGAGGAGGACAAGCACATTTCACATTCTAAATTGTCCCTTACGGGGTGGTTTTGGCAAAACAAAACAAGATGGAAAAATGGGAAATATGGAAAAACAAACCTGAAATTGTTCAATCCAAAACAGAAGGAAGCAATTCCAGATGCTCCACAGCCTGTACTACTGAATACTATTAAATTATTTACGAACTCTCTCCAGGCCAGGTTTTCAGCAGCCATGGTATATGTTATGTGCACATCGTTATCTTTGAATTGCAGTATAAATGCTAATCTAAGCATATTGGTTTTTAACTAGAATTGTACTTGTTAAAGGACATGTGAAATTTTATTCTGTATGCAAGTCTCCTTATAGGAAATCTCTTTAAAATGTTTTGTTTTGTGTGTGTGTGTGTGTAGAGCATACATAGAGAAAAGTAATATTTTACCTTGACATAGTTTTGTGGTGATTCACATAAGACGTCATTTACAATCTTTTAATCTTACTAGGAGACTGGTCATAAAATCATGGTAACACAGAAAACACACAAATAAACTACCACTTTTTAACAAAGTATGCCCCCATCATCGCCCACCCCCTTGCAAAGATCACTTCCCACTGCTGTACGGGGAAAGAAGAGGTGGGGTTTCTGTGAGTTCTTCCTACACTGCCTGCTCCGCGATCTCTACTTACTATTGGGGCTCCTCCTGACAGTTAGAGCACCACAGGGGACTGATACCCCTTAGATCATGAGATTGAAGTCGCCCCTTTGTCATGTCTCTGCAGAGTGGATCGGGGCCAAGTCACATTCCTCTTTACTCTCAATTTATTCTTAACAACACTATCACACACGCTGTACGGGAGGATCTAACGTTACCCAAGGGTTGGAGAAATGGAAAGCAATTATGCATGGGAAAACTGAAACTGTATAGTAAACATAACTTTTACCATAATCCAAAGGAAAAACATCCAAAGAAGTAAACCTTCCCAGGACTCCTCACACAGTCACATCCCACTTGTGACCTTTCTCTGCTTCCCTGACATCTGCACTTTTCCACCTCCTTCTTTCTGTTATATTGGGGTTCAGGGGTGCCCTCAGTTCCCGAGAGGACGTTTCTCCAGGTTCTTGGTCTATTGCCCTCTCAAGAAGGAGAGAGAACACCATGACTCAGGGTGCAGTAAATGCCACACTCAAGAGGTGTTGTAGAAAGCGATTTATTTAAAGCAGAAAGAAAAAAAGGAGGAGAGAGAAACAGCTAACTCTCACACTGAGGGAGTGAAAGAAAAGCCGCTCTCACACCAAGGGAGAAGGGTTCCCAAAGGAGGAAACCCAGAGGAGGAAAGCTCCTCTCGCACTGAGCGAGAGAATCCAGAAAAAATGGAATCCAGGAGAGGAAAGCATCTTCCACACCGAGTGGTAGGAAATTGACAGAGAGAGAGATGGAGTTCAGGAGAGGAAAAGCAGCTTCCACACTGGGCGGAAGGGGACTCCAGAGGCGAAGTCCAAGAGAGAGAAAGATGGCTTCTATGCAGGGAGTGTTTGTGGAAGGGGACCCAAACATGGAGTCCAAAGGGGTGTGGAAGAAGGGGACTTTTAACCTGAGAGGAACCCCTACCTTCTCTAAGACCCCTGGCCAATGAAAGGAGTTCCTTAGAACTTCTGCTGGAGTGACTGACTTTTGGTTCTTCCTGCACCTGCAAAAATTAAAACAGAGACCACTAAATTTTCCAGATGGAGAGAGATGGGAGGGGGGCATGGGGCATGAGAAGTTCTTGACCTAGAAACTACACCACCTAGTGGACCCGGTAAGAGAATACATTCCCTCATTTCCAATCCACTCCCAACCCCACACATGGCTGGAGACCTACCTGGTGGGAAGGTCTTTCACTGTATACCCACAGCATTGTTTTCAAACAAGATAAACCTATTTCTCCCAAATAGTAGCAGTGTAGTAATTCGAATCAGATTAATTTTGTCTAGAATAAAGTCTTTGAGGGCCTCAGTTTTTATAGTAGGTGGTGATATCTGGCATTCTACCTCTGAAGAAAAGGCTTGAGGAATGCAGGACTTGATACAAAGAGGACACTTCAAGTCTGGTGCCCTTCAGAATTTCCCCAGCAAATGAGTTTCAAATACACTTTTTCATTTTCCTACCTATTTAAGCACTTGCTCACCTACACACACAAATACACACACAATCACAAACATACACAGACCTCCTTATAAAACAATCATTCACTCTCTGAAAAAGTACATGCTGAACAGTAGAGTCATTTTTTTCTTTTATTTTTAAAAAAATATTTCCCCTTGATGTCAAATTGTGCTTGCTCTGATCTGCTGAGAATATAAAGTAGCCATTGCTCTACTCTCCTTTCAATAGTTCCTTCCTTAGTAGTGCAGAGCCTGGCCCGGGATCAATTTTGAAATTTGGCAGCAAAGAGCAGACTGGGCCTGATCCACCTTCATCTGCCTTCCACTCAGCAGACCCATGAAAACAGATAAAGATGCAGAGTGGTGACAGAATTTAAATAAAGAATATCAATGAAGGAATTTCCCAGTTTTGGAAAGAGTTTACATCTAAATACAAAGTAGACAAATATAGACCTGAGAAATGATTAGCACCTAAGTCATGTCTACAGCATTTTCACGTCTAGAGATAAGAGGTGGGAAAAGGCTTCTAGAAACCCCTAATTTGTACAGTCGAAACTGCAGTTATATTCCACACAGTCTGAGAGTCACTCCCACTCCCCACCTCCACCTCATTCTACAAAGAAGCTCTTTGCCCAAAGGAGCTTTTATATCCAATCAGGAGACCACAGCCCCAGTAATACAATATAGGGCAGTGTGCAGCATACCTCAGCTATGATACCAAGAATACAGCTCTAGTGGTCAAGAACTATCATTCCATCAGTTGACAATTATGATAAAGGCAGTATGATTTAGCATTAAGACTATAAATACTACAGACAGAAAGATAAAGAGTCCTAGTCCTGACTCTTCTACTTAGTAGTTGTGTGACTTGGGGAGATTATCTAAACTTCCAGAGGCCTAAACTTTTATTTGCAGTATGTAGATAATACCTCATATGACTGTTTCGCATATAAAACTATTTAAGAATTTATCACAGTGTCAGCAAATAGTAAACAATATGTAGTAATCAAGAGCAAGTAGAATAATGAAATAGAGCATAAAGTCAGGAGCCGGAGTTACCCTTCCAGTGAGGTATGATTAGGTTTTGGCCAATAGGATATGAGCTGAAAAAAATGTGAACATTTGGATCACATCCTCGAAGGGAGGCCCTCCTCTTTACTTTTTCCTCTTTTGCTGAATGAAATGCAGACATGGTAGTAAACCATTTTGGATCACTCAGATTACGGTAACGCACTACAAATAGTGAATCAACAAGATCACTATCATTCTACTCCAACTTCGATTCCTCTTTAAACCTGACCCTCTTGTTGTCATTATGACGCCACCTGCATTTCTCTCCTTAGTTGATTCCTTTATTTCCTAGATCTCAAGTTCTTTTCTTTAATTCATGCCCTCATTTTACTTCACTAAAAAAGGGTATATGGAAGGTAAGCCTTTTGGGAACTTATATGTCCAAAAATACATTTTTTTCTTTCTGTCAATGATAGTTTGGTTAGGTAAAAACTCTAGGTTGAAATTCCTTTTTTGTCAAATTTTGAATACTATACTGCACTGCTTTCCAGCATTTGATATTTCCATTGAAAAGTCTGATACATTTATTTAATTTAGCATTTAATAGCCCTCATTCATTAGAAGATCAATGCCATTCTTTAGTTGTGAAAAACTACATGCTTTTACTCCTTTTTTGTTTTTTGACATGGAGTCTCACTCTGTTGCCCAGGCTGGAGTGCAGTGGCATAAACTCTGTTCACTGCAACCTCCACCTCCATGTTCAAGAGATTCTATTGCCTCAGCCTCCTAACCAGCTGGGATTACAGGTACCTACCACCACATCTGGCTAATTTTGTACTTTTAGTAGAGACAAGGTTTCCGTATGTTGGCCAGGCTGGTCTTGAATTCCTGACCTCAGGTGACCCACCTGCCTCAGCTTCCCAAAGTGCTGTGATTACAGGTATGAGTCACCGCACCCAGCCACTTTTACTCCTTTTCTAATGTCCTCTGTTGAGTTTTTCTGTTCTCTCTTTCTGAAAGCCTATTATCATAGGAGTTTCTGAAATTATTTTCTTTTTTTAAAATATACATATTTTATTGCACTTTAGATTCTGGGGTACATGTACAGAACATAAAGGATTGTTGCATAGGTACATACATGGCAATGCGGTTTGCTGCCTCCATCCCTCTGTCACCTACATCTGGCATTTCTCCCCATGTTATCCCTCCTCAATCTCCCTATCCCCTGCTGCCCCTCCTATAGTACCCCGCAACAGATCCCAGTGTGTGATGCTCAGCTCCCTGTGTCCATGTGTTCTTATTGTTCAATACCCGCCTATGATTGAGCATATGTAATGTTTGATTTTCTGTTCTTGTGTCAGTTTGCTGAGAATGATGGTTACCAGATTCATCCATGTCCCTACAAAGGACATGAACTCATAAATTTTTATGGCTCCATAGTATTCCATGGTGTATATGTGCCACATTTTCCTTGTCCAGTCTATTAACAATGGACATTTGGGTTGGTTCCAGGTCTTTGCTATTGTAAACAGTGCTGCAGTGAACATACATGTGCATGTGTCTTTATAATAGAATGATTTATAAACCTTTGGATATATACCCAGTAATGGCATTGCTGGGTCAAATTGAATTTCTATTTCTAGGTCCTTGAGGAATCGCCATACTGTCTTCCACAATGGTTGAACTAATTTACACTCCCACCAACAGTGTAAAAGTGTTCCTATTTCTCCACATCCTCTCCAGCATCTGTTGTCTCCAGATTTTTTAATGATTGCCATTCTAACTGGCGTGAAATGGTATCTCAATGTGGTTTTGATTTGCATTTCTCTAATGACCAGTGATGATGAGCATTTTTTCATATGTTTCTTGGCCTCATACATGTCTTTTTTTGAGAAGTGTCTGTTCATATCCTTCTCCCACTTTTGAATGGGTTTGTTTTTTTTTTTTTTGTAGATCTATTTTAGTTCTTTGTAGATTCTGGATATTAACCCTTTGTCAGATGGGTAGATTGCAAACATTTTTTCCCATTCTGTTGGTTGCTGGTTCACTCTAATGATTGTTTCTTTTGCTGTACAGAAACTCTGGAGTCTAATTAGATCCCATTTGTCTATTTTGGCTTCTGTTGCCAATGCTTTTGATATTTTAGTCATGAAGTCCTTGCCTATGCCAATGTCCTGAATGGTTTTGCCTAGGTTTTCTTCTAGGGTGTTTATGGTGTCAGGTGTTATGTTTAAGTCTTTAATCCATCTGGAGTTAATTTTAGTGTAGGGTGTCAGGAAGGGGTCCAGTTTCTGCTTTCCGCACATGGCTAGCCAGTTTTCCCAACACTATTTATTAAACAGAGTATCCTTTCCCCGATGCTTGTTTTTGTCAGGTTTGTCGAAGATCAGATGGTTGTAGATGTATTGTGTTGCCTCCAAGGCCTCTGTTCTCTTCCATTGGTCTATATCTCTGTTTTGGTACCAGTACCATGCTGTTTTGATTACTGTAGTCTTGTAGTACCGTTTGAAGTCAGGTAGTGTGATGCCTCCAGCTTTGTTCTTTTGGCTTAGGTTTATCTTGGCTACGTGGGCTCTCTTTTGGTTCCATATGAAGTTTAAGGTGGTTTTTTCCAGTTCTGTGAAGAGGGTCATAGGTAGCTTGATGGGGATAGCATTGAATCTACAAATTACTTTGGACAGTATGGCCGTTTTCATGATATTCATTCTTCCTAACCATGAACATGGAATGTTTCTCCATCTGTTTGTGTCCTCTTTTATTTCCTTGAGTAGTGGTTTGTAGTTCTCCTTGAAGAAGTCCTTTGCATCCTTTATTAACTGTATTCATATATATTTTATTCTTTGTAGCAATTGTGAATGGGAGTTCACTCTTGATTTGGCTATCTTTAAGTCTGTTATTGGTATATAGGAACGATTGTGATTTCTGCTCATTGATTTTTGTATCCCGAGACTTTGCTGAACTTGCTTATCAGTTTCAGGAGATTTTGGGCTGAGACAATGGGGTCTTCTAAACATACAATCATGTTCTCTGTGAATAGAGACAATTTGACTTCCCCCTTTTCTAATTGAATACCCTTTCTTTTTCTTGCCTGATTGCTCTGGCTAGAACTTCCAATACTATATTGAATAGAAGTGGTGAGAGAGGGCATCCTTGTCTAGTGCCACATTTCAAAGGGAATGCTTCCAGTTTTTGCCCACTCAGTATGATATTGGCCATAGGTTATAAATAGCTTTTATTATTTTGAGATATGTTGCAGTGATACCTAGTTATTAAGAGTTTTTAGCATAAAGGGCTGTTGAATTTTGTTGAAGGACTTCTCTGCATCTATTCAGAAGGTCATGTGGTTTTTGTCTTTGGTTCTGTTTATGTCATGGATTACGTTTATAGGCTTGCATATGTTCAACCAGCCTTGCATCCCCAGGATGAAGCCTACTTGATCATGGTGGATAAGGTTTTTGATGTGCTGTTGCAATCGGTTTGCCAGTATTTTATTGAAGATTTTTGCATCCATGTTGATCATGGATATTGGCCTGAAGACTTCTTTTTTTGTTGAGTCTCTGCTGGGTTTTGGAATCAGGATGATGTTGGTCTCATAAAATGATTTGGGAAAGATTCCTTCTTTTGGGATTGTTTGGAATAGTTTCAGAAGGAGTGGTACCAACTCCTCTTTGTAAGTCTGCTTGTATTCGGCTGTGAACCCATCTGGACTTGGGCTTTTTTTGGTTGGTAGGCTATTAATTGCTGCCTCAACTTCAGCTCTTGTTATTGGTCTATTCAGGATTTCGACTTCTTCCTGGCTTAGGCTTGGGAGGGTGCAAGTGTCCAGGAATTTATTCATTTCTTTCAGATTTACTGGTTTGTGTGCATAGAGTTGTTTGTCTGATGATAGTTTGTATTTCTGTGGAATCACTGGTGATATCCTCTTTATCTTTTTTTATTGCATCTATTTGATTCTTCTCTCTTTTCTTTTTTATTAATCTAGCTAGTGGTCTATTTTTTGATCTTTTCAAAAAATCAGCTCCTAGATTTATTGATTTTTAGAAGGGGTTTTTGTGTCTCTATATCCTTCAGTTCTGCTCTGATCTTAGTTATTTCTTGTCTTCTGCTAGACTTTGAGGTTTTTGGATCTTGCTCCTCTAGCTCTTTCAATTTTGATGATAGGGTGTCAATTTTAGATCTTTCCTCACTTCTCATATGGGCATTTATTGCTATAAATTTCCCTCTAGATGCTGCTTTAAATGTATCCCAGAGATTCTGGTACATCTTGTCTTCATTCTTGTTGGTTTCAAAGAACATCTTTATTTCTGCCTTCCTTTCATTGTTTATCCAGTCAATATTCAAGAGCCAGTTGTTCAGTTTCCATGAAGTTTTGTGGTTCTGAGTTAGTATCTTAATCCTGAGTTCTAATTTGATTGCACTGTGGTCTGAGAGACTGTTTGTCATGATTTCCATTCTTTTGCATTTGCTGAGGAGCGATTTACTTCCAAATATGTCATCAATTTTAGAGTAGGTGTGATGTAGTGCTGAGAAGAATGTATATTCTGTGGATTTGGGGTGAGAATTCTGTATATGTCTATGAGGTTTGCTTGATCCAGATGTGAATTCAAGTCCTGGATATCCTTGTTAATTTTCTGTCTCATTGATCTGACTAATATTGACAGTGGAGTATTAAAGTCTCCCACTATTATTGTATGGGTGTGTAAGTCTCTTCATAGGTCGTTAAGAACTTGCTTTATATATCTGAGTGCTCCTGTATTGGGTGCCTATATATTTATCATCATTAGTTCTTCTTGTTGCATTGATCCTTTTACCATTATGTAATGCCCTACTTTGTCTCTTTTGATCTTTGTTGGTTTAAAGTCTATTTCATCAGAGACTAGGATTGCAACTCCTGCTTTTCTTTTTTTTTTTGCTCTCCATTTGCTTGGTAAATCTTCCTCCAACCCTTTATTTTGAGCCTATGTATGTCCTTCCATGTGAGATGTGTTGCCTGGATACAGCACATCAATGGGTTTTGAATTTTTATCCAATTTGCCAGTCTGTGTCTTTTGATTGGGGCATTTAGCCCATTTACACTTAAAGTTTATATTGTTATGTGTGAATTTGACCCTGCCATTTGATGCTAGCTGGTTGTTTTTCCCATTAGTTGATGCGGCTTCTTCATTGTGTTGATGCTTTTTACCATTTGCTATGTTTTTGGAGTGGCTGGTACTGGTTGTTCCTTTCTGTGTTTAGTGCTTCTTTCAGAAGCTCTTGTAAAGCAGGCCTGGTGGTGACAAAATCTCTCAGCAATTGCTTGTCCATAAAGAATTTTCTTTCTCTTTTGCTTATGAGGCTGAGTTTAGCTGGATTTGAAATTCTAGGTTGAAAGTTATTTTCTTTAAGGATGTTGAATATTGGCCCCCACTCACTTCTGGATTGTAGGGTTTCTTGTGAGAGATCCTCTGTGAGTCTGATGTGCTTTCCTTTGTGGGTAACCTGACATTTCTCTCTGGCGGCCCTTAGCGTTGTTTCCTTCATTTCAACCCTGGTGAATCCGATTATGTGCCTTGGGGTTGCTCTTCTTGGGGATTATCTCTATAGTGTTCTCTGTATTTCCTGGACTTGAATATTGGCCTGCCTTGCTAGGTTGGGGAAGTTTTCCTGGATAATATCCTGAAGAGTGTTTTCCAGCTTGGATTCATTCTCTCCATCACATTCAAGTACACCTATCAAACGTAGATTAGGTCTTTTCATATAATCTCATATTTCTTGGAGGCTTTGTTCATTTTTTTCCACTCTTTCTTCTCTATTCTTGCCTTCTCTTTTTATTTCATTGAATTGATATTCAATCTCTGATATCCTTTCTTCTCCTTGGTCAATTCAGCTATTGAAACTTATGTATGCTTTGTGCAGTTCTCGTGTTGTGTTTTTCAGTCCATCAAGTCATTTATATTTTTCTCTAAACTGTTTATTCTCATTAGCATTTTGTCAAACCTGTTTTCAAGTTTCTTAGGTAATTTGCATTGGGTTGGAACATGTTCTTTTAGCTTAGAGAAGTTTCTTATTACCCACCTTCTGAAGCCTGTTTCTGTCAATTAATCAGACTCATTCTCCATCCAGCTTTGTTCTCTTGCTGGTGAGGAGTTGTGATCCCTTGTAGGAGGAGAGGCATTCTGGTTTTGGGTGTTTTCATCCTTTTTGCACTTGTTTCTTTCCATCTTAGTGACTTTATCTACCTGTGGTCTTTGTAGTTGGTGACTTTCAGATGGAGTCTCTGAGTGGACATCCTTTTTGTTGATGATGAAGTTATTATTATTATTATTATTTTTTTTTTGGTTTTTTAGTTTTCCTTCTAACCGTCAGGCCCCTCTGCTGTAGGACTGCTGGAGGCCTACTCCAGACCCTGCTTGCCTGGGCATCACCTGTGGTGGCTGCAGAACAGTAAGGTCTGCTGTAAGTTTTTTCTTCTGTTATCTTCATCCCAGAGGGATGCCCACCAGATCTCAGCCTGAGCTCTCCTTTATGAGGTGTTTCTTTGGATATACAGGGGTCAAGGAGCTGCTTGAGGAGACACTCTGTCCCTTATAGGAGCTCAGGTGCTGAACTGTGAGCTCCATTGTTCTGTTCAGAGCTACTGGGCAGGTGCATTTAACTCTGCTGCAGCAGAACTCATAACCGCCTTTTTTCCCAGGTGCTCTGTCCTGGGAAGGTGGGGCTTTATTTATAAGTCCCTGACATGCTGCTGCCTTTTTGCAGAGCTGCCCTGCCCATCAAGGGGGTAGCTGAGTCACAGTTTGCCAGCAGAGGCATTGCTGAGTTGCCATGGCCTCTGCCCAGCTACCATGTGAACTTCCTTGAGGTTTTGTTTATAGAGGTATAGTTAGAACTGCCTCAGTAATGGCTGTCTGCCTCAGTAATGGCGGACTGCCTCAGTAATGGTGGATTGCTTTGGTAACGACGGACTACTTCGGTAATGGAGCACTGCCTGTGTAATGGTGACTGTCTTGGTAGTGGCAGACTGCCTCAGTCATGGCAGACGCCCTTTCCCCCACAGAGCTGGACCATCCTGGGTCCAGCTGCACTTGCTGCCATACTCTCAATCCAGAGCATTTCAGATTACTGGTCTTTGTGATGGTGGGACCCACCGAGCCAGATCACCTGGCTCCCTGTTTCAGCCTCCCTTTTTTCCATTGAATGGGCAGCTCTGTCTCCCAGGCATTCCAGGTGCCAGTTGAAATTGCCATGCAGATTTTTGTGTGGAGACCTGCTGTGACAGCTGAAACAGCTCTGCTGGAAACTCCTGGAGCTTTTCAGCCCAGGAATCTGCTTGTCTATGGGCATAATAACTCATTTGGAAATGCAGTGGTCACTCACCCTCTGCGTTGTTCTCACTGGGAACTGCACTTCAGAGCTGTTCCTATTTGGCCACCTTGGATCCACTCCTCTGAAATTATTTTCTACAACTCTGGCTTTTATTATAGTTCATATTTTCCCTTTATTGTCTTTTTATTTTGTTTTACATTGTGATTTTTTTAAATTTACCTTTAAATTATTCTTGAAATTTTATATTGATAGCATAATTTTATTTCTCAAGCATTATTTTTTGTGTGTAAGTATTATTTTCCATTTTATGCTGTTCATATTTATGGATTCAGTATCTTTGTAAATGATCAAGTTGTGCCAAACTCTTTATAAGGATTATCATATTATTTCCTGCAATCACTCTTTGAGGAATGAAGGAAAATTTTCATTATTTTACAAATAAAAAATAAGTTTAGCAAGATTATGTTAATTTATTAAGATCAAAAAAGCAGAAGTGGTAGAATTGGAATTCCCCCGTAGGTAGTTTGACTTCAGAGCTAACAACTTTGTCTTTTACCCTAACATTATAATATCTCCATTTTCTTTATATAGACTGTAGCAAGTTGAATAATGCACTCCAAAAGATTTTTATTTCCTGATCCCTGGAAACTAAGAATATGTTACCTTACATGGCAAAAGGGACTTTACAGGTATGATTAAATTAAGGACTTTGAGATGGGGGAATTCTCCTGGATTATCTGGGTAAACTCATGTTATCATATTCCTCAAAAAGTGCAAAAGGGAGGCAGAAGTTTCTGAGAAGAAGCAGAGTTTGAAGTAATGTGATTGCTGACTTTGAAGATAGAGAAAAGGACCATGAGTCAAAGAATGCAGGCAGCCTCTAGAAGCTAGAAGAGGCAATGAGATCTATTTTGCCCTATGGTGTCCAGGAAGAACGAAGACTTACAAATCTATTTTGGACATCTGACCTCCAGAGCTGTAAGCCAATAAATTTATGTGGCTTTAAGCCATAAGTGTGCACTAATTTCTTTCAGCAGCAATAGGAAACTAATACATTACTTTTTTTGTAATGTAAATTAGAATATTTTAAATTTTGCACATTTTTTGTTAGATTTATTGCTAGATGTCCTAAACTTTTTGGATACTTGTAAAAAACACTCTTTCATCAATTATATTTCTTAATTTCACCTCTAAATGATAAAGTTTGAAATAATTTGACTTTTGTATGTTGATTGAATGGCAAGCGTCATAGTCCATTTGAGCTGCTGCAACAGAATACCATAGACTAGGTAGCTTATAAACAAGAGAAATTTATTTCTCACAATTCTGGATGCTGGGAAATGCAAGATCAAGGTGCCAGTAGATTCTGTGTCTGGGAGAGACTACTTCCTGTTGCATAGATGGCTGTATTCTCATTATGTCCTCACAAGGCAGAAGGGGCAAGGGAGCTCTCTGGGGTCTCTTTTATAAGGGCACAAATCCTATTCATTAGGGCACTAATCCCATTTCACCAATATAACCTAATCCCTTCCCAAAGGCCCCACTTCCAAATACTATCATATTGAGGTTAGGATCTCAACATAAATTTTAGAAGAACATAAATATTCAATGTATAGCAACAGGCCATTTCCCTAATTCTTTTAGAAGCCCAAATGGTTTTTGGTTGAAATTTTATGATTGAAACTTATGTCTAAATTTACTCAAAAATTTTTTATCTCTCTAATACTCATACTTTTTGTTCCTTTGTGTCTTTGATCTATTTATTGATTATTGCTTGTTCTAGTCATTGGTTAGGATCACCTGTAAAATGTTAATACTTATAACTTCAGATTTTAATGGCAGTGCTCATATTTCAACTGTAAGTATATTTGATGGACTTGATTTACTTATATATTATTTAAGTTATTTGTGCTTAAATAATATATAAGAACTAAAATGTTCAGAAATAAAGTGGGTCTTTCTGTTTTTAAGTTATTCTCAGTCAGTTCTGTTATTATTGATATTCAAATCTTACTGAATTAAAAAGCTTTCCATCTCCTTATATGCTCTAAAACAGTTCATTTACATAAATTATCTGTTTTCCTATTTTTAGGAAAAAATTTCCTCTGGACCAAGTGCTTTCTATATGAATAAATTTCTGGTTACCTTATCAACATTTTTATCAAGACATATTCCTAATAAGAGTTATTCACATTTGTAATTTAAATTTTGGTGACATATTTTCTTAGAAAATATTTTATTTCATATAGAGATTCATATTTCTTAACATAGTATTGTATAGTATTGTGACTAATTGACTTCAGGAAAAATACCAATATTTTGTCTATTTCAAATGAGTTAGATTCATTTAAGTTGACACAAAATAGTCCTCAGGTCTGTGATCACTAAAGACAGAAGAATTACTATTTCATCATGTCATATCAATGTGCTCCAAGGTTATAAAAGTTACTTTAATCAGTCTACAATAAAGATATTTGTAGTAAAACTTTAATAATTGAAAACAAAAACATTCAAAATACTTTTCTCAATTAGTTTGTTTGTTATGTAAATTAGAATACTTTAAAATATTTTACAGAAGGATAAACACTGATTTTTACTTTAAAGTGAAAAGTATCTTTGCCGGTCAGTATGAATATATTCAAACACTGGTAATACAAATTCCACGTTGGACCTTCTCCTACATGTCTCTAGGTAATAACTACTTTTTGAGGTTCTTCTTGCTAAATTACAAGCATCTTGGTGTCAAGGAATGTATTTCAGTGACTACAAAAGTGTCTATAGCATAAGAACATAGGATCTCAAGAGATGAAAAGTTCAAGGAAGGAATGAAAGAGCATTTAGTGATCACAAATGCAAGTAGCTTCATTCACCATTTCACTATGTTTTTCTTTCTTTTCCTTTCATGTTTGTTTGTTTGCTTTTAGACAACAAGGTCTTACTCTGTTGCCCAGACTGGAGTGCAGTGGTGTGATCATGACTCACTGCAGCCTTGACCTCTAAGCTCACACAATCCTCCCACTTCAGCCTCCTAAGCAGCTGGACTACAGGTGCATGCCATCATGCCTGGCTAATTTTTTTTTTATATTCTTGTAGAGACAGGGTCTCATTGTGTTGCCCAGGATGGTCTTGAACTACTGAACTCAGACAATCCTCCCACTTCAGCCTCCCAAGGTGATGGGATTGTAGACCTGAGTCTCCACACCCAGCCAAAGCAAATATTTTTATAAAATTATTTCTTTTTCACTTAAGCATTTTAAGTTATTAAATTTAAGACTTTAAATTTCTAGCACTGTTTTGAATTTAAAAATATACATTCTAAGAAAACTTTTAACTGAAATAAATTTCATATTTTTGAAATTCATTATGAGAGGATTAATTTTCTTTCCTTAAAAACTACTAATCAAAAAAACGTGTTTTTGCCAATTAACATGAGATAGGATTTCACGTATTTTATGTCCAATACTTCTTTTTGCAATTGTATCAAATGGTTATTCTAATTTTAAAGATTAATATACTTTCCATGAACACAAGAAATCACAAGTGTGAGTAACTGCATATATGTGTACCTAAGTATACTCCATGAACTTCTTGAGAACAAAAATCATGCTTTATTCCTCTTTGTATCTTTAGCCTTGCTCTCCTGACAAAATGAGAAGGAGATTGGAAGTGAGAAAAATGCAAGAAAGGAGGAAAAACAGCAGAAAGACAGCAAGACAACATCTAGCATTGGCCTGGGACATGGTAAATTCTCAATAAATATTTAACAACTGAATAATAAGTGAATGAACAAAATTCAGAAAAAAATTATGGAATGAGCTGAAAATCTATGTACCTGGCTATTTAACTATCATGGAAATTCTATTAACTAATAAAAAGCACAACCTTTTAGAATATTGACAGACCAATGTTTACCTAGTTTGTTTTTCATGCTTTGCTTTTATAAGGACCTATGAAAGAAACCATTTGGCAATGAATAAAATGCTATTCCAGAAGGGGATGTCTGAGCCTTAAAACACTGGCAAAATAAAACTTTACATTGTTTTAATTAAGACTAAGGAAAAAGATGTCATAAAGCTTTTACTTTTGTGTCTCAAAGACAGTCTGCAGGCCTCATAAATTTATGAAATCCCAAGTAATGAGTCCTCAGAATTCGAAGATAATTTTCTAAAACTGGAATTTGAAAAATATGTTTCACTCCCGTGATTCCTTGGAAGGCATTTTAGCAACTTATATTTCTTCCTTTATGTGTGTAGTTCAAATTATAATTGATTTGTGATACGTACGAGGTGGAGAGAGGACCTGGAGGTGGACAGGGGACTTCGTAAAGATGGTGCTCAGTTCTATTTATTGAAATTATGCTTGTGGTTAATTGGTACGTATTATGTCTCTGTCTATTTGGGCTGCTACAACAAAATGCCTTAGCCTAGGTGGCCTATAAAGAACAGAAATTTATTTCTCACAGTTCTGGATTCTGGGAAGATCAAGATCTAGATGCCAGCAATTTGATATCTGGTGATGACTGATTCTCTGGTTCTTAGTATCTTCTCACTCTGTCCTCACATGGTAAAAAGGGCAAACAAACTCCCTTGGGCCTCTTTTATAAGGGCACTAATCTCATTTATGAAAGCTCCACCTTCATGACTGAAACACCTCCTGAAAGGCCCACCTCCTAACACCCTGGATTTCAACATGTGAATTTGGGAGTGTACACATACATTCTCCATATCACGTGTTTAAGTGAACAATTCTATGTAAAGCTATATTAAATGAGATTTAACTTTGACATTAATTTGTTTTATGTGGTTTCAGTATGACACTGGTTATTCCCTTAGATTGTTCTTGGAGGTGGGTTAACCAACTAAAAATATATGGACACAGAAAAAAACTAGGCATCCCTCATCACCACTGCACTAAGAATTTAGTATTTACATGCTATAAATCTAAGTGTCTTTAGGTACAAAAGATCGTACCAGATTCTGTTCTCAACATGTCCAACTGAAGACATCTGTTTTCTAATTTTTTTTCACCAGTTCCAGAGTTGTATAGATAGGCAAACCCAATCGGCTGTTGTTCTCTTCATAGTTCAACTGTCAATTCTATCTCTGGCATCTCTCTGACTCCTCTCTTCCATCTCCACTTTTTAAATTGCGACACTCACATCACATGCAAAGATTTCTGCAACCTCCAATTTGATTTCCCTAATTGCAATCAATCATCAACCTACTCTTTACACACAGCCTAAGTAAGTTTTCTAAAATACTTTCCTACTTAAAACTCTTGGTGGCCCTCCCTTGCCAAGACCGGGGTAAGAGAACGCCTTAGCCTTGTCATATAAGGCCTAAATTTCCAAGCTCATCTCCTGCCTCCTCCCTGCCATAAACCCACTTAACCTTCTTTACAGGCAGATTCTCAGCTTTTTAAACATTACAAACCTTTTCCTACCTGCTTGCCTTGGTTCAGGCAGTTTCCTCTGCTTGGAAGGCTCCTCTTGCCAAATCCCATTTGGCAGACTACTGTTTATTATTCAAGCTCCAAGTTCAACTCTCATCTTCCCTGTGAAGCCCACTAAATTCTCCCTCTGACCCCTCCCAAGTCTGTCCTTTCTCCACTGCAAAACACCATACATTATTATTTATTAAGTGCCTCACTTTACCCCTCTCCTAGGACACTTTAGAATGGATGCTTTTCAATTACAGAGTGGACCTTACTCTTATTTGTGCTTTGAGGTCCAGCACAAGGCTTAGTATATAAAGGCAGGTCAATAAATATCTGTACTGAATATTGTTAACACTTGTTGGTCATGTTTAATGGGGTAGGAAAAGGAGAGTATCTCAAAGTTATCATTAGAACAAAACAACCATCTTCTCTGAAATACCTGGGGGTAGATTACCTGTGATTTCTTTAGGCATTCTCTTCCCTGGGAGGTTTAATATTAAGACAGTAGCTCATAGGCACAGCTAGGCAGGGGGCAAGGGGAGTCAGAAAGAGAGGAGCAAGTCTTGGAGCCAAACACAGAGGAAGGAAGCAGAAGGCCTGGGGAGGACTCAGCCCTCCCCACTTGCAACAGTAAAAGCTCCTGGAACAAATTACTCCTGTCCTCCCTACCCCCAACCTTCCCAGCAATAATTAAGTGTTGTTTAATCTCTGAGTATCGCTGGGGAAGTAAGACTCCCAAATTATTACTAAACTTCACTTCAGTTCCACATGTTTACTTCTAAACATTTGCCAGAGTTGCCAGTGTATGAAATGACAAGTTGTTATCTTCTGAACCTCATTTATTAAAAAATAAAAATTAAAAAACCTGTCTCGGTAAAAAGAAGGAGGCCTAAGATAAGATAAAGAGCAGGCATTGATTGGGAGAGACCAGGGTTTACAATTTACTCCTTTTTGAGTTGTAACCCATTATACGATGGGAGATCGAGGTGGGTCAACCTCACTATACAATCAGCTATAATGTAAGAGAGATTGTAAAGGTTTTACCATAAAAACCATTGCACTAGATTCTCCTCTTGCCACGCCAAATGGAACACACATATTCTCTCAGAGCTGTCGTGTTAGTCTTCTTGGGCTGCTGTAACATAATACCCAGACTGAGCTGCTGAAACAATAGGAATTTATTTCTGGCAGTGTTGGAGGCTGGCAAGTCCAAGATCAAGGTGTCAAGAAGGTGGTTTCATTCTGAAGCCTCTTCTCTTGAACCATAGGTGGCCACCGTCTCACTGTGTGCTCACATGACCTCTTCGTTGTGCATGTGGCAGGGAGAGAAAGAGAGCAAGCTCTCTGGTGTCTGTTCTTAGAAGAGCACTAATCCTATCAAAAGGGCCCCACTCTCATGATCTTGTTGAACCCTAACTAACTCCCAATGTTCCTGTGTGTCCTAATGTCACCACACTGGGGTTTAGAATTTCAACATAGGAATGTGAGGAAGACAAAAACAGTTCATAATAACCCTCAATCTGCAAACGGCATCTAACATCTTAACCGACTTGAGCGCTGTGAATCACACATTCCTCACTGAAGTTCTTCCCCTAGTGTATTACTTCCTTAGGTTTATGAGTATATAGTAAAAGATTAAAGAATTACCCATAGTTCTTTTTCTGCCATGTATTTTCTTCCCTCTATTTGTCCTGTTTGCTAGGCCTGTCACACTGCTACTAGCACAGATGTTTCCTTCAAATTAAACAAAACCAATTCTGATTCCTAGAGACCAGTACACTCTAAGTACTCTGTTTATTCACAATTATCAGCATGCTGCTTGAACTGGTTCAAATGATACAAAAGTGGCTATTTCTACCCTGAAAAAGAGAAGCCAAATATTTGCAAATACTCTACATGTAGCTATATAAAAAAGGTCTACCTGTGGTAGAATACATCACCTTCCTATCACAGAAATACATAATATTCTTGGCCATCAAAAAGCAAGGTGTCAAAATATCCTTGCAGGAAGCAAAATGGATTGTTACAGAGATTCTACAGGAATCATATTTTTATTAATATTTTTATGAAAGTTTTACATTTTCTAAAGCAGAAAGGTAATTTATGTTTGGCTTATTTTGGAAAGGAAAAAATATTTTTAGTGCTTGTAACCAGCTTAGAAGAGACAAGATGGAAGGGAAATTAGTGAAAACAGGGATGAACAGAAGGGCAGCCCTTTGAACTAAGCAGAGAAATAAATCCTACAGTACTGCAACATAAAAAGAAAAATCCATCACTGACAAAAGAGAATGTCTGAGGACACTGGTCTCTTTTGAAAGTCTAGAGGAGCAGTTTAGAATAACAATGAGGCCATTGCAATTACTACAATTCGTGCATTATAAATGGTATGTTTTTAATAAGTTCTTTCATTGATAGATCTCTTTGTTGGAAGACCTCATTTCTCCCCAGGTCATTTTTCATATTCTTCTCCCGAACATACCTCCTTTCTTTAACAAAACAGCTATACCCATATTAATGGTACAAAATGGATCAGAGTAAAAAACAAATTACATAACATAGCTATAATAGTTCTGTCCCTGTCAACTGAACTGCAATTGACCTTGGAGGAAAAAGGGTAGGTGTCACATCCCTAAGGACAATCATTCAAGCTGGAAAATGTTCATGGTAGAGGTGACAACACAATGAGGGAGACAGAAGGAGTAACAGCTGCTTGTTCTACCAGTATAGATGCTGTGTAATTCATGGTTCAAACAGTAACGCCAGCCTCCCAAGACAGCCATGAGACATGGAAAGCCATCCCCTTGCAGGAGGAGAGTAAACCATCTTTATTTCCAAAAGCTTTGTAACTAGAAGTCACTGTGACTAGTTTTTTAACGAAACCACAACTTATATATCCAAACATGTGTTGCTTTTCAGAGGAGTCCATTGGGAGCTTTATATGTCTACTGTATTAGAGACATCATTAGTCAAATAACTTTGGGATAAAATGGGACAAGGCATTTCAAGTGGAAGGGAAAGCAAGTGCAACACAAGTAGTGCTTAAAGAAGGCCAAGGCCAATACAAGCAGAGTGAGTAGGGGGAGAATGGTAAAAGAAAAAGGCATGGTAGCAGCAGCAGCAGCACACCTGTGTGGCCTGTTAGGTTATGAAATAGAGCTTAGAATTTCTTTTCACTTCGATGGTAACCCACAAAAAATGTTTAACTAAGGAAGTGATTAAGACACATTTAAAAATTACTGTGGCTGCTGAGTAGAGAACAGATGGCAGAAGGGCAAGAGGAGCAGCAGGGAGATCGTTTGTCACAATGCAGTGAAGTCATGGTAGCTGCAAGAAGGGGAGCAGGGATGGGGGTGGTGGAGAGTGGCTAGACTGAGTTATACTGGGAAGAAAAGGAACAGTAGATACGAAAGAAAGTATGTACAATAACAATTCATCATTATTCTTTCAAACAGTGAAGATAAGAGGTTAGAAGACTCTGAATGCGGCCTTTTGTAAAACAAACACTTGTCTCTACTTCAGTTAAAGAAATATAAAGTCACAATTTTAAAAAAAACTACTGTTTTACATTTAAAGTTAGTATGCTTAGATCCAATTCTTCTAAAATTTAGAGTATCCCTTAATTCATTTATTCTACAGTTCTTACTGGCCACTTACTATGTGTACAATGCTATGCTGAGTACTAGAAATTCAAAGGATAAGATACTGTACAGTTCCACAACAGTGTTGAAACCACAAAATTGTTATACCGCTCAGAAGTTTAAACATACATAAACTCACAAAGGTCTTTTCATGTCAAATTCTCTTCCTCCAAACTTATGTGTTTTCCATATAATAAATCTATGTACTTTGTAGTAAGGAAGATAATCATGTGAACTACTTGTTCAGGTTCAGTGTGGTCTTATAGCTGTACGAGAAAGGAACAATTAGGGGCAGCAGAGCAGTTATGATCAGCTCCACTTGAGGAGCCGGCAGAGGTACATCTTTGAAGGATCCGTTATGTTTCTCCCAAGACTTCAGTGTTCTCATCTTTCAAACTGAGATAATACCTGCCTGATTACCTCAGGAGGTTATTATATGATGCATGTCATCTTTTCTATTTCTGTATGATCATCCAGTAGTATTCCAATTGCGGAAATTCACCTCATTTATCTCCTCTTATAGCTCTCAATAATTATTCCTTTCATTATTACTTTGTAGCTTGACTTCCCATTTAAAGAAAGTTAAAAAGGGAAGATTAAAGTTTCAGCCTAGTGCATTTCCACATTAGCTATCCCTGTTCACTTATATTTTAATTCTACATTTGAGTATATATATAAAAAATGTCATCAGATTTCAAGTTCCTCAAGGTAGGAATTTGATTAGTTACAATAAAGCTATGGAGTTCATATCTAGAAGGCTTAGCATATCCTAATAATTATAATTTCAATATCAGAACAAATTAAAGGGAATTCCAAACTATTAACATTGTATCTCAGAATATATAAACAGAAATGCTGCATTCACTTTTCTCCTCACTTACATCTTTAAAATATTACTCCTCTCTTTTAGAAAAGAATGTAAATGTTTTAAAAATTAGTCTTTGGAGATCTCCACTTCCGGCCAAGATGAAGTAATGCTTGGTCTGAAACAACCCCCCCGCCAAAAAAAAAAAACCCTAGATAAAATAATTGAAAGAAGATTTTGAAAACACTGGATAGGAAGGAACAAAGGACAGTGATCCCTGAGACAGGAAACAAATGAACCCCTGCAATCGCCTCCAACTTACTGATTGAAAGAGTTTCCAGGCCTCAATAGAAAGAGGGGGAACCTAGGTTGAACCTGACGTACTCTGAGTCAAAGAGACATAGTTGAAAGTCCAGGGAGACGAAAGAGGAATGAGTTCATAGGACAGAATATCAGAGAGGAGAGAGCTACATGGAAAGAGAAATGCGGACATCCACAGAGGGTCTCCTGGAGTATTCAGCTGAGTATTGATCAGTACTTGTGTGTGAGAAGACTACCCAAGGATGGGGAAAGAACCATTTGAAATGTTTTGAAGAAATATGTCAGGTGCTAACATAGAACTGGGAATCGTGCCTGTTCACAATGGCCAGATCTCAAAAACTTCATAATTCATGGAGCATTAGGTAGGATATTCAGAAGGGCCTTGATTCAGTGGTGAGAAATAATCAGCCATGAGTTGAACATTAATAAAGATCCATTTAAAAAATCATAAACATAAGACTTCATAAGACCAAACTGTTTCTAAGTAAATTAAGTCATCTCAGAACAATGCTCAAGAAGAGTTATAAAAACAAAAAATATATATTCTACATCTAAAAAGATAAAATTTACAAGGCCTGGCATCTAATTCAAGATTATCAATCATGCAAAGAAGCATGGAACTACATAACAATGAGAATCAATTGGCCAGAATGGACACAGATGTTAGTATTATTAGATAAGAACACTAAAATAACACAGATGTTAGTATTATTAGATAAGAACACTAAAATAATTATTATAACTATATTTCCTATGCTCCAAAAGTTAAAGACATTGAAAATATTATAAAATCAAATCCAAATCAATCTTCTTTCACAGATGAAAAACTACAATGTTAAAGTTGAAAAATATAGTAGAAAGGATTAAAAGAAAATTCAATATTGCAGAAGAAAGAATCAGTGAACATGAAGATATCGCAATAGAAACTTTAGAAAGTAAAGTTTATAAACTTTAGAAAATAAAATATATAGAAAAAATATTTTTAAAAAGTAAAAAGTAAATCAGTGAATGGGACAATTTCAAGTAGCTTAATATACATGTAACTGGAGTCACAAAAGAACATAATAGTGAAGGAAAAACAAAATTTCTTTGAAAAACAATGTTTAAAATTTTTCTCAATTTTATGAAAATCATAAACTCACAGATTCAGAATCTCAACAAGCTTCAAGAACAAGAAATATAAAGAAGATGAAAGGCAGATCATAATAAGATTTCTCAAACCCAAGAATAAACACAAAATCTTAAAAGCAGCTAAAAGAAAAATACACATGACTTATAGGGGAACAAAAATAAGGATAACAGCAGATTTCTCTTCTCATAAAGTCACAAGAGATTGAAAATAGGAATTACAAACCAGGATAAATTATTTGCAAAGCAGCTTTCTGACAAAGAAGTTATGTTCACTCTAATATATATATATTAGATATATATATTATATATATATATCTAATATATATATATATCTCAAAACTCAATAAGGAAGCAAACTCACCTAAAAGATTTTTACATACACTACACCAAAAAAGATAGATGGATGGCAAATAAGTAAATGCAAAGATGCCCAACATCATTAGTCATAGGAAAATGCAAATTAAAACCACAATTGGAGACTACCACCCACCTATGAGAATATCTAAAATTTAAAAAGACTTTCATTCCAAGTGATGGCAAACATTTAGAGGAACTGGAACTCTCTATTACCACGGTATTGGTAGTAACATATAATGGTACCACCATTTCGAAAACAGCTTGGCACTTTATTAAAAAATATACGTACCATACAGTCCAGCCATTTTACTCCTAGGTATTTTTTCAAGAGAAAAGAGCATATGCCCACACAAAGATTTATACACAATTGTTCATAGAAGCTTCATTTGTAATAGCCAAAACAATCTGGAAAACCCAAATGTCCATCAACAGGTAAACGGGTAAACAGACTGTGGTATATCTATACAATGAAATACTATTCAGCAATAGAAGAGAAATAAACTATTGTAAATGCAACATGGATGACTTTCAAAATTATTATGCTAAGTGAAAGAAGACAAAAAGATTACATACTATACGATTCCATCTATATACACTCTAGAAAATGCCAACAACTATGGTAATAGTGGCTCTCTGGAGACTGAGATAGAGTGGGGCAGGAGAAGGGATTTCAAGGGGCCATAAAAAAGCCTTGGAAAATAATGAAAATGTTCACTATTTTGATTGTGCTCATACCTTCACGAGGGCACACACATCAAAATGTACCAAAATGTTGACTATAAATATGCGTAGTTTATTATGTATCGACTGTAACTCAAAAAAGCTATTGTTTAATATAAAATAAAAATAAATAAAAGAATGAGATTTTCTTTCACTTCTTTTAATACATTAATTTTATGTGTGCCTTATGTGACAATGATTCTAAAATAATATTTTAATCTTGAGTAACTCAACTCTCTTTTGGAAAATAAGTAAATGATTTTATATACACATATAGGTATACTTGAGACATCTATCTTTAAATAACATATGCTTAAATATATTATATATTATATATATAACTTCATATGCAAGAGCTCAGGAGTTTGTGTTTCTTTTTAAGAATTTTGTCGTTGTTTAGGTGATCTCCTGCATGCTTTAGGATTTTTGATTCAGTGTTAAAATTATTCTTGATGTGAAAAGGTTTACTACTGAGACTCCCTGGTGGATACAGTAATGAAGACTGTTTAGTTGATATGTTTATTTTTTCCAACTTTACCACTGCACTGACCCCTAAGTATTAAATCTCAGCAGGAAGATATTTCTAAGTTACAGTTATACAACACAGTCATCCATAACACTTCAGGGATTTTACATTATAGTTTCAAGGTTATTTTCTCTTAGCCACTGTAGTTTTTCATAATCACTGGGCCCTATCATTATGGTTGCTGCTTATAAAAATTTTCTCATCAAGGTTATATGCAACATGAATATTATTAGTGCAAAATATTTCTTGTAACAATCCTTTGTTACCTCATCTTTCCTTAATGAGTGAAAATCTATACATGATGTATTTCTAGCTCATAAAATTTCCTAATATAACATTAACAGATTTTAAAATTTCAGCAAGAAATTTTAGAAAAAAATACTTCTCTGAACTTTCAGTTGTATATTAATCAATATATTACTAACCTCGTTTAAAAATTAGACCTTATTAGTATTACTTATGTTTGTTAAACAATGGCTCTTCATAATGCCTCACCTAATAAAAAAATGAATGAAGGTATTATCTAAAAAACATCATATAATAAATTATAAGCCATATTAAAATTCAGGGGATCCTAGGCAAACACTCAAAATAGAATATCACATGCTATAATGCATTTTATTTCTTGTTAGAAACCAGACAACACAAGTTTTAGGAGTCCTGAAAATTGATGTCTTTGCCTCAGTATTCTTATGATAGTTCCATTGTTTAAAGTTTTGTTACAGATTGCAAAAGGTAAATGATTCATGTCTTCTTTCTTTTTGTCAGCAGTTGGGGAGAGTATATAAAACTATTGGTATGATTAGGATTATAGTGGCAAGAGGTTCTGGTGCTAAAGATCATCTTTGTGACATTATTTTATTCTTGCTATTTTATTTTTTGCATTTAGATTTCATCTAACAATTCAAAGAATTAATTATAACAGGAAACGACTATTTTACTTTCCAGCAAAACCATGATGGTTCAAACACATGAGTTTAATATGTGTAAACATTTTTAAAGGGGTAGTTCAAAGAATTCCTGAAACATGATTAACCAGGAAACATCCCAATGGGTTGATATGACTTGTTTGCTTGTGACAGAGACCTACTCTGTCACCCAGGCTGGAATGTGTGAAATCTCAGCTCACAGCAACTTCTGCCTCCAGGTTCAAGAGATTCTCCTGCCTCAGCCTCCTGAGCAGCTGTGATGACAGGCACAAGCCACCATGTCCAGCTAATTTTTGTAATTTTAGAGATGGGGTTTTACCATGTTAGCCAGGCTGATCTTGAACTCCTTACCTTAAGTGATCTGCCTACCTCAGCTTCCCAAAGTGCTGGAACATAGCATGAGCCTGGCCAATATCACATTTTAAATTAGGCCCCATAATATATCAAAGTGCTGGTATTTTTAACTTTGTTATGATAAGACGTACTACTTGATGCTAATATTTCAGATGGCATGGAGTGAGGTCCCAAATATAACCTGGGAGGAGGAGAACATTAAATGTCATAAGGCAAAAGGAGAATTAGATTTCATTGCATAAGAAATCTAGAAGTCAAAAGCAACTACCAAAATCCCTGATTTTATTAGCCAGTGTTGAACCCAGGTAAATTATGGCTCCTATAAAGCCAAGGAGGGCAGATATTTAGCAACTTCTGGTATAAGAGCATGGCTGTCAGGAAGCCCTTTGGGTTTTTGAAGCTTTGAAAAAGACCGAATGAAAACACTTCATAAATGTTTAGTCATCATAAATAGCTAAAGAGTTTTGGTAGTATATGCACATCACTCATAATAGAGAAATACAACTTATACCTAAAATGAGATACCATCGGTTATATCAACTTGGAAAATATTAACAAGTTCGATGCTGGTGAAGGTGTGGGTACACTGCTGATAAAAGTATACATTTCTACAACTTCAAGGGAAAGCTATTTGGCAACATGTGTCAAAATTAAAAATCTTCACATGCAATTCCACTTCTAGTAATTATTCCTACAAATCTACTCACATACAGGTAAAATGACCTATTCATTTAATAAATATGTAGTGAGCACGAACAGCACACCAACTGTTGTTCTAGACACTGGGGTTAGAGCAGCAAACACAGTAGAGAGTCTCATAAAGCTTACATTTGTTGGGGAAAGAGCCTTTAAACAAGTAAATACATAACATGTCAACTGATGGCAAGTGCAATGAAGAAAAATAGAACAACAGGAGTAAGGGGTTATAAAGAAGGAGGGATGCTGCTTTAAAAAGGTGACATTTAAATTGAAACCTGAAGGAAATAAGGAAAGAAGCTACACAGATACCTATGAGAAGAGTATTCTAAATATACCATCATCACAGCATTGTTGGTAAAGATTGAAAACAATCTAAAATTATCAATAAAGACTTGATTAAATAAATTATATATTATATATATCACATGTACACATAGGGATACAGTATATAATATGATATGTGCATTATGTATATTTATGTGTGAACATAGAGAATAAAATGATCAAATGGTGATGGAGATGCACTGACTGGGTGGCTGGGAGCCCTGAATAAAGGCTTACTTTTCATTGAATCCTCTTTGTACTTTTCAAATTTTCTATGTCATGCACACTCTCAGCTTCATATACAAAACACCATCTGACATGGTTCATGTTAAATAAATGCCTAACATGATTGAGGTAAAAACATGTATCATGCTTAAAATATTTCTGGGATTTGTGGAAATACCAAATGATAATATTCTACAACCAAGAAATGTCTGGGGAAATTTATATACAAATACGTATCACATGTATGACACTAAAAATGTTTCTGGACTTTCTGATAAAGACAGACCCTCTGATAAAGACAGATCCTTAACAAGAAAAAAAAATGTACATTTGGAAAGAGCAATTCAAAAACACATCCTCATCTATGCCACTAAAAGATACTGAATCTCACAGATCTGTAGTATTTTGTCAGGTTTTTAAGAATTCATATTACCACTTTCTCACAAGAAAAAAAATTTTTTATATATTTCCTTTTTACATATTTTATCTTAAAATGCCCCCAAAACAAAGGGTGAAAACTGAAAACTAATTCAGTTTGTTTTGTTTCACCATGTGTACCTACATCTGTACAAAAGCAAAAAGACCCAGCACAGCATCAGCTTCCAAATCCTGAAACATTTTGTGAGACTCCATAGAAGCAGTGATGCTCTTGCAATCAAGCTCGATCTGTTTTTTGTGCTGTCATTTCCAGGAGCAACAAGCAGGACCAGGGCTCTCCTTGTCCTTGCTCCCTCATGTTCAGATCTGCTAACTGTGGTGCAAGCTGGGAAGAAATTTTGAGGATGAAAATTTTGGATATATTGTTGATTTCATCATTGAAACTGTCAGGATAACAAAGGCATGCTTTCAGAAAGCCAAAAAACCAAAAACAGAAAGAGCACAACACATCAAAACAAAGACACTGACACTGAAATCAGGCTCCTCATGAAAACCAATGCTAAAATCAACTCAAAATATTCAGCCTGTTAAGTTTAGCCTAAAGGTACCTCCTTACATATTTTATCTATGGCCTAACATTTTTCCATATATAGTGAACTGTAACCTAGTTGGACGTGTAAACAGATTGTAATGTACTCTTGTACCAATCACCAAGTTTCCGACAACCAGAGCCAACCAACTATTCAAACCATGTTTAAACATGGCAAATGCCAAGCTGTGACCAATTCAGCTGTTTCTTTACTTCACTTTTGTCATTTTCCTTTTTCTGTTCATAAGTTCTCTTCTACCATGAGACAATGCCAGAGTCATTCTGAGCCTCTTCTGTTTCGTGGGGTTTGCCTGATTCACCAATCACGCTTTGTTCAATTAAATTCTGTTGAATTTAATTTGTGTAAGGTTTTCCTTTTAACAGATTTCTCTGCCTTTTTCTTGATGTCTTTTGTAGAAATATGAATTTATAGGGAAACCATGGATTTATTACAGATGTATAAACAGCACAACAGAACATAGCTTTAGTTATAGGACAAATTTTCAATATTTAACTGATAGAGCTTGCTCCGGCTGACTTCTCAATGAATGGACAGACCACATCCTGATGGCTATGATCAAGATAGCAACATGATCAGAGGGCCATGACGTGGGAAACAACAGCATTCCCAAGAAATGGACCCTAATGGTGGCTACAAAGCAATGGCCTTGGATGCCATTATACTCTCCAGTCCTCTTTACCAGTGTCTGGCTCATAGATCCCCTCCACTGCCAATAAATCCAGTCTAAAGAGACTCTACACTGAACATCTGTAGTAAACAGAATTTCTGAGATTCTATTCATCTTTTTTCATATCTCATATAAAGAACTGTAAAATGTATGAAGGATATCACACCATGGGAGGTAGTAAGGGGATGATTTTGCCTAAGTATGCTATTGCAGTTTGGGGCAGCATTATCCCCAAAGCTATTCCTTGTGATGCTTAAAGGTGATATTAAGTTTAGGCTCACGAGACAAGCATTTGGAGGCAACCTCAGAATTTTCTGTCTTTACCACTGTTATGCTATTGTTATGTCTATGTTCATCTTTCCTAGTGTTTTAGCAAACAAACCTTCCTACAGAGTCTTCAAATCAATATAATGAGACATATGCAGTAGCTACCTTCCCTGTAATCAACAGGAATGTCATTTGTATATTTCTGCTTATCTTAAAACATGTTCACCTTCCTTCAGTTACTGCAAGCCACAGGAAAACAAACCACCAAAATCAGTCTGATATTTAAAACACAGTGTCCGTTCCATCTGTTTTTCCAAGAACAAAGCATAGTCCCGTGATACAATTTTCTATAGCCTGGCAACCAGAGAATATAGTCACATGAGTAATATGCTCTAGTCCAGATCTAATCCCAAGTCCTTTGCAAATATCAGAAAAACCAGTGAATTGTGAATGGCACATATCACTGTCAACTTGTACAGATAATGAACGTTACTTTCATAATAATATTAGCCAAAACTGCCATAATATTTTTATTTCGTTGAATCACTACATAAATGTAGAGTTATATGGGATTTACATGCGGAGGGAGTGAGGGGGCAGAGAAACTGACAGTAATGAGGGGATACTCCACCTAGAAACAAGTAGTTGAATATTTAAAAGGCTTTCTGAAAGCATCCCTCTGTTATCCTGACAGTTTCTATAATGAATTATATCCAAAATTTTCATCCTCAAAATTTCTTCCCAGCTTGCACGGCAGTTAGCAGATCTGAACATGAGGGAGCAAGGACAAGGGGAGCCCTGGTCCTGCTTGTTGCTCCTGGAAATAACAGCACAAAAAACAGATCAAGCTTGATTGCAAGAGCATCACTGCTTCTCTGGAGTCTCACAAAATGTTTCAGGATTTGGAAGCTGATGCTGTGCTGGGTCTTTTTGTTTTCTGTGCAGATGTTGGTACACATGGTGAATAGCAATAATCCCCATGCTGTAAAACTAAAGTTGTAGCTTTTTCCAGACTGTGCTCTGTATAATTTGTTTCCAAGACAAGTAGAGTTTTATACATTAAAAGTCAAGAACATATAGTGGAATTTTATGGATGACGATTCATCTTGGGTGTGAAATTTGAGGTCCTAAAAAACAATTGTAGGATACTAATTAATAAAAGATTAGGATAAGCTTGTTAGACAAAATTGGAATATATTCATATTAAGATCTAAGCATGCTTACATCCTTATTTTAAATTAGAGGCTACCTGGAGGTAAGGGGAATGGTCAAGTCTGGTTGAAAGCTGCTAAATACAATGTCAGTTTTTACTTGACATTGTTGTCCAAATGCTCAGGGTTTAGAGTAAATTTGTTGAAGGGATGTAGAGAAGAGAAAAGTGGCCTCATCTCTTTATTTGAGAATATGAATAGTTTTTTAAAAAGCATTAAGATGTAATAAATAAATGTATCAATAATAATGACTATCATTTAAAATTATTATGTGCCAGGCATGAAAAGATGTTTTATATATTTTATCTCAATGAATTATGCAAGATGTATATTATTAACCTTATGTTACATGTGAAAAAAATGCCTTTTAAATGTTAACCAGCCCAAATCCACATAACTTCTAAATGAAAGAGGTAGATTTAAACAAGGTCTTCTCTTTCAGTTCTTTGTAAGTTCAGTGGGCACAATTATTAGAACGCATGGCACTTGGTAAATGAATCCAGGCACTATTTTGGCTATTTAAAAAATTAATATTACATCTTGGAGGAAATAAGCCACTTATTAGATATCTGTAACAGTCCTATTTCTTCCAAAATAAACAACAACTTCCGGGACACATATTAATGTTAATTTAAGAAGATTCTCTATCTCTATGCATGACACCACCTGGAAGTCATACTGGCCTCACCTCATGTTCGATTAGGTCATTAGGTTCAGTTATTTTCCCATGCAAATAGTTCTAATAATCATCTTTTTATTTATATGTCACTGACACACATCAGTTCAAATTCTTCCTATTCCTCACCTAAATTATTCTTGCCATTCTTTCATCCATTCTTTTCACTGCTGTGAGAAAGTCTTTCTGAAAGCCTAATTTGATTAGTTATTTTTGAAATTTTACTAAAGCATATACATAATCTAGCAACTCCACTCAGAGAAGTGTGACTACATATGTTCATCAAGTGACAGTACCTAGAATGTGAGTAACAACTCTCTTCATAAGAGCTAAACATTACAGTGTAAATGCCCAGCCCTAAAATGGATGAAAAAAAAAAGGTGGTGATTTACATAATGGCATATTATATAGCAATGAGAATAAACATATTAAACTACATACAAGCAAAATGTTTGTACACACAAACATTTAAATAAAGTTCAGAAACATGGAAATCTAAGCTAGGCTCTTAGAAATTAAAACTGTGGTTATCTGGGGTAGTTGGGCATAGAATCTGAAGGTGGTGCTGGCAATATTACATTTTTCTATCTGAATCCTGGTTACCTGGGTGTGTTCATTTGAATTTTTACAAAGAGTATTCACACTTATAATACATTCATTTTCCTTTATGTGTGTCATAGGTAAACAGTAAAATTTTTTTTAAAAATTAATTATTTTTTAAAAAGATCTAAGCTTGCTCGCTTTACATCAAAAAGTTTACAGTGGTGGTACAGGAAAGGACAAGTGACAATAAAAAAGGATGTGAAACTTATCAACAAAAAGCAGTGGCTACCGGTCAGAGATCATCAGCTGAGTAACTACTGGCACTACCATGAATGTGGCTACTGTGGATAAAAAGCCCGGCACAATAGATAGTTGCTCTCATCAACAATTAACTGTTAAATGTCTGCAAGGAGTGCAATGAAAAATCACTGTTTTGTGTTCAAACAGAACACAGTAAATTCTGACCTTATACAAAACAGCCTGCTTTTACAAGGCAGAAATCACATGTGGCCAAGCGCAGAGAAGAAAAGGACAAGGATCTGTCAGGACCCAGAGTACACAATGCCCATCATAAATTCAAAACCCAGTTACTGTTCTGTGAAAAAAAAAATCTTCAGAATTGTTTAATACTCAGAATCCAACTCAAACAACAGTGCTTAGGGATGTGGGTTATAGAGCCAGGTGGTTCTTACTTTATTAGTAAACCATTACAGAAAAAGCATCAGTCTGCTCTTCTAGGTAATATGACACCTGTTTGGTGCCAGGCAAACACAAAAATATTTTAAGAGCAATCAAAACAGTTAATGCCAAGTACTTCACTTTTCACCTTCTCAGAGGACGATTTTGACTTCAAAATAAGATTTACCTGCTGTTACTGTATCGCAAAAGGCTATTACCACTTCAAGATTTTTCTGAACAGAGCAGCAAAAGAAAAGCATCCACAGAGCAAGACGTGCCTTATTGTCCTCCCAACGCATTCTCTGGGCTTCTCACTTTCCCATCCATGAGAAGTTTTCATTGATTTGTCATTGAGTGCTCCCTGGAGTCCTATGAAAGCATCGAAAATGTGACCATATGTTTCAGCCGTGCCCTTGGTCGGGGAGCTGCTGACACCTTCATTGTCCAGCCTTCAAGATTCTTTAGTACATTTTATGTCTTAGAGACAGAAGTTATTTTAAAGTGATTGACTGAAGCAGAGCTTCTGGAATTAGAACAGGTGTGATTTGCGTACACATCTGTTTGGTCATAAAATATTGGCAAGTGAGTGGGATATCCAGGTTCACAGCTGCTTCCCAGAAGCTCTACATTGCATTTAGTACCCTTCTAAGACAGCAAGATCAGGGAATGAAATATTCTCACATTGTAGACAACAAAAATTAAATCACCGACGTTCTACTTACAATTTATCCTATACGCTGAATTTTTAATAAGATTAAGTCATCTAAATTCATTGATTCTAATTTATTCATTTCTTTAAAAATGCTCATTCTGTTTTCTTCTGGAACCCATAGTCAGAGATGCAAACATTTAACAAAATTAACAACTCAAACCATACAAAAATGTTCCCATTTGCTTTCATCATTCCCTAGAATAAGCCTCTGAGGAATAAGTATAATATTTCTTCTTAAGGAGGAAGAGTATCTCCAGAGAAGGCACACACATGCACACACTTGGAAATAATGAGAAGTCCATTCCATTGATACTTGTTTCTCATCTTTGCTCTTCAGTATAAAGAAATGTTTTAATAATATTGACCAGTTTTGGGGTGGGGATTCTAGGAACACTTTAGTATTGTATTCAGATCTTTGCATTTCAATAGTATTATATTAACACTTGCTCAGAGAAAATACATTTTAGCTCCATTTCTGTAATTTTCCTTACATATTTGTAGGCATATATTTTCTGAGGCCAAGAAACAAATTACCAAAAGAAAAATCATCTGACTTTTATACCAAGACATAAGTTCTCCTCAGTTTCTCTCTCAATAAGGACAGTATTTCCATTGAGATAGGCTGTTTATGGAAAGACTTCATATTCATTAGAAACTCACTCCTTGGAGGTTAGTTTCATCTTTGGCACCTCCAAGGAAAGTCGACACATAAACCATTTAAGTAGCGTAAGGCAAAGAAAACCACCGAGCTATCACCAAATTCCACAAATGTTATTCTTTCCCTAGACCCACTGTAAACGTTTCTTCCCCAGCTGTCAGTCAAATCCCCAGTGGGCTTCAAGATGCTAACTGAAATTACCAGGTGCTTTACATTGTAATTCCCTAGCAGTTTTGAAACGTATATAAAGCACCGAACACAGTAACAGATGTAAGTTAAGCCAAGAAAATATTGTGGACCAATGCCCAAACAGAATATTGAAAGATAAGGCCCTCTCCTGCCTTCTTTCAAGGGCAACATTGTACTGTCGCCCAAGAGAAGAGGACACCTTCAAAGAATCACAGACAAGGTAGGAATATGAAGACTAGGGAGAAGCTGTTATGCTCAGATCCCCATCTCAGGCTTCAAATGGTGTAAGGATCAAGAAGGCTCTGAAGACTAGGAGTCTCTTCTTTGGCAATTTCCCAGAGGTCCAGTGAGAATTCTGAGCAGGACTACATTAAGATGAACTGTCCAGGCTGTCACAAGGACACTAACAGGATTGTCCTATGAGTCAGGTTGGCTACCAGATCAGGTGACAATCATATCCTTCTCTCCTCAGCCAACTGAGAAGAGTCACCTTTCCCATTATGTCCCCATTTCCATGTGCCCCTGTGAGTGATCATTTGCTTTTCACTAAGCCACTGAGCCATGCCTGTTCACAGCTGCAATACACTTGTGTGGGCCATCCTTGCTTGGTCTTCCGCTGGATCCAAGAATGTGTAACCCTAAGCCTGGATTGCAGGGCACTGTGCCTAATGTGTAATTGGCCTTTGAAAAGTCAAGCTCCCTTATGGTCCACTCTCTCTCCTTTACTAACTTTGATATGATCAAAGTGTACCAACAAAACCTCACGTAATTCTCCACCACATCTTCTGCTTTCACTATTTTCCCCCATTGACCTCCTGAATAACCCATTTGCCACAGTTAGATTCTGTGGTCTTTCCTTTGGAATCTAGAATATTCTTCATGATCAAAAATTCCCATAATATTTATCCCAAAGGTTAAAAACAGCATGGTGCAAGAACATTAACATGAGCCCCTGTAAGTTACTTGGGCAGTACATTTAATGTCTTATCAAATGTTTTCCAATCCAGAGTCATCAGGCAAAACGGATTTTGTGTGGTCCTTCACAAAACTATGTCTAGCATTTGGGCCCACTGAAACAGTTATATCAGACAGCCTAAAGATGTAAAACCAATCATGCTGTGATCGGTGCAAGCCAAGATCTCTTAACTGGAAGAAATTGTATTGCTGTGTAGAATCTGAACCCAAACACGCTGAGGCCACCCAGCAAGGTAGTAACTAGTCTAACCTGCGCTAACATGAGGGCACAACCTGTTAGATAGTTTTAGCTTCCTGTGAACATTTGTAACCACTGCTTTCGTCACCTCCCACCTCTCGCCACCTGCTGCTGCTGTCTGTCCTTACTTGTGGGCTTCTCCATGCTGTGCCAATGGCTGGCTTTTTCTACACCCTCTCTTGAGTGTAGTTTGGTATTTTGTAATTGAGAGTTCATTTCAAAAGCAGAAAAAGACAACAAATATTAAAGCAAGGAAAAATGTCACTGAAAAAAAAAGATGTAAAACCCAAGTATAGCATTAAGAAAGTTTCACTTTTTAGAATGAAGCTCTCTTAACTTTCAGCACTGTTTGTTTCTGTTTTTGTTTTTGTTTTTGTTGAGACGGAGTTTCACTCTTGTTGCCCCAGCTAGAGTGCAGTGGGGCGATATCAGCTCACTGCAACCTCCACCTCCCAAGTTCAAGCAATTCTCTTGCCTCAGCCTCACAAGACGCTGAGATTACAGACACCCACCACAATGCCTGGCTCATTTTTTGTATTTTTAGTAGAGACAGGGTTTCACCATCGTGGCGCGGCTGGTCGCAAACTCCCGACCTCAGGTGATCCACCCACCTTGGCCTTCCAAAGTGCTGGGATTACAAGCGCAGGCTACTAGGCCCGTGCAAGCACTGCTTTTTGTTGTTGTTGCCTTTCTTGGCTCCATTCCTTGCCTGAATCAGTCCTTAGGTTTCTGTTTTCATCTTTTTAAACTCTTCAATCACCCTCTAAGTAATAACTCAAGCTCTCTCTGCAGCCCTGAATTCCCGTGTGTGTTCTACTATTCTGGTAAATCCAACATGTCCAGCATCATCTTTCTTGGGAAAACTAAATGCAGAGCATATTTTTATCAGTTTTCTCTGCTTCCAGCTTCTTCTGCTCCATCCTTTTAACTATACCCATACATTATAAATTTCCATAAAATATCCTTTCATCAAGTTATCCTACTGCTGAATATTCTCTAAAGCTTTCTGTTTCCTTCAGGGCAAAACACATGGTTTATCTCTAGCTAAGATGCTTTGTAATCTCTCCCTCCACACCGTATCTCTAATTTCTCCCGAAAACCTACCCTACACTCTAGATTGCTTAATATTTTATTATTTTGACCACATGTTGAGTTAAGTCTCCATTTTAAGCCTTTGATCATGCAGTTCCCTTCACATAGAATGTCTCTCCCTTCTTTTCCAGATGATTCTTGCTCATTCTTTAACGAGTAGCTCATTTAACAGAAGCCTGAGAGGGTCTTCCTGACCATTTCTGGCTCTTCTGACCTTCGCCCACCAACATCACTCATTTTGGCCATTTATACATTATCATCCATTCATATATTCATGTTTGTGTGTATAATTTATATTTCTTTTTCTTATTCTTTTTCTTTTTTTTTTTTTTGAGACAGAGTCTTATTCTGTTGCCAGGTGCCAGGCTGGAGTGCAGTGGTGCAATCTCGTCTCATTGCAACCTCCGCCTCGGGAACTCAAGCAATTCTCCTGTCTCAGCCTCCCAAGTAGCAGGGACTACAGGCGCATGCCACCATGCCCAGCTATTTTTTTTTTTTTTAAATTTTAGTAGAGGTGGGTTTCACTATGCTGGCCAGGATGGTCTCCATCTCTTGACCTCATCATCTGCCCGCCTTGGCCTCCCAAAGTGCAGGAATTACAGGCGTGAGCCACCGTGCCCAGCTATATTTCTACTTATAATGGTTGTTCCTAGAGGTACTGTTCCTTACATTTTTTTCCCCTTAACACTGAACATAGCAGTCACTTGACAAATACTTATAGAAGAATGAATAAATTAGTTAATGTGCAGATTGATTTTATAGGAAATAAAGAAATGGGAAGAGGTCAGATTAATGGTGATTCCTGTTGAACCCTAAATCTGCATTACTGAATGTCCATGTTTAACTCCAAATCCTTAAACATATTGTAAAAGCCAATTAAATATGAAATTAGCCCACAGAAAAAATATGAGAATAAAAGCATTACTGAAGCACCAGTTTCAGTCTAACTGCTTGAAAAAAGCCCCTAATGCCCTATATGTCACAGTGTTATTTCCTATATATTATATACAGAAATTAGATCCAAGTATATATAGAAAATATATAATAAATTTGTATATTAAATTACTGTGAACAAAATATACAAAATGGTGTTGGAACAACTGGATAATTTTGGAAAAAGAAAAAGCAGAGTCCATATTCATAGCATGCATTATAATAAACTCCAAATGGATCATCTATTTTAACGAACTTATGACTTTAATAGATTCTCTATACATATATAAGAGGAAATATGTATATCAAACAGCATGTGACAAAAATAAAAATTCTGGAAGGATGGCAGAGATTATTTTGTTAAACGTATTTTCAGGTCAAAAATAAAATTTTCTAGTTTTCATGGCAACAACTTCTAGTTAAGTCATCATAATATGTAAATGTGAAATAGGAAGGTCAAAAGATCTGTAAAACAGAAATCATTTAAAATTCTTTTCTAGTCATTTGAGAAATATCTAATTACTATAGAGCTTAATTTTAAAAAATTACATGTTTACTATATACAAGGCCCTGTGCTATGAACATTCTCATTTAATCTTCTCAACAACTCAGTTAGATACAGTTATTTCCATTCAGTTTCCGTGGAAGAAACTGAACCTAGAGAGGCTAAGTAACTTGCTCCAAGTCACACAGCCACTAAGAGGCAGAGCAAGAAATGGAGCCAGCACTCCAACTGCACTGCTGGGACAATCAGTGATGTCACACAGTTTCCTTTGTCCAGGCAGCTGGTAGCAATAATGATGTATGACATCATAATCAGTGACGATGCAAGGTTGGAAAGTGAAGCCTTGCTTAACTCAGAGAACAGAGGACTATGTACATTTTCAAAATCTTAAGTCTTGACTAGCATCTGTGTTAACATCCTGGCTTTATTGTTCATTTCAGTATCTCTATCACTTTATTCCACAGAGCTAATGGACTTCCAACCGCCTCACCAGTCTATGAAGAACTGGGTTAAGAAACAGAAAGCATCCCTACTGATATTTCAATCCCTACTGAAATTTCAATCCCCACTGAAATGTGAGATAAAAATAGCAGCTATGAAAGGAAAAACAAAATCCTCAAAAGGTCTGTTACCTTTGATAAGGTGTAATACAGTGAGCTTCTTCAAACCAACAGATTGGAAAGAAAATTTCAAGTATTCAGAGGACCATATTTGATGTTCAGTTGCCATATAAAGCTCAGAGAAATGGAATCTTATACACATTAGAGTGTGACCTTAGGGAGGATAATTTATTCATGGATCTGTGTCTTCATCTACCAAGTAAAGAGACAGATGGTTTCTACTTACATCCTTTATTCCCTTCTATACTCATATATTTATTTCTTACATTTGCCTTAATTTATAAAGAATATTACATAATTGTATAATCTATAAATATTATTTACATATATAAATGGTAATTTAATTATTTGATACTATTATTTATTTTTATTCCTCTACTTTATATTTTGAAGAATTGCAAAGCTATAGGAAATTGAAAGAATAGGTCAATGAACAGCATATATCCTTCACTTAGATCCGCCAGTTGTTAACGTCTTTTCACATTTGCTTTATCTCTTTGTATCCCTCTCTCTGACAGACACATACGCTTCATGACAAAACCACTGGAAAGTAAGTTAAAGGTATTAAAATACCTCACCACTACTTACATTTCATGAAATTCTCAAGAACATCCTTTTTTTTTTGAGATGGAGTTTCGCTCTTGTTACCCAGGCTGGAGTGCAATGGCGCGATCTCGGCTCACCGCAACCTCCGTCTCCTGGGTTCAAGCAATTCTCCTGCCTCAGCCTCCCGAGTAGCTGGGACTACAGGCGTGCGCCACCATGCCCAGCTAATCTTTGTATTTTTAGTAGAGACGGGGTTTCACCATGTTGACCAGGATGGTCTCGATCTCTTGACCTCGTGATCCACCCGTCTCATCCTCCCAAAGTGCTGGGATTATAGGCGTGAGCCACGGTACCCAGCCAAGAACATCCTTTTACATAAACACAATACCATTATCATACCCAAGAAATTTAACATTAATACAATGTTTTCAATACACAGTCCATACTCAAATTTTTCCTGATTATCTCCAAAAATATCCCTTATAGCTGCATTTTTAAATCCAAGATCCAATCAAGGGTCATACATGCCATTTAGTTTTATATCTCTTTAGTCCTCTTTAAGTTAAACAGTGTCCTGTATTTTTGTTCATTTAAGTTTTTAATAACATTGACATTTTCTGAAGAGTCCAGATTAATAGTCTTAGGAAATGTCCTACAATATGGATTAGTCTGAGTGTCCTTGTCATTATTTTCTGGATATTCAATGTGCTATAATCTATTATTGCCTTCTTTTTTTATTTTCACATTGTCTCAAATTTAGCCAGTCAGGTTGTCCTTCCTATGTTCTTTTGACATGTTCCCATCAGTCTTTCAGCAAGTCCTTGCTTTCTGGCACAAGATGTTTCATGTTTATCTAATGCAAGACCTGGAATCATCTATTACTCCAGGGAGTCCTGCCCTTTGGTGGGAATAGTATTTGGAAACTAATATAACCTTGCTTGCAATGTGTCACTGCATCTTGGCTCTTTCAGTAGGCAGAGCTAGGAAAGAGAATCTATTAAAGTGGGTTCATTAAAATTGATGATCCATTTGGAGTTTATTATAATGCATGCTATGAATATGGACTCTACTTCTCTACTTCTTTATCTAAAATTATCCAGTGTTCCAAAACCATTTTATCTATCCTGTTCACAGCGATACATAAATTATATAATTACTTTCCATATTTACTTGAATCTAATTTCCGTATACACTGTGTCTGTTTCTGAACTTTCTATTCTTTACAATGGTCTAGCTATTCATGTGCCAGTATATTGTTTTTCAATTTAAGTAAATTTACTCAACAAATGTAAAATTACTTATAATTTATACTACGCTTTTGCTACCAACTTTCAATCGAACATTAAGACTGAATTAGTGAAAACTTAAGTTTGTGAATTTGTGAAAATCAGCTATTACGGCAGGAAATACGTATGGTCTAAGTAGTTCAGGGATTCCCAGGATGTGACCTAGGACTGTCATTATCAAGAGTACCCAGGACTCCATGAGAACCATAGAATCTTCTGTTCCACCCCAGAACTCCTGCATCAGAAACTACAAGGAGTTGGGGCCAAACAACCTGTGCTTCAGCAAAACCTCTAGGTGATTCCAATACACATTCAAGTTTGATACCTTTTAGTCTAATTACTCTTGACTTTTCTCTTCATTCAGTTCTACAGTCTTTCAGTCCATGTCTTGGTCTCCCTTTGCAGACACTCTTTATAAGAACAGTCATTTCCTAAGTCAGGATTTAGTTTTTGGCCCTTTCCTCGAAAGGTCTGGTCATCTATATTCTTGATTGACCAGCAAATTTAAACATCTCTTCAATATCTTGGTAGTTTCATATATTGTATGTCCCACTCTCCCAAAGTAGATTTCTAAATACTAGATTTCTCACACCTCTTTTTTCCTAGTAAGTGGGCATGTGGCCCAAGTTACGCCAACTAGATCCATTCAAATAACAACTGTATATGGGAAGGGCAGCCTGAAGGAATGACCACTTGGGGTGGCGGGGATGTCCAGGACCTGGGGAGTGGTGGCAGATCTTCTGTAGCCTTGTCAATGCCAAGTGATTTTTAGTCATTTTTAGATTCACTTAAGAATCAAATTTTCAAAACTCCAAAGATTATAAGAATTAATCTGATAACTCAACCAAGATCTAATTAAACTGCCATTCAGAACTTTTACAGCTCAGATCCACCAAAATATGTGAAAGGTCTGAAGCAACTAGCTGGGACCACCTTGAGACCAGTAGTCTCATCACATGGTTGGGCATAGCTCCTGGTTCCATTGTTCCCAACTGAGTTGCAAGCATCAAGTCTAGTTATTTGCCCCTACTATCAATATTCTTTTGATGATGGAAGCTTTAAAATATGTTTTAATATATACTTCAATAATTCTCACTGCTCTTATCTTTTAGAATCTTTACTCCATATGAATATTTTCCATATGAATATTTTAGCATTTTATTTTTAAATTTCAAATTGATATAAAGTTTGCTTAAATAATACAATGTGCCATATATACTTTATTCGTAACAAAAATTACATGTGCTTCAAGTTAGCTCCTTCAGACCTTTCGCATATTGTAGTGGCTCTGAGCTGTAAAAGTTCTTAATGACAGATTATTTAGATTTTGATTGAGTTATCAAATTAACAGAGTGTTTGGAGGTTTTTATTTGATTCTTAGGTGAATCTAAAAAAATGATTAAGAATTGAAAATATATATCAAAATTAAAGATACTTTTAAATGATTAATCACACTACTGTAACAAAAAGATTATTTCCATTTTTTTGCTCAATACCTTGCAACCTTCATCCACATGCCCCTGCATTTTAGTTTGTATTGTTTTCATTAATTGCATCAAAATTTTTCTCCAGGTTGATATGTAATCTACATAATTGTCATTTGGAAAGAGTGAAAATATTCTGAAATGTGTCAACATTTATTACGTTATTACCTATCACTAGTCACTAAATTGTCTTCCACGTTGTGTACTCCACAACACCCTGACCTTCCCATGGCCCCACACAAGATACAATTTTTCTAAATGTGGGTCTATCATCCCCATCCATTTCTATTTTTTTTCACGCAAATAGAAATGTATGTACTTCTGAGCTGAATTCAGTATTGTTTTGCATTTTAAACTGTATCCCTATCCAGTATCATTGTGTATGTATTTCTCTGCAACTTAAAACTTTCACCCAAAACTATGTTGTAAGGATCATCTGGGTGCTCTAGTTTCCTAATTTCCACTGCAATATACCACCTACTATTTGATTTTATCATAATTTATTTATACATTCTTTTCTTGTTGAATACTTAGGCTGTTTATTTTTTTTGCCATTACAAATGCTATTATAACTCTTGTAAATACATCGTGTGCTTGTGTAGAAGTTTCTCTAAGGATGTAGAAATAGATTGCTGATTCATAGGCTATTGTATCTTTAATTTTCTAGTTGTTGCCATATTATTGTAAAGGCAGTTATTCCATTTTATTCTCTCACCATAAATTCTGAGATTCTAATAATAGGTATCCTCTGACTTATAATGGTTTGCCAATCTGGTGAATATTTCATTTTGATTTTACATTGCAATTTCTTAATCACTAGAAGAGTTAAGCCTCTTTTGTATATTTATTAGCTATTCGTGTTTCTTCCTCTGAAAATTGCATGTATTTTTCCCATTTTTCTGTTGGGCCGTATCAGGGTTTTCTGATTCATCTGAAGAAGTTTACATACACATGATATCCCCCTCAGGGCCAATCAGAGACAAACAAGTGTCTTTTTCATCTTCCTTAGCTATCAGATGCAGATGTTTATCACACTGTTTTACACAGAAGATCTACCATAAGGAATTGCTTCATCCAGAAGCCTCAGGTCCAGCTCCCCATCCCACACAGGCCCAAGAATTTGTCACCTATTCCCCAACTCCAACTTCCACTCTAAACAAATGTCTTCAGAATATTCTGGGCTTGCTTAACATCCTGGTTTTCTAATTCATCTTTTTGGCCTCTGTGAAAATTCCCTACTTTCTTCCAAGTTCAACGATGCCTTTCAATGGATAGTTGTATTTTATCTAGCAAATGGTCTTTCGTGATATCTGATTTCCATTTTGCTAGAATTTCAAGTTCCGCGTTTTACATTTGTAACCCATAGTATGGATTTACCATAATATAATTAACTATTTTCCTGTTAATGCACACTTAGATTTTTAATTTTTTAGTGTTAACAGAAATGCCTCAAGAAATCCTGTGACTGTATTATTGTGCCTACATGAAAATCTTCCTATTGCATATATTTCTAGAAGCAGACTGGCTGTTTTAAAGGGTATATGCACTTTTAGTTTTCTAATCAAAAATCGGGATAAATTAATATTTCCAGGAACACTAAATGATAGTGACTGGGTTTTCATAACCTTATCAGTACTAAATCCTACCAATCTTTATCTGAAATTCCTATTATTATTTCTCCTCCTGCCCCTCCTCTCCCTCCTCCCCCCTCCTCCTGCCCCTCCTACCCCTCCTCCCCCCTCCTCCTGCCCCTCCTACCCCTCCTCCCCCTCCTCCTGCCCCTCCTACCCCTCCTCCCCCTCCTCCTTCCCCTCCCACTCCTTTTCCTCCTCCTCCTCCCGAAGTTCTATTAATATTTCTCCTCCTCCTCCTTCTTCTTCATTGGCTATTGATATGCTTTACTTGTATTTTTATTGTACTGTATGTGTATGTTTTATCACTTTGAAAAGGTAGTTTTCTTATCCAGGTATTAATCCTTTTCCATAATCTGATTCAAATATTTTCTTCCAGTCTATTTTGTCTTCCAATTTTATCCATAATAAACATCTTTTCCATATAAACATTTCAAATTAATGTCACTTCAAATATAACATTTTTACCTTTATTTCCTTTTCTTTCTCAAGATAATAGAAACATTACACTATAATTTCTTTTGATTTTTTTAAGTTTTAAAAACCAATCCAAAAGTTGATTTTGTGTGATATAAGGCAAATATCAAAGTTGTTTTCAAATCAATAATTATCCCAATATCATTCAACACTCTGTATTTCCCTCACTAGCTTGAAATCATATTCAAGGTCATATACATAAATAGATATATATGCATATATATATACACACATACACAAACACATGTATACACACATATATTCATATATGTACATACACATACACATACACACACACACACACACACACACATATATATATATAGGGGGGTGTGTGTGTGTATGCCTGCATGGGATATGAAATTTTTTTCTCCAGTCATTTAATTGGTTTACTTTTTCCTAAGGCAATATCATGTTGTTTTGATTTTTGTGACTTTATAATATATTTTGACTTTCTTGTGACTGTGTTTTTGATTGTGGTAACATCCCAATCAAAAGAGGAGCCTCCTTTCAAAATTCTCTTGACCTTTATTGAGCATGTCCAGGTGTATTTTAGAATCATTATCTGGTCAAGATCCTCCAAAAAGGATTTTATTTTCTTATTTTCTAAACAGACACACACTTTCCTTAACCAAATTGGATGCTAGAAAGATCCTTTATGATTCAATTAGAAGTCCTAAAAATTGAGTCCTCAGGAAGAAATAAAAGATAATAACAACAAAACACCCACCATGATCACTTTTCTTTCAAAGGCTTAATAAACATTATCTAATTTCTTCCTTTAAACAACCCTGCTAGGGATGTTTTAATAAATTCACTTTAACAGCGAAGAAACTGAACTTGGGGGAGCTTTATCAGCTGAGAGACTGCCCAGCTAGAAAGGTAGCAAAGCAGAGATTACCACTGACCCTCAAAGCTAAAACACTTCACCTCTAGTTTCTGTTCTCTGTAGAGCAGCAGTTCCCCCAAAGTGCCTTCCCTGAACCAGCAGCAGCAGGATCACCTGAGAATATGTTAGAAATGCAAATTCCCTGGCCACCTGGACCTACCAAATCGAAAAGCTTCGGCATAAGATCCAGCAATCTGTGTTGTACAAACACTTCAGGTGTTCTGATGAAGCAAAGTTTGAGAACCACTGCTCTAGAATCCAAAGGCTGAAGAGTATTAAGAAAGTACAAGAAAAAGCACATGGAAAAAAATAAAAAATAAACACAGAAAAGAAGAGCACTCACTGAAATGTATGAGAAGAAAAGCTACAGACATTCAGTGTTTATTAAATGACTACCGTGTTGTCAACAACAGCCACTACACGGCTTTATAAGAAACACAAAACAGAAAGTGCTTAGCTAAAAGGCATGCCTTATTCTTTCAGATTAGAAATGCTGAGAAACCACTGAACCAGAGTGTATAAAAATCTAAGATCTTTCGTCTTATTTCTCTGAGATTTACAATCAAGAAATGCATTAGCAATCCTTGGCTAATACATAACTGCCTGTCCACATGCACTTTGATCTCCTTCAGAAGCCAGACCATAAACAGGTCTGAGCACCTGAGTGTGGAAGAAGCTTGGAAAACCCCTAAGAAGAAGAAAACATCTTGAGACATAACAGAAAATAAGAGATTGTTGAGAAACAGCAGCATACAATAGCAATGCAGCTGGAAGGCTGAGGAGACGGGGTAAGGGCCAAGGGAACAAAGAAAGACTGACAGTGTGGACGCCAGGGAGCGTGGGCCAGCAGCACCATCTGGGGTGGTGAGGTAAGCCATATGCCCTGTGCATTTGGGGCCTTCCACAGCCGTCTCGGTGATTAAAAAGGGAACAAAAAATAGCTTTTTTATTACTATTTTTGAATTGCATACATTTACCATTATTTGCAGTAACATACAGTTTGTCCAAATTTTCATTTAGTGAAATTAGCACATCTAACTAGCTGGATTTGCCCATGCAAAGAGGACTTGGTGGGTTCAGGTGTTGGGCTCTTTGTAAGAATTACCTATTAATTAAGTGATTAAAAATAATTAGCCTTTCGGTTGGGTATCCTGTCAGGATTAGGTATAAATTCTTGGAGAAAACAGACTGTGAAAGGAACAGGCTCGGATAGAAAGCATTTTAAATAGTCCCTGGGTCTTTCATTCGGTAGTGAGACGCCTGCTTGGCTTGGAAACAATCAGCCCACAGGATTTTCAAAATCACTCTATGAACAGGAAGACTGTTACTATCACAGATCTTCGCCATCCTCTTGGAATTTAAAGCAGCATTTTCAAGGTTTATTATTTGTATTGGTTTTAATAGGATTCTTTTATGAACCTTTTTAATGAGGAGTATTCAATTATTGCTTCCTGAAAACATTGCTATGATATCGGATTCCGCGCTGTGAGGCCTCGTTTGGTTAATGTGTATGTGATCTGAATGGAAAATAAAAGAACTATTAAATAGCCATTTCTTTCCTTTAATGTATCCAGCTTTCTTTCTGCTTATGTTGGTGGATAGTGAATGTATGCACACACTCCATCTTTCTACTTTGGGAAAGCCACTGGATTTAAAAAGAAAACGTACTTAAATGTCAAAATCCTTATCATGTGATGTTTATCAGATAAGGCCTTTTTCAAACTAAAACCTTCTGTCTTTCTTTTAACAAATCAGAAAGTATTGGGCAGAAGTTTTCTAAGCCCAAGGGATGATTAATTAGAGAGGGCGCCCCTGGCAAAGCTCAAAAATTGGAAAACAAATGTGCACATTTAATATGTAAAGCTCAATCTGGAGTTTAAAACTGGGCACAGCAACTTGGAGTATGTGTCTCAAGGCATGGCTCAAGTACTCTGCTGAAGAATCTAAATGATAACCCTGAAGAAAGAAACTCAAATTGTTAATCCACTTTTAATCACCAATCAGGAGAACTTTTGCAAATAGTTGATAAAACAGACCAGCATGTGACTTGAGTTGAAAGTGTTACATGCCTTTTATGCATCTTTAATTACAGCTATGAAACTTCACATGAGCTCATGTGCTAGTAGATAATATTATCCTGTCAACATTAGGGATAATTTTTTTTTTTTCTAGAGATAGGGTCTTACTATGCTGCCCAGGCTGGAGTGCAGTGGCTATTCACAGGCACAATCCCACTTCTCATCAGCATGGGAGTTTTTGACCTGCTCTGTTTCCAACATGGGCCAGTTCACCCCTCTTCAGGCAACCTGGTGGTCCCCTGCTCCCGGGAGGTCACCATATTGATGCCAAACTTAGTGTGGACGCCCAATCAGCATAGCACACTACAGCCCAGAACTCCTCAACTGAAGCGATCCTCCCACCTCAGCCTCCCAAGTAGCTGGGACTATAGGCACGCGCCACCGTGCCCGACAGGGATAAATTCTTAGAGAAAACTGACTGTCAAAGGCACAGGCTTGGATGAATGTATTTAAAACCATCACTGCTCAGTGAGGATGTGTGTAACAACAACAAAAAAAATCACTGGGTCTTTCATTTAGTAGTGAGGTATCTGCTTGGCTTAGAAAAATTCAGCCCACAAGATTGAGGCAGTTTGATATGTGCCACCCGCACCCTGATTCCTCCACTTACCCGGCCCCATCCCTATTCTTTATTTATTTGTTTATTTTTATTTTTATTTTTTTTGACACAGAGTCTTGGTCTTGTTGCCCAGGCTGGAGTGCAGTGACTCAATCTTGGCTCACTGCAACCTCTGCCTCCCAGAATCAACTGATACTCTTGCTTCAGCCTCCTAGGTAGCTGGGATTACAGGTGCCTGCGACCATACCCGGCTAATTTTTTGTATTTTTAGTTGAGACAAGGTTTCACCATTTTGGACAGGCACGAGCCACTGTGCCCGGCCCATCCCCATTCTTTTGATCCTAACTGTTGTCCTCTTCTCAGTGGAAGGTAAAGTGTTATACCAATCCAACCTCAAGGTGTCTCCTGGCCTCACTACCCCATTCTAACCAGGGTGCCGCCCTCCTTCTTATAGAATTTCCGGCTCTAACATAATATAAATGGCAAGTGCTATTGGGTTTTTTGCTATTATTATTGTTACTATAATTATTGTAATTGTTCCCTGATGGGGTTAAAGAACCTCAATACTTCCCATTGTAGTTCTCTCCCTCCTACTGAGCTAGAAATTACCACCTCTTTATACCAACTTTTTATTCATCACCAAAGGGATTCTTTGGTATGGGGATATTGTTATTAAAATATATTTTATAACAGCATAATGATTTGGTTAATATGATTATCCTACTTAAATTGAAGGCCAAGAGATGCCATGTAATTTCCTACAGTCAAAACCAAGTTAGAATTTATATGCCCTGAGTTTCTTGCCAGTAGTCAAGCCAGCTATAAAATAAAAAAGACAGTGCCAGACAAAATACACTTATTCTGGAGTAAGGCGAATTTATATCAATAAACTTTCCTTATTAGTTTGACAGAACATTGCGCCTTAGCACTCATTCTTCACCTACTAGACAATTCTATTGCTACGGAAAAGGCTCAGCAGGAAAGGAAATGCCCCATCATCAAGAATGTGGCCCAGTTTAACCAGCCTTTACTGAATGCACACCAGTAAAAAGATACCCAAGCCCACGGATGTGCAATTTTTTCAAAATTGAACAAAGCTTGTCCCTGCTCTTAAACACTTTCCAAGATGGTCACATGTTTTCATTTTTCCCAGTATTGGAGCAAGTCCCTCAAATTACTCACCCAGTCTGTTAACACCTGTTACAAGCACCCTTTCACGTAAATAGGCTAAGGGATGCCTATGATCTACCCATCAGCCTCTGGGACGCTGATCTTTACCATACTCAAATCCCTGAGCTTATCCTTTTCTGTTCCCACTTTGTCTAGTGACAATGGGAGCAACCAACCAATCTCATTATACTCATTAGTTTGCCAAAAGTGTTACAAAGTATCATATAAAGTCATTCTGATCTTTACTTCCTATAAGTGGTTAAGAGCATCAAATGGTGCTATTCTGTGCATCGCTATCACCAGAGCACAACAGGTACTACCAATGCTGTCTTTATTGCTGGAAATACTGTAGAGTTACGAGCATCTCTAAATACAACTACATTAGAGAGCCAATTCCAGAAACCCCAGAGCCAATTCAGAAAGCTCATTCTTAAGATTCTGTTCCTCTAGACTCCATACCAAAATGTGTATTAAGGTTCTCTAGAGAACAGAACTCTGTGTGTGTGTGTGTGTGTGTGTGTGGTGTGCACACACACGCATGTATGTGTGCAGAGAGAGAGAGATTTACTATAAGGAATTGGCTGATGCAATATGAGGGTTGACAAGCCCCAAGATATGCAGGCTAAGAGAGTCAGCAAGCTCGGAGAGGTGATGGTATAGCTCCAGTCCAAGTCTGAAGGCCCAAGAAGCAAGAGAGCTGATGGTATAAGTTTTGGTCTCAGTTCAAGTCCAAAGGCAGGAAGAGACTGATGTCCCAACTCAAAGGAAGTCAAGCAGGGAGAGTGAATTCTTCCTTACTCGGCCTTCTCTTTTTATTCAGTCTTCAACTGATCGGATGAGGCCTGGGGACACTGTGCAGGGCAATCAGCTATACCCGGTTTACAAAATTAAATGTTAATCTTATCCAGAAATATGCTCACAAACACACACAGAAAAAATGTTTAAACAAATATCTGGGCACCCTGTGACACAAAATCAATCATTACAAAACATTTTAGATTCATCTATGTTAGTTTACCATTTACCAATTCTACCATCGATGTGTTCTATTCTCTGAAGAGGAGCTGAGCAGAAATTCTCCAAATATTAATATTACCAAAAAATGTTCTAGATTGAAACAAAATCAGATCAAGCAATAGTTTTGGATGACAAATGTGCAAGATGCATGCTCAGCACCAACAGTTCTTCTCTGTTGATGCAATTATACATCAATCATAAATACAGGTTTTCTGCTCCTCCCATTCTGCAGACAGCCACATCTTTTGCAGTGCCAGCCGTGTCCCTGAGACACCATGGTTGAAGTGAAGGCCAGAGTAAACAGATTTGTCCTTATTGGGTGCCTGGTCACTAGAACTACTTTTAACTCTGGCGAAGTGAATATTGTTACCTTCGATGACCTCTTCATTCACCTCACCTACATGGGCCACATTTTCCAGTGATTCCATCCATGGCAAGTTCCACGCACCATCAAAGTTGAGAATGGGAAGCTTGTCATCTAAGGCAATCCCATTACCATCTTCCAGGAGCAAGATCCCATCCAAATCAAACAGGGAGGTGCCAGTGCTGATTATGCTGTGGAATCTACGAGCATCTTCACTACATTGGAGAAGGCTGGGGCTCAATTAGAAGGGTCATGATTTCTGCCCGTTTTGCTGATGCCCCCATGTTTGTAATGGGTGTGAATCATGAGAAAAACAAACAAAAACCTCAGAATCATCAGCAATGCTTCCTGTTCCATCAACTGCTTAGCAGCCCCAGCCAATATGATCCATGACGACTTTGGCATCATGGAGGGATTATGACCACAGTTCATGCCATCACTGTCACCCAGAAGATGAAGACAGCCTCTCTGGGAAACTGGCATGACAGCTGTGGAGCTCTACAGAACATCATCCCTGCAATTAACCAGTGCTCCCTCGGCAAGGTCATCCCCACACTAAATGAGAAGCTCACTGGCATGGCCTTCTGTGTCCCCCTGCCAACATGTTGGTTGTGGAGCTGACCTGCCATCTGAAGAAACCTGCCAAATATGGTAACATCAAGAAGGTAATGAAGGAGCATTGAAGGGCCCCCTCAAGAGCATCGTGGGCTACACTGAGCACCAAGTTGTTTCCTCCGACTTTAACAGTGACACCGACCCTTCCACCTTTGATGCTGAGGCTGGCATTGCCCTCAACGACCACTCTGTCAAGCTTATACTCTGGTATGGCAGTGAATTTGGCTAGAGCAACAGGGTGATAGAGTTTATGGGACACATTGCCTCCAAGGAGTAAGAGCCCCCTAGACCACCAGCCCCAGTGAGAACACAACAGGAAGACAGAGGCCCTCAGCTGCTGGCAAGTCCCTGCCACACTCTGTTCCTGACAACGCTGAGACTCTCCCTTCAGTACAGTTTCCACACCTGACCCCTGAAGAATGGGAGAAGCCTAGGGAGCCCCACCCTGTCATGTACCATCAATAAAGTCCCCTGTACTCAACAAAAGAAAAAGAATCATAAATATAATGGCATTTTACCTTCAGCCTGAGGTTTTACATCCTTTCTGTTTAACTATATATCTACTCAAGTAACACACTGAGATAGCATAACGATATGCCTATTCCAGAAAGTCTTTACTGTCCAGTTTTACTCCAGATGCATTTTCTTATGACTGATTCTCTTCCTCACTGTTCTGTAAACTGAGTTCCTTACTCAATTTTAAACATTTCTGGATAGGTATTCAATATCCCAAGCAGAGATGGGCAAACAGTACATGCAAAATTAAATAAATAAGTACTTTTATGTCTTTTATGTATATTAAGAGTGTGTAGATATTATCAGTTTTTTACTTCTGGCATGAAACCTCTATCTCATTGCTTTACAGACATGCCTTATATGTACACGGCCTTATCACTGGCTCCCCAGCTATTTTTATAGATTTCTTGTCTCCAACCAGAGAGTAAATTCCTCAAATGTCAGGGATCATAACCTCCTCTTCTTTTGAATGGTGTTTATAAGCCAAAACTGTAACTGCCCAATAAAAGTTAGGTAAATCATACACCTTTGTATTCTTGGTTGAATAAATGAAAGAATGAATGACTGCCAAACGCTCTAATGTCTCTGTTGTATCTGATCTTCTAAGACAGAGGTGGGATAGGGCATCTCATGTCTAGCAATAAAGAAGTTGCTCCACATATAGAAGCTGAAACAAAAATCTATTTTGAAAAAATTACATTTCAAAACAGTGTAAATAAGAGTGTTCTTGGAAACAGTGATCTTTAAAATGCTATGTTATTCAAATCAACTCTCAGTTATTCAGGAGCTAATTATTCAAGGGTTGTGACCCAAGAATTCAATACTTATCCAAGTGGCCTCTTACTGAAGGTGATCAAATAGGACATCTCTGGAAAGACACCACCTTTGTACCCCTCTTGAAAAAAATTATTTGAAGACAAACAGAAGAAGAGATATAATTAACACTCAGGAACAGAAAAGTCAGCATAAAAGAATAGGCAGTGAACACGGAGACCAATTAAAAGCAGATATCCAAATAATTGCAAATCTAGTTATAAAACTAAAGGTAAATGTCAGAAAGAAAGGTTTCTTAGTGAAACAAAGTCTTAGTTATAAAATAGATCCAAACTCTAAGATTTGATTAACAAAGACAAGTAGTAAGGGAAGAATACAAGCCCTCTTGAATAAAGAGGTTTCAAAATAAACTATTTCACTCTTGATTTTGATAATTACAGAAAACATTAATGAATGGTTTAGGAAAGTTTACAAATAACCACATATAAAATAAAATCAAGATGTGTACTAAAAGATGGAAGAAAAGGAAAGGAAGTAGTTGATTTGTATTTGCTTATCAAATACATTTTGAACAGCCTCTGTTTATTGACACTGCTCTGGTTTGTGTATAAACAGCAGTGATTTGCAACCTAGAAACCCAAGGGGTTGATAATGTCTCTTCAAGTGAATCTAAAAATAACTCAGAAAAAAAATACGTTGTTTATAAGAAATAGTCATAAAACAAACAAAGCCAAAAGACTGAAAAGTCAAAAGTTTATGCAAAGACCCACGAGACTTTGAAGGAGGAGCCTGCAACTATTTGACCTACCTACTGGGTTGTAGACTTTCTGGATGACCCAGCTCTGTCCATTCTCCAGCCTCATCTTGCATATCTCTTCCAATTAGTCAAAAGGCTCAACTCCAGTGGCTTATAAGGATGCAGCACATTCCCTGGTAAGTACATTTTTGTTTATCAGAGTGAATGGAGGTCACTATTAACATTTAATGGGTAGAGCTAGCATGGTAAAGAAACTTTCTTCATTCCACACAACTTTAGAATATCCTACTAAACATTCATGTAAGTTAAAACATCTCTTCTAAATGTATTACCAGAACCTGATTATATTTTTATATTTAACAAATAATTTTTGCAGGGTTTTAATATAAATGACTTCTGTGTTAATGAAGGGAAGTGGTATTTCATTTTATTCAGAAATTTACCAAACAGCGTTCCTCACGTAGGAATATCATGTCACCGATAGCAATCTAACTCATGAAATATGACTTATCAACCAACATAACTGAATCAATCTATGCTGTGTTTCATTCATAATGATTTGATGTTTGGATTACAAACATCTGACAACTTCATTATACCTTCTAGAATATTTGTGGCCAAGAATTCACACATTAATACTCTTATTAACTTGCAATACATTTATTGACTTTATTTTTTTGTATTCCAGTTAAGGCATATTGATTCTTTTTGAAATTATGTATTTAAGTACATGTAAATTTCATTTCAGGATAGTAACAGGGATACTGTAAAATATGTGTTATAAATGGATTCCACATTGGCTTCCCTTAAAATATTCCAACATGCCAAAGTTTTTCCCAGCTCAACTTTTTCATATAGGTAAAGGTCACTGCCCTCCACACTTAATTCAAATCCTAAAGATCTCAAAACCCTCACTTCCCTGTCTGGAGGCTGTTTCCTCTGGTTTTTTTCCTCAGCCCTTCCATCATGGACAAAATGTCACCTCTGCTAAGAAGCCTTCCCTGATTCCTCAACCATTGTGTTTCCTCTGTTGCCTTCCATATTTCACTTTGTTTCTTTCAGAACTCCTATCACCAATGCTAATTATTATTATGCTCATTTATATACTTAATATCCATTTCTCTCAATAAGAGCAATACCAAATCTTTTTCATTGTTATTGTTCATCAGTATAGAGCCAGAGCCTTGTACACGGCCTAAAACACGATGAGAGAGCAATAATAACTGGCCGAATGAATGAAAGCTGATAGAAATTCAAGGAAAAGATGGACAAAAATCTCTCAATTATATAGGGTAAATTTAAACACAGTTCCCAATCTTGGAGCAAATCAGTAGACAATAAATAAGTGCAAAATCTGGTCAATATGATTAATAAGATTGCTTTCAGAGACAAACACTAAGTTTTTTTAAATACATTTATTTATTTAATAACTTCAACTTATTTTACATTCATGGGGTACATGTGCAGGTTTATTACCTGGGTATTTTGCATGACACTGAGGCTTGGGATACAATTGATCCCATCACCCAGGTACTGAGCATAGTATCCAATAGTTTTTCAATACATATATCCCATCCTCCCTCTAGTAGTCCCAGTGTCTATTATTGCTGTCTTTATGTCCATGAGGGTTTAGCTTCCACTTGTAACTGAGAACAGGAGGTGTTTGGTTTTCCTTTCCTGCATTGATTCACTTAGAATAACGGCCCCCAGCTTCATCCATGTTGAAGCAAAGGGCGTGATTTCATTCTTCTTTATGGCTGTGTAGTATTCCATGGTATATATGTACCACATTTTCTTTATCCAGTCTTTTATGGGCATTTAGGTTGTTTGCATGTCTTTGCTATCACAAATAGTGCTGTGATGAACATACAAGTGCATGTGTCTTTCTGGTAGAACAATTTATTTTTCTTTGGCTATATACTCAATAATGGGATTGCTGGGTCAATTAGTAGCTCTGTTTTAAGTTCTTTACGAAATCTCCAAAGTGCTTTCCACAGTCATTGAACTAATTTGCAGCTCACCAATAGTGTATAAGCATTCCCTTGCTCCACAGCTTTGCCAGCATCTATTGTTTTTTTGACATTTTAGTAATTGCAAACCACCATGGCACATGTTTACCTATGTAACAAAACTGCACATCCCGCACATGTATCCTGGAACTGAAAATTTAATTTTAAAAAATTACAAAAATTAAATTAAAGGCCACATTATAAATTGCAACAGAAGAAACTAAGAAGTCTTGAGAGGAAGGTGTGGTGTCCATATTGATTTTTAACATTAGCACAATTTCATCATTTGAGAAAAGTCTGGAGGATTTGAATCTTGGTCTTTATGACTCTAGTGGTGATAAGTAGAAGAAGACATAGCATAGAGAAGTCCTAGTTTCAGAGAAGGACATAAATATTGGCTTATGATGTATTCTTAAGGTCTGTTTTCCTGCAATGATAGATAAAAAGTTGAGTGCACTTCTCAGAGACTTTAAGACACAGGTGCAAACAACCATGAAAATTTGGGGATATAAATAATATGCTCTTTGAGATTACTGAGTTGGCATTAGAGGAAGCCTTCTAAGTGATCAGTCACTAGCAATGGAAGTCAAAGAGTGTGTTGAACTGTCAAAATTTACTTTTGCAATTGGGTGAATATTCCAGTAACTTTTGTTTTTTGATTGCAAATAATAAAACCCACTTAATCCAAAAAGGACAAATAACAAGTAAAAGGGAAAAAATGTTATGAGGGGCTTGAGGTATGCCATGAATCAAAGGCCTATCAATGGCATTAGCAAAGACTAGGAACATCAGAGGAAATCCATCCAAAACCAAGGTAACTGCTCTTCTGGTCTTTCTTTCACACTCTTGCTCTCATTCTGTCCATCTCTGTGGTCTCCTCACTTCATCTATGAGCATATGTTTTTATAGTAGAATGATTTCTATTCCTTTGGGTATATACCCAGCATGTTGGCTTCATATTTATCTTTCTTTGAAGCCAATGTGACTCAAAATGGCCAGCACAGTGCAAATTCCTTCCTCTATTCAGAAATTGATGTTACTCAATTAAGACAACTGAATAAATCAACTAGCACTTCTGAATCTCAATTCCACATTCCTGGAAAAAAGACTAAATTGACCCACCATACTCAGAAGTTTACCTCTAGTCTGATCTGCTATGCTATGGTCCAAGAGGAAGAGTTGTGTGCATTGCTGTTAGGCCTGCCCATTTGGGTGGGTAGTGACAGTGTCGCTCTAAGGGAAAGGGGGTTGTGGCTGGCCATATGCCCTAAAAATGCATCTACTAGACTGGCTATTTTTAAGTAAAAGACTATAAAGTTAGAGTATAGATCAAACTTGTGCTCATTTTTATGAAGAAAGCCTGGGTGTAAAGGAAAAGCTCCCGAGCCGTTCCCAGAAAACTCAGAAGAGTCAAAAAAAAAAAAAAAAAGAAAGAAAGAAAAAGAATTCTACATCTCCTTTTCTACTATTTGACTTTTTTTTACAAGTAGTCAGCTAAGTTCAGCTAGAAAACCGTTTGCATTACTCAATGCCTGAAAATAGCATAGAGAAGAACTTTTCAAAATAAGAGACTTCTCCAGTCTCTGAAAAGTATTTCCCAAAGAATTTGTTATCAGTTTCTGGTTCAGATGAGCAGCTGGACTGTTACCTTCACACTCATTCTGGGCAGCTGTGCCAAATTAGATGTCTTTCATATCTTCACATCTACTGCCCACCATATTTTAGTCGAGAATTAATCAGACAAGCTCTTGGAATTAAAATATGGTCCATAGCATGAGAAAAGATTCTTTCCTCATTATCTGTGGATGTTATCTCTCCCTCAATAAGTCAGTAGGTTTTCTGACATGAGATATAGCTTTCAACTTTTGCCTACATTTCTGAAAACTAAAAAACACCATAGTAGCTAAATCAATATGTTATCTGTACAGGTAAGACCAGGAAATAGTGTGGAATAATGTGGCAATTTGTATTAGCTTCAGCCAAAAGTAACTTATAAAATAAGGTGAGGGGGGAAGAAAAGAACTGATAAGCACTGATGGTGAACAAACATTATATAGCATATTTTTGAGTCCTAATTTTGTAGCTACCACAACTTTTATAATTAAGTCAAACAAAGATCTTCTATTGAAGAACTTCTTTTGAACAACTTTCATGGTTACAAATGTCTTCTTAGAAATAAGTCTGCATCTTCCACCACCAGGTTCTAACACAAGCACCTGTGCAATCATTGCATTGAGCAAGTTAAGACTCCAAAGGAGCAACAGAAAATAAACGTATTTACTGTCACTGCTGTTAAAGCTTGCTCTGAGGAGCTGGTTCTTTTGTTTTCAGGTCCCTATAAACACTTGGAAAGTCCCCATGACTTTTCTCTTTATACTCGTGATCATATACATCTCTCTCTTCTTCCCCACCTGGCACCTTCGTCCCAGTCACTCACTAGGCTACCTCTGCTGCCTCCAGGCTAAGGATGGAGAAAGACAAGAGGCAAAGGTCAAGAAAGATCTCATTTTCATTGGTACTGTCATGGCAATATAATTTTGATGCTGTCCGATCTTGGCAGAAATTTAAAGTTGGACTTTCTCTCAAAAACCACTTTGTGGATTCCTGGAAGCCCCTTGACATCCCACCATTGTCTGATTTCTTGCTGGTACTTCTCTTGCCATCCCAGTCTCCTTCTTCTGTGACACCCTGGAGCGAGATCCAAGACAACTCCTCCTGTGTGACATTATCCAGCTCAGAGAAAATAACCACGCATCCTTAGCTAGACCAACTCTAAAGGAGCAAGTAGCAATGGTCTGGTGAAATGGCATTAAAAGCCCAATTTCTGAGCAGGTCAGTGTCACTGTATCTACCTCTTTCCTCACCACAGTCACAGCCAGATAGCCGTAGTCTCCAGCTATGGGGATATATTTTTGAATAAGTCAGACAGGAACTTTAAAAAAAGTAAGTCTAGCTCTCAACAGTGGTTCAGTCCACTAAAACCTCTTTCCCTCAACTTGAAAAGAAGAACAAAGCACCCCCTTTACTCCCACCATACGTAACTGGGGAGAGCCCAAACACCCTAAGGGGCCTCTCCAAAAAAAATCATCCTCAGGACTCCAGGTGAACCCTTCTATTCCTTTGAGGAGGAAGAGTTCCTAATGGTTGCCTGATTGGATTTTGAATACCCCCTTGGAAGTCTTTCTTGATGTTTTAATGCCTCACAAATGCAGAGTAGCTGGCTGCCCACACTTGCAGTGTGCAGCGAAAAGTGAAGCTGACTTACTTTCATTTTAAATTGTGCTACCCATGAGACCACAGCCAACATGGATAATGCTTCTTCCACAGGAAAGCCTGTCAAAGGCCCTTCGAAATGAGGCTCAGGGTTCTTTAGAGTTTTCAGGTACTTCACGTCCATTATAGTATTTGAAACTCCTCTGTAAAATAGGAAGGATGGGTGCTAAATGAGGCTCTCAAAGGGGTAGAAGTGACTTGTTCAGAGCTCTGTACTATAAAGTTCTGACCATGAATCCGGCGCCCAACCATGAGCTGAAAAAATTGTAAAGCAAGCAGAATTCTTTGATAAAATAGAATTAAAAGCCCAATTTTTGAAGAAGATACTATAGAACTACTAAGAGCCCTTGGAAAAAACAACCACCACCTCTCTAGTGATTCCTTTTGGGAATTCAAGGTATGTACATTTTGAATAAGCTGTCCAGGCGATTTTTTTTCTATATATATACTACTTTTCCTCCATTTCCTTCCTCTCTGCCATTCCCACTCCACTACGTCTCCAAGAATCACTACCCTAACAGGCCTAAGAAAATAGTGGTAGTGATTTAAGACAGTTAACCAAAAGCCAGTTGACACAAAACAGTATTTGCAACCCAGAAGCAACTGGTTGTTTGTATACACAGCCCACACTCACCTGCCAGTCTCTCCGCTTTGCCCATCTATTAGGTTGAAGATGTGTAGCGAATTCAGGAATGGTGAACCAATAAAAGGAAAAAAGGGCCAGAGTCCATGCTATGGCCATTTATCATGACACACTTAACTACCAAGCCCTTCTTAAATTACTGCCTAAACTCATAAACTAAACTACACCAAAGGTAAAGAGGTAGCTGCCTATGACCTTTCTCCTGTCCTTATATTTAATTTCCTTCTGTTTTTCTCTTTCAATTTTTTTTCCTGCCAACTTGCAGCATTAAAAGAGATTGAGGAAAGCAATCCTAGGAAATAATATAGGTGTAAACAATTATATTTGACTTAGGGATTCCTTGACACACAAATCTCAACTCAGAATATTCCAAACACATAGTCATTGTTGCAAAAGACCTGGAGAAAGAATGAGAAAGAGTAATTTAATTTGGTGTCTGTGTAAGAGAGAGAATATATCAAGTTATAGGAGAGGAGAGGTAAAAGACAATGATGTCAGTAATTATGCAATAAATATGAAAGAATTCAGTACCTGGAAATGGAATGATGCCCAAACAAAAAATCTAAAATATGAGCCACTTGTTCTGGGACTGGGCAACAAGAAGAAGCTCAAGGGGCCTAGGGAGGCTGGTGGTGGGAGTTTGAAGAGGGTGAAAAAGGTAACTTGTGGAAAGTTTGGCAACACTGACACCTATGGTCATGTGGAAAATAGAAAGGATGCCTAATGAATTCAGGAATCTGCTCTGGGGAGACTGCCCTGCAGAGGGTAGGTGACAACTTGCTTGTAGATTTCTATGACAACAGACTAGAGAAGACTGGCAGGCTTAAAAAGGAACTATTAAGTATTCCATAAGAATTTAGAGTAAATATGAAGAAGCTAGGACTTGCTTAGTTTGAAAGTTAAAAACTATTCCTTATGCCCAGTCTGTCCCAGCAAAATATTCTCAATGAAATAGCTTCAAGGCAAAGCTCAAATCCAGAGTTCCATCAGTAAAGCATGACTTCAAGTTAAAGATTCCAAGGCATGGGTGTAAAACCATTCAGAAATATTTAAGTCCTAGTAGGATTCTCTGGGGTATACTTCTAGACCATCTCAGTTAAGCAGTTGGACTTTTCAGAATCATCAGGGTATTATCTATAGCAGGTTCACAGCTGCCAAACGTAGAGAAGGATGTATCTAAGAAAAACATATTGGTGTGGCTTTTGTCAAAAGAAGTTTATTATAAATTAATGCCTAACAAATTCATAAAGTTTATAAAATAATTTTATTCACTTTAGCTGGAAGAGACAAACCGTTCAGAATGAAATGACACCACTGGATCCCAACCTTCTTTGGGTAGGAAGCAGGCTGAGAAAACTACTCAGCTCTAAACACAGGTCACAGAGAAAAGGAAGGATAATTTTGGCATAACCAAAAGCCCGAAAGATTGAGCCACGAGCCATGGAAAAGTCTTCCCAAGGAGAAGGCCAAGGCCGTAATCAAGGAACTGGCAAAACATGCTTGACTAGACTTTAGAATTGCTAGGGCCTAGTGCCTACTATGTGCCTACCAATTCTTTTTGAAAGGAGGTGTCCATTGGAGTTCCCCTGTCTCTGAGCTGCCATGTGTACTGTGGAAGTTAGTCTCTTGAGTTCACAGGTCTTCAGATAGAAAGTAACTGTACTCGATGAACTGCGCTTGAAGACCCTCATCTGTACGTTGCCTTAATTTAGAAGATGAGATCCTTGAGCTGATAGGAGGTGACCAGACAGTAAATATTTTAGACTTGCAGGCCGTAAGGCCTCTGTCACAATTATCCAACTCTGCTTTTACAGCATGAAAGCAGCCACAGACAACATATAAATTAAAAGGTATGTCTGTGTTCCTGTAAAACTTTATGAAAATAAGTGGAAGGCTGTAGACTGCCAATCCCTGATGTAATGGGATGATGTTTTGGTGATCCAGGATAAGACTAGTTTGTATATGAGAGAAATAGAAATCATTTCTGACCAAAGGGTAAATTATGGAAGATTAAAGATGGCCACAAATCCTTTGACACTCTTCTCTCAGAATTTGGACAGACTCTGGAACTGCTTTGACCAATTAAACACAGCAGAAGTGACATCATGCTGGTTTCCTCCCCTAAGGCACTGGCAGCTTCCTCTTCCTATCTCTTGAAACTCATTTTTGGAGTCCTGAGGCCTGAGTGTAAAGATTCCAACTACCAACTGGAGAGACCATATGGAGAGACATTCAGCTCATCTGGTGAGGGAGCGGGGCTCAGCAGAGTCATTGCGGTCAAGATACTAGGCAGGTGAGTAAAGCTGCCTTGGACTCTCTAGAGCCAGCTAGCTACCAGTTAAAAATTACCAAGTGACCTCAGTCAACACAACATGGAATAGAATAATCACCCAACCAAGAACTGTTCAAATTATCGACCCACAAAGTCATAAGAAAAGTGAAATCAATTGTATTTTAAGCCACTAAGTTTGGGAGTGTTTTATTGCAAGAACTAGGTCAAACACACGGATACACATACATGTGCATCCACCCCAATATTAGGAACGGTTTAGGGATTATGGGGAATGTAACTTTGAAGTTTTCTCTTGTTTTGTTTTTCTTGATTTGCTATATTTTCCAACTTTTAAAAAACAAGCTTGAAAGTTTTCTTCCTGACCAAAAAAAAAAAAGGAAAAAAAAAAACAATTGAGAGGAAATTTGGACTCAAATAAACAGATATATCATGGTCAAAATGACCCTTAAGAGAGAGCAATTATTTTTTTGGCTCCAGTAGAAGAGCCAGGCAAGGAGGCTGACACAGAAACTTTATCAGATCCCACAGGAAAGTTGATTAGGATCTAGCTGTGAAAATAGGGTAAAAGAGGCAGATTTTTTTAAGATTACCTAAGAATATGAAACTTCCTACTCTCCCCTTCTGCATTTATCATCATAGAGATGTAAAAAGGTCACAAGAATTATACCCAAGAGCAGTAAGATTGTTTCTCCATTTTTCTGTCTCCATCCTAAATTTAAGGAAAGAATAAGTGTATCTAAGAGCAGGCACATTTTTGCATTTCATCAGACTCACAGGAACAATATTGCGTTTTGTTTTTTTCAAAATTGATTCCTTTGTTTTAATAGTCTTTAAACATTGGAGTGTCCCAAAAAGTGGGCCACCTGCTCTTGATCTACAAAAGGCCCCACATCCTAACCCCAGTTTACCATTGTTTTAAAACACACATGCCAAACCGAAATTTCTTAGGAGACATAAAGTATTTCTGCTGTACATTATCAAAGGTCATGGGCTGCCTCCTAATAGGTATTCTAGGGATATACGGACCATATCCAACATGACTTTTTTGGCAGGAGAGACAAGCTGTTCTCTTCAGCAAAATGTCCAGGCAATCTGTACCCCACTTACTATATTCTAATAAGCCATCTAGGACACTTGTCAAACAAGTAATTTGTATTCTAAGACATTAAATTTTAAAGGCAAATATTTGACCCAATTTGCAGCACCCCAATTTTTTCAAATGTTGTATCTCTTCTTTTTTCCATCTGCACTTACACAATAACAATATGGAGAATCTGTACAACAGGTGGCTTGGTTATTGATATGCCTTGGAAGTTTAAATTTCTGCTTTAATTCTCCAGAAACAGAGAGAGGAGACATCTTAATGAAGGACAGCAGAACACATGAGAAACTAATGAAAAGAACATGACGATGCCCCAGAGGTTCCTAATACATTGTGAATTCCATTATAAATAAAATCTGATTATTTTTAGTTTCTTGTCAGATGCATCCTCTAAGCTTGTCTTTCATTCCTGCTGCAGGAAATTCTTTACTGACACTGAATTGGAGAAATGATTATTTTCCCCAACTCGTGGCTTTGTGTTTCTGGAAAGATGATTTTCAGCATGCAAATTGGATGCATCCAAAATCATTCTGATGCAAGACCAGAGCTTCACAACTCTTTTTACAATTTCATAATGAGTTTGCTGCCCAAAGGAAAACATAAAACACACCAAAGCTAGAGAAAGACAGTAACATCTCTAAATAGCCTAGAAATTTCTCCCTGCCTGATGAACTGCTTTTATTAAAGAGTTTACTGTTTCTCCTCAAATTTGAACGTATGTTTCTAAAAATGGAAAAATGGTGAAAAGACCAAAGGAAAGAAGTTGACAAACCGTAACCACAATAGCACCCAGCCTCAACCAACAGCAATAGAACGATGAACCTGGAAAGATGTTATTTATATAATAATGACAGTAAATAATTACATAGCACTTACTATATGCCAGGTACTACCATAAACCCTTAGTGTATAGTGATTCATTTAATCTTCACAACAGGAATAACTTTTATTTCCATTCTGTAGGTAAGGAAATTGAGCCACAAAAAGGTTTAAAAAATTGCCCAAAGGGTGGAGCCAGGATTTAAACACAGGCAGCTCTGGCTCTAGATTCTAGGCTCTAAAAACAATACATCAGTGCCTAAAACACCCAGTTTAGGACAACTAAGAATGTCCTATGGATCTTGAAGAAATTGCTTGGTCTCTTTTCTTGGAACAGTAAGGCCAGAGAGAGAGACAGACAGACAGAGAAAATAGATACGCCGTCCTTTCTCATCTCTTCAAAAGTCTTCACAGTTTCTTAAGGGCAGTGAAAAAAAATGTTTCTCAGAGGAGGCTGGTGTCAGGGGAATGATAAAAACAGCAACACTGCCCAAAGTTCCATAAATTACTGCTGGAAATTCAACAAGAAAACATAATAGTCCGGTTTCAACCATCTCTCCTGCCACTTTAATAGACCAACATGTTTAGATGTATTTCTTTCAAGTTTTTACAGAAAAACTAGATTTACAAACAATCTGTTTGCAGGAAAAAAAAATACAATGAAGAATATTCCTGTGTTTTGATGGTAAATGTATTTTTGGTTGACAGGAATTTTTGTCATTGACAGTCAATAGGGAACCCATGAAAGTTATTCAATGTCCAACAGATCCATTGAGTTATCATATAAAAGCTGTAACTCATCAAGACAGACTAAATGTGATGAATTGTATACTCTAGGGATTTTTGTCAACATGATGAACTTAGGAAGATATCTGCCTGAATGCATATTGTTTTCGTAGTTAAATAGAAATCACAAGTTACTTCAAAAGGAAAGCATGCCCACATCTGTCTTTTCTCAAGGCAATATTTTTTCCTCAGGATTTCATTTGCTTCAATTTATTATTTTTCTTGAAAAGAGAAATATGAAATCTGATAATGCATTTTTAGAAATAACATTTAATTCATTTTATTTAAAAACTTTCATTTACTTATTTATCTGCCTGAAGTCTACTTTATTAAAGAATTTTAGAGCCTAGTGATTTTTTTTTTCTTTTTTTTTGAGACAGAGTCTCACTCTGTTGCCCAAATTGGAGTGCAGTGATGCAATCTTGGTTCACTGCAACCTCTGCCTCCCCGGTTCAAGCAATTCTCCTGCCTTAGCCTCCCGAGTAGCTGGAACTACAGGCGCATGCCAATATGCCTGACTAATTTTTTGTATTTTTAGTAGAGACAGGGTCTCACTGTGTTAGCCAGGATGGTCTCAATCTCCTGACCTTGTGATTTGCCTGACTTGGCCTCCCAAAGCGCCGGGATTACAGGCATGAGCCACCGTGGCTCGCCCTGGTAAAATTTCATACAGATATTATTCATTCACCCAGAACACATTGATTAAGCATTTACTATGTGTCAGGAACACTTCTAAGGGATAGACTCCAATCTCATTTTAGAGATGGGGAAAAGAGAGCCAGAGAAGGAAATTGCCAGCTACAGGTGAGGCCCAAAACTTACAGAGATGCTTAATTTTGAAGGCAATTTTTCTACCTCTTCCGATACTGCCTTGCAAGGATGAGACTGTACTAGGTGCCATGTGAGACACAGAGCACACAAGAAGAAACTTCCTTCCAAAAATCTTTTAATATAATTGTAGAAATAGAGGCTTATTAAAAGTAAAACCATAATACCAGAGGTAGGTGCCATTCAAGGCAGCAATATAGAGATAAATCATTGTCTCACAGAGATTGACATCACTCATTCTACTTACTTTTACTAGGTCCTTCAGGAAGAAGAGAGCACCTGCTTGGGGGGGTCAGGTACCATGCTAGACACATCACTCATAAGATAATTTTGTTTTCACAAGGATACTGAGAGGAAAATATTATTCTCAGTAAATGTTCAGGAAAATGAGACTTGCAAGTAATGATATTATCTAAGGTCATATAGGTGGTGTAGAACTGGAATTCAGCCCATGATTCTCTTGCAGACAAGCCCAAGCTCTTTCTATTGCAGGACCCCACATCCCTTTACAGCAGGACCCCACATCCCTTTACAACACATGCATGCCAACAGGTAGTCTCCTTTCCTGGTTATAGCAAACAGAAATGGAGGCGGCAAAGCATGATGGGAAGTGGTAGCTGCAGTGTATAGCATCTTTGGCTTCCTGTAGAAGCCACCGCAGTCTGGGAAATGGCATTAGGCCCCATGGAATACTGTAGCCGGCACTGCTCTTTCTGCATGCTACAATGCACAAGGCAAAGTAAGTTTTTATATTTGTGGTAATTTGAATTATTGTTCAGCAATTCTAGGTCTCCTCCCCCAACTTCCATAGGAAGAATATCTTCACTTCACTTAGCTTGGGCTTGGTCCTGTGACTCACTTTGGCCAATTCTCATTGCAGATTTGATGGTAGCAGATTTTACACAGAGATTTGAAATGTATTTACATGGTTGGGCTTGTACCATGTGGCTTCCACCATCACCATGAGAAGAACATGAACCAGTTACGAGAAAAGAAATACATGGAAACCTGTCACCGGCCCCCCTTCCCACATCTACATGTAGCCAAGATCAGAAGTGAACAATGTTATTTGGAGCCACTGTGATGTGGGGTGGTTTTTAAGCTGCAAAAACTGATTGATTCCCTAATTTAGGCCCACATTCTAACTCATTTAGATTTGCCTCTTAATAACTTCTTTAACTTTAGCCATTTTATGAAACTTTGCATGTTGTATCATAATTTGATACTCTAAGGCCGGGGTCCCCAGGACCAGTACCAGTCAGTGGCCTGTTAGGAACTTGGCTGCACAGCAGGAGGTAAGCAGTGGGGAGCCAGCATTACCGCTGAACTCCACCTCCTGTCAGATCAGCAGCCGCGTTAGATTCTTATAGGAGCGTGAACCCCATTGTGAACTGCACATGTGAGGGTATGAGAATCTAACTCCTATGAGAATCTGACTAACGCCTCGTGATCTAAGGTGTAACAGTTTCACCCTGAAACCATCCCCCTACACCCAGCACTTTGGGAGTGCAAGGCAGGAGGACTGCTTGAGTCAAAGAGTTCCGTGGAAAAATTGTCTTCCGCAAAACCCACCCCTGGTGCCAAATAGGTTGGGGAGCGCTGGTTTAAAGTACCTTAGGTTCTGGGACGCTCTTCCCAGATATTAACCTCACCACAAAGGTTGTTTCAAAGTAAATAAAAAAGAGAAAGACAGAGAGAGAGAGAATAATCAAACTGAAGATGATGTCAGTAGTAGGTTTTTGTATATGCTTATGCATAGTTTTAACAAAAAAACTACAGAACCTAGACAAATAATGTCTGCCTCATTTTTGTGATAATGCAGTTTGACCATTTTAGGAACCAGATTTGCCAATATCTAACCTATTTATTATATTCCTGTGTTGGAAACATTAACTGATGGAGAGCTTTCTTTGTCTTAGGAACTCTTACATTCCTTGCATCTATAAAACCCATTCCTACCAGAGAACTCACTATTTGGTTTTCTCTTGGTTCTTGGATGGATTTTAAAATAGAAAGAAAGACACTTACTAGTCAATGCATGATGTAGGGATATCCAGGAAACATCTGTGACAATTATTTCCCTGTTTTGCTTCATTTTATTGTTCTTTTTCAAACTGATGTTATTTCTCCAAAATAGCTACAGAAAATTCCATTTCACTCACATAATGGTAAATAAGCTGAACCGCAAAATGCACTCATTTTAATTTTTGCTACAATTCTATTAGATTTGCCTATGTTTTCAGTCCATATTCTAATTTTTAAAATTGATGTACACAGAATAAGTCATTACTTGGCCCCTCCCGCTCTCTCTTCTGGATGTAGAACTACTTAAGCGCAGTCTTTATGTGACTTTCACGGCTAGAGCTCATGCTTGTAACTACGAACAATTAAAAAAATCACTTGGGAACCATCTTTTCCAATTATAGCTTTGTTAATTCTCAGATGAGCAAACATTACAAGACAGAAGAATAAGCAAAACAATGGAAACAAAAATTTGAGGAAGATATTAATAATGTGGGCCCTCTTCGAAGCCAGCCACCAATTTCTCCTTATCTAACAGTGCACTATTTCCTTTTGTCAGCTATTTCTTGCCATTAATCCTTCTATAATTGCCAGTATTTCACTCCAGTCTTTCAACATTGCCAGGCAACAACTGTAAGTGCTTCAATGCTTGCATTGTGCACAGGCAGCTCAACAGACCAAGATCAGCCTGATTTTTACACAAATAGAACTCCATAGGAGTTATGCTACAGCAACTCTATATTTTCTTAAAAACTGTGGGTGTTAAACTATAGGGAAGAAAAAGATTAAAATTTCCAGAATGCTCCCTCCTTATTCTTTACTTTTTCTTCACACAGAGCAATATTTATCATTTCTAAACTACAATGACTGGCTCATCATCAAAACATTTTTTAAATTCTAATTGTTATAAAATTTGTATAAGATTCTTCAAAAAATTAAAACATATTTTTTTAAAAAAACCCAGGCTGGGCATAGTAGCTCCCACCTATAATCCCAGCACTTTGGGAGGCCAAGGAAGGAGGCTCATTTGAGCCAAGGAGTTTAAGACTGGCCTAGGCAACAAAGCAAGAACCCATGTCTACAAAAAATTTTTAAATGAGCCAGTGCGGTGGCAGGTGCCTACAGTCCCAGTTACTTGGGAGGCTGGGGTGGGAAAATCAGTTGAGCCCAGGGGTTTGAGGTCAAAGTGGCCTCTGACTGCACCACTGCACTTCAGCATGGGTGACAGAGTGAGATCCCATCTGGAAAAAAAACAAAAACAAAGAAACTTTAAAAAGCTCTTTTAAGAAGGCAATTTGTCACAAGGATGAAATGTTAAGAATACTTTATCTATTCTGTTGTATTGGCCTATTAAAAATACACACACACACACACACACACACACACATATTGTTTAGAGAATATGTTATTATATATATATATTTGTTAATAAGTCAAATAATATAATAATATATAGAAAAATCAAAAAAATACACATGGGGAAGGGTACATATACATATGTGTGTATGTGTGTGTGTGTGTGTTTGGAAGTCAAAAGACCTTGGCTGGCAACATGGATCTACTCAAAGTTTCAATCTTGGGCAAGGCACTTACCTTTTCTAAACATCAGTTTTCTCATTTATAATTTAAAGATAACATCAATCATGTCAAAATCAGATAATTGCTGGGAATATGAAATCATAGACTGTCAGGATTAATGTGCTTGGTGTTTAAATGGTTTCAGAAATTGTTAAAAATCAGTTTAAAATGAGGACAAAAATAAAAAAGAATAATGATTAACTTAAATTTAGTGATACTCAATGCTGAGATACTCCATTATTTTGACTACTTTATACCAGCTTTGAGGATGGTTTAATAAGTGTACTGAGTCTCATTACAGAGTCTTAGAGTTCTTTCTCTGAAATATCTTTATAGAATAATGTGGTAGGCTGAGAAATGACACTCAAAAAGATATTCACGTCCTAATCCCTGGAAGCTGTGAATGTTACCTTTATGACCAAAACTGGTCTTTGCATATATGATTAAGTTAAATATATTAAGATAAGGAGATTATCCTGGATTATCTGGGTGGGCCCTACATGTAATCACAAGTATCCTTATAAGAAGGAGGCAAAGGGAGATTTTACACACACAGCAGAGGAACAGGCAATGTGACCATGGAGACCATGGGACTGATGCCTCTACAAGCCAAGGAATGTTGACAGTCACCAGAAGCTAGAAGAGGCAAATAAAGGAATTCTCCTCTAGAATACCCAAATGGAGTGTGGCCCTATTGACGCCGTGATTTCAGCCCTGAGAAAGTGATTGCAGACTTCTGACATCCAGTACTATAAAAGAATAAATACCTGTTCTTTTAAGCCACTAAATGTGTGGTCGTTTGTTATAGCAGGCTTAGGAAATTAACATAGGCACTTTGGCCTACAGCTACTAGATATCCTTGCATAGGGGGCAAGACTGATACGCTTGATCTAACACTTTGCTTCATAATAAATAAGGTATGTAAAGCAACAAATATAGAGTAGCTGCTTATAAAATAGGCATCTTTCTTCTTACATTCTGTTGCAAAGTATGAGCACATGATACAGTCAAATGGCAACCCTTTATTGAGAATCATCCTATGCCAAACAACACTTGTCTATTTTTGTACATTAACTTTATTTCATCTCTACAATAATCCTCTAATCACATTTTTCAGATGAGGATACCAAGAAACTGTAGGTCATATAACCTACCCAGGTCACACAGTAATTGCCAGAGCCAGGACTTCTCCTGCAGGCAGTCTGATCCAGAGTCCCTATTTTATCCATTAAACAACACTGTGTCTCAGTGTAACAGAACAAGACACAAATGTGATTTTCAAGGAAGTTATATTCAAGAAGCATCAAGACAACAATGTAGATACACTATCAACTTATATAAGATGCTCAGTTGTCTGGAAAAAAAAATTATATGTAGGCACATTTCTCTTAGAAACTCATTCTGTTCAGAGCAGTGTAATAGTGCAGAGATAGTTCTAGCTACAACATACACTATGTGTCTGTCCTGCCTCTCCCAGGAAGCGTAAAGGCAGAGAGAAATAGAGGATCTGTTCAGAACTCCACATGACATATTTTACAGCCCTAATTAGTGTAGCCTGAAGCCTGTCCCTTGTCAGTGTGGTAACTATATCTTTCACTCATTTCATCAACATATAATTATTGAGTGTCAATCACATGAAGAGGACAGTCTTAGCATTGCTGCCAGTGGTGCAAAGGTAAACGATACATCCCTCTGACACTGAAGGAATTCACAATGTAGCAAGAGATCCAGGCTGCCATTTTGGGTTTCCAAAGCACTTCGTGACCCAGTACTGTTTCATCTGGGTCTCACTGCTTACCACAAACCATAGTGAGATACATTTTATTTGGTGCTGTTTGAATTATTATTTGTAAGCATTGCTGAAGGTTTTATCTCCATCATAAACAGTGTTTCCTTGGAATATTTAGAATGATATTTTAAGGACAGCTATTCTAGGGGATTCTGTATTCTATAGTCCTATTTTGTCTGCCCTACAGGCACTGAGGTTCTGCCCTATGGGCACTGAGCTATAAAAGCAACCCTGTGAAAATCAAGAATGCATACCATTCTATTCACATACCAGTCAAAAATTGAGTTCAGAATTCTATGTTCCTCCTGAAAGACTTGGGTACATTAGAAGCATCTAAAACAGAATTTTTCCTTCACTGTCTGTGAGCCTTCAGACCCTGAGATAATAATGGAAACTTGCTGTATTTTTCCCATGTAAAAGAGAGAAGACTGACATCTCAATTTTTTCCCAGACATTCTGATTCCTCTTTCTCCCAGAGCAATGTCAGAAGACCTTGACCTGTTTTTTGAAACAGACTGCATCAGTCAAGATCTTGTTTCACTTAATATGTAGAAACAGTTCATCCTAAGCCTGGAGAGAAGAAAAATATATTTCACCTCTGTAGGTCATCTTTTATTCAACTTTAAAAACATTAACTAAAAGCTCTAAAACATTAAGAATATGATTGGATATAATTTTCATGACATTTAAGAATCTGTTCTCTGAAATATGGCTCTAATCTTCAGATTATTAAAACATCAATTTGTGAACATCAACACAAATGTTTTCACCTCACAAATACTGCACACGCAAAAATAAAATTTGTAATTGGGAGACTTTTGTTGTCTACACTGCATTGCAGACAAGTTCTAGAAGCAGGAGCCTTTCTTGGTGGACCACTGTGAATTTCTCATATTTAAGGACCAGTATTCACAGTTCCCTATTATATGCCATGAGTGGGTATACACAACAAATGAATAAAATGCAATTGTTGTATCCATCCACAAAAACAATTATGGAACACTATATGCAAGGCATAGCACTCAGTGACTTCCATATATAATAGTTCATTTGTAAGGAGAACACATAAACAGATGTAGGCCTTTATTCAAACGCCTACAATATGTCAGGCATCGTTTTAGTGCTTTAAACATATTATTTTCAACTCCCCCAAATTAGAGAGGTAGATATTATGATCCCCAGTTTAGAGATGGAATTCTGGAAGGTTACATTGTAAGTACGTTGTAGAATTAGAACTTGAGTCTACGACTCCAAAGCTCTTGCTTTCTCTCAGTATAAAATCACAAGCAACACGTGACAAGCAGTGAATGGGTCCTACAATATCTATCTGTAAGTCTCTTCAAAAGTCACCAAAGTACTACAAACCCAAATAAAACTCGTCGAGTGGAAGGGAAGGCAGTGAAAGTGTGCCAATTTCAATGTTTACAGATGATAAATAAGATAGACCAGACGCTGTGTATACTCAGGCAACACTAACCTTTTCTAAAACTACTTGGGACTAGTTGTGAGATATTGTGGTGAATAGGCCAGGATGCTACAAAACCCGAGTCAATTCAAAGCCTCATATACATAGCCACACATGCCCATACACAGTTTGTACATTGGCACATATACACATACATATTTATAGCCCATCCTTTTCAGAACTAGACTAGGAATAAGTAGCAATAGAGATGACAGGAAATACATGAAATAAACCGTAACAATTTCTTTCTCCACCTTAGGACCCATAGCTATGTATCCTGGGAGAATCCCTTGGAACCTTGAACACAGAGGTGCAGAAGTCCTAATCTCCTAGTTCACCACAAACTACCACAGAAATGACACTGGTGTTTTTCAGCACCAGTAAGAGAAATACACGTCAATTCTTCTCATGTGAATGGTATGAAAATGAGTTTGTTCACAGCTTCTGTGATGTACTCTATTCATACAATCTCCTTCCACCTCATCTGTAAATGAAATCATCTATGTCAGAAGATAAATATAAACATTCCCTGAGGTACTAATGTATGCAAGAGTAACAAGCCCGGTGTCTTGTGCATGATAGATGTTTAATAAATTTTAAAAAAGATATAGCACCTGCAAATACTTTACAATTCATCAGTGATTCTCAGAATTTGCCTAAATTTCAAAGGCCTAATCGACCTTTTAAGAAAGAAGTAGTATATGGAAATATGATTTCGGAGGCAGTAAAAATGTTACTGGATCTTTGAGGTGTTGATTTTCCTGGCTAGAAAACTCTGTGGTCGCAGGGCCTTTGCCCAAGTTCTTGTCCTGTGTCCAGGAAGAATGAGGTATGCAAACAAGTGAAGGGTGAAGAAGAAGAGTTTTATTTAGGGTTAGAGCAGCTCGGAGGAGTGGGTAGCTCCTCTCTATAGGCAGGCTGTCCAGGCGAGTGTTCAGCTCTTAGCAGAGAGGAGGCCCTGGAGAGAGTGGCTTCTCTCCACAGGCAAATCATTCCCACGTCTCAGCAGGTCTTTGAAGCTCTCAGCAGAGATGGTAGCTCCTCTCTGCCCGGCAGGTCCTCTCTGCAGCTCTTAGCAGAGACCATATTCCTCTCTGCACCTGGTCGTGGCATCGTCTCCAGCTCTCAGCAACTGGTCATCAGGTCCCATCATCTCCAGCTCTCTGCAGTTTGTCATCAAGTCCCATGACTCTCTTCCCTCTTCATCCTCTGGCCATCCTTTGCCCTGCTCTGACTGAGCTCAGGACTTTTGTAGATCTCAGAGTGGGGGGAATACATGCTGATTGGTCCATGGGTGGGCCCAGAAGAGGCACCATGAGTCCTCATTCTGGTCCACAGGACTGGCAGCTGGTCCCCCAGCCTTCAGGACCTCCCTGGCCCAAAGGTGGGGCCTTACTGGGGACCCACATGCCTGTGGTCTCAACTAGTTGGGAGGTTGGGGAGAGAGGATCACTTGAGCCCAGAAGGTCAAGGCTGCATTGAGCCATGATCACCACCACTGCACTCCAGCCTGGGTGACAAAGCAAGGCCCATCTCAAAACATAAAAATAAAAAAAGTACCTACTTTCAGCAGGTATTTAACCCACATCCTCTCAAATTCTAACAGAATCGCTGCAAGCTAGTTACTATTATGGCCATATTATAGCTGTTCAGGTTAAGGCTAGAAAAATATAAGTCTAGGTCAAAAGAACTGCTAAGAAACACAGCCTGAATCTGATGACAGATCCAGGTATATTTCAATACACTACACTGCCTCTCTATAAAAGGAGAGCTCACATTCTTATTATTTGGTAATATTGACCAACTTCACTATTATCAACAGACAAGAATTGAGAGCCTACTCCTCATCAACAAAACAGAGCACAGAGAAGCAGCTCCTTAAAGAACATAGAATAGTTGAACAGCATGAAGAGATGATTAATGCTTCAAGACAACATATATTACTGCTTAAGGAGTAATAGAAACAAGGGTTACTGGAGTTTTTGAGGACTAGAGGACCATCACGATCAGAATAAAGGACATTAGAAAGACACCTTATTAGCACCCATTTGAATGATGTTGCAGAACAGTTTCTTAACCTTGACACTATTGATAATTGGGGTTGATTAGTTCTTTGTTGTAGGGGCTGTACTGTGTATTGTAGGCTTAGCAGTATTCCTAGCCTGTACCCACTAAATTCCAGTGGCACTGCTCATTAATGGCTATCAAAACTGTCCCCAGACATTGCCAAAGCTCCCGTGGGGGAGCAAAATTATCCTAGTTGTAAATGTGTTATAGAAAAATATTTAAAGATATGCAAGGTTTTTATAATATTAATTTTAAATAGTTTAATAAACAATATTATAAAATAATCAAAATATTTTAAATAAATAAAAATATTATTTTAAGTACAACATAGTCATAAAATATACTATCTGGTCCAATTTCATTTTTTGAAAACATATACATTTATAAAAAATAGAATTTTAAGAATATCAAAATGTTAAAGGGATCATCAGCCTAGTGGTGGGATCATCAGTAATTTTTCTTTCTTCATTGTGTATTTTCTACTTTTTTCCCATTTACTACAATAAGTATAAATTATTTTGTAGCATATTGTGACAGTCTAGGAGTTCTAGAAAATTATTTATTTTAAAATCTGCATAGGAAAACATTGAATTCTAGAAAAATATAAATAAATTTAAAAATGAAATAAAAATATTTCCTCATAAATTTAAACTCCAGGTTTGTAAGTCACACAGATTTTTAATCCTAATTTATTCTACCTTTGTAGTCTGGGGAACTCTAAGCTGAGAAAATATTCATACCACAAAAATTAATCCTAGATCAGTTGGTGTCCCTGGATCACAAAGCAAAAAAATGCCAAACTGCTCTGGAGGAATTCTTCCACATTATAGGCTTTAAGGAAGGGGGATTTTCTACCAAAGGGAAAAAAAGGTAACATATCTTCAGAAATGAGTCACAATAACTTGGGGATAAATCATCCCTGAGAAACAGTCAATGGACACAAACAGGAATGTGAAATAACTGAAAGAGAATATAAATGCAACACATTTAAAGTGGTAAGAGAAGGAATTAATTGCACTACCCCAAAAGGTAGGACATTATGAAAATAAGTAATCAGTAACTATCTGGAAATCAATGAAGCTTTGGGAAATGATACCTACAGTTGAAAAAAAAATTAGACAACTGAAAAATAAATCTGAGAAAATTCCTCTAGCACAGAGACAGAAATCATAAAAACCAAGCTAAAAATCATAGAAAACCAACTAACAAAGTCCAATATTTTTTACGTAAGAGTTTTCAAAAGATAACTGAAAGAACAGGGAGAGACAATTTTAAAAAGTAGTAGTGAAAAATTGTCAGAATTGATTACATTCAAGAATTCTCAGCCTTAAGAAACCTAAGATAAACAGGTTAAAAATCTATAGCAACACACATAGCAGTAAATTGACAAAACAGGAAATAGACAACTAGATTGATAGTGGATTTCACAAAAGCACAGTGGAGATTGGAAATCAATGGGGAAATAACTTTAAAATGTTATGGAAAATAACTGTCAACCAAGTATTTTATTCTCAGATAAATATTATTCAACAGGGAGTACACATTTTAAAAAACTGATACAAAGAGGATCCACAAAGAGTCATAATGACTTACTTCTGCTGAAAGAACTACTAAAAATGTAGTTTAGAAAGAAGGGAACTAAGCTAAAATGAATGAATGAGATGCAAAATGCAAAGATGAGCAATAAAATGGGTAAATGTGTAGCTAAATCTAAACAGATACTGCAGTATAGAACAATAATAAAAATAAATAATTTCAAGGAAAACAAGAGAAACTAAAACAGTAGATCATTTCTCTCTTAGGAAACATATGCAATTACTTGCATAAAATAAATGTTTGAAATTTGTTTTAAAATAAAGAAGAAATTATTTCTTTTATTTAAAATAAAGAATACAAAGAACGGATGAGGGAGCATGAAGAGGTACAGATGAAACAGATGGGACTTTACAGGTAGTTATTGAGGCCAAGTGAAGGGTACATAGGGTTTATTATATGTTTTGGTATGGTTTTGTGAATAGATGTGACATTCCATTAGGAAAAGTTTAAAATAAAACATTGAAAGCAATAATATATAAAATAGAAAAGAGGATTCAAGTCCAAGAATTCTCTGTCCAGATATGTTTTCGGAGGAGTTGAGAAGTACTGATTACCTTTAGGCTTTGTTAAATCAAGAATGGTATGTTATATATTTAAGGGTAGTTACTAAGTGAATAAATATAAAATAGATAATTTTCAAAACAATAAAGGGGGAAAAGAAAATAAAGAAGAGTAATCACTACAGTAGAAGGCAGGGGTACAGAGGATAGAAACGAATGATATATAGAAAGTATAAAATAAGATGCTAAAAATAAATAACACTAGTAATTATATAAGCAAATAGATTCACCCAGTAAAATTTATAAGATTTGAGTATGGATTTTAAAAAGAAAATTCAGCTATGGGCCAGAAAGCCATATAAAGGTTGAAAACAAAAGGCAAATACTTAGCAGCATTAATGTAATTTAGAATAGATTTTTAAGGCAAAAACAAACTGTTAGAGATATAACAGGACATAACACAGTGAGCAAAAAAGTTGTTTGAGCCAAAAACTCAAAATCATTTTTGACATTTTGTTCTTTTAATTTATAAATCCAAACCATCAGCAAATTCTTTTGGCTCTATCTTCAAAAGAAATTTCCAGAGGCAGAGCACTTTTCACTACCTCCACCTCTATCTATCATTTTGGTCTAAGCCATTATCTTTCCCCTCTATTACGACAATAGCCCCCTAATGGTCTCCTACTTTCACCTTTGCTCTCCTTCAATCTGTTCCCATCACAGAAGCCAAAGTGATGCTGTTAAAACAGGAGCTATATCATATCACTTCTCTGCTTAAAACCTCCCAATAGATTCTCATTTCACTCAAAATATGAATCCAATGGAATTCGAATGGCTCTCAAGACCCTACTCGGTATGTTTGCCCCATTACCTTTATGGCTTGTCTCTTACTGCTTTCTCTCATACTTACCCAAGTCTGACTACACTGACTCCTTGCTTTTCTTAGAACATGTCATCCAGGGTATCTGCACTAGCAGTGCCCTCTACCTAGAATTTTCTTCCTACAGGTAGCTGCAGGACTACCACTCGTACCTGCTTCAAGTCTTTGCTGAAACAACTCCTTTTAAGTGTGAGGTCTTCACTGCTCTGCCCATTTAAAATTGCAAGTTATCTCCCTCTAAGATACCCCATCACCATCCCCAGCAATTTTTTACATTGTACACTTAACCCCAACTAAAAAATACATATACATATAAGTAAACATATATGTATATGTGTTTGCATGCATAGACATATATGTAGTTGCACATGCACATGCATGTATTTATGTGTGTGTGTGTATATATATATATATATATATACACACATATCTTATGTTGTTTGTTATCTTTCTTCAATCAGTAGAATGTAGGGCCCGTGTACAGAATTTTTTCTCTTTTGCTCATTTCTCTTTCTCTTTTTGCTCATCCCTAATCCCATATCAGTACCAGAGATGTTAGAAAATGTTTTTATTTATACACAAATGCTGAGGTACTAAAATTAATACAATCTGCTTTATAAAGCAATTTGACAATAGCTATAAAAGTTCAGTATAGGCATATTCTAGCAATCAACAATTCCACTCTTGCACATACCCACAAGAAGAGGAAAACACAGATGTTCACTGGAAGAGTATTGGCAGAATGTGGAAACAATCTAACTGTCCCTTGGCAGAAAAACATTTGAATAATTTAAATGAATACAGTATCTAAATGGATAAATCTTTTAAAATAATGTTAAGGGTAAATAAAGGCAAACTGCAAAAAGATAGACAACACTGTTTATGTCAACTTTTAAACCTGTAAAATAAAGCATATATTGCTTTGAAATGCATAAATAGATGTATTAAATACTAAATAATGTTCATAGAAACGCTACACATCAACTTCAGAAGATAGGCTGACCTGAGAAGAGAAGGTCAAGAAGGCATGGAATAGCTGGGTTTTAATCATATAATAAGTTTTTATTTAAAAAATAAGAAATATTAAGCAAATTTAGCCAAGTATATAATCTTTGTAATGAATACATGGATAACTATACAACTTTCTATATGTCTCTGTTATGTTTGAAATCTCATCTAATTTAAATATTTTGAGTAGTAGCTAGAATAATCTTTGGCTTAAAAAAAATATGTTTCACATCAGTAGCCATCCCACTGCACAATTATATAATGCTTTGTCAAAATTTCAAAGGGAAACAGTTTATTCTCTTGTTTCTCAAACTAGGGCTTATGTATTTGGATCCTATTTTAGATCCCAGGCGTCTGCGCCTTCTCTCTGTCTGACCACTCAATCTTCCCCTCTTGGATCAGATTTCTGTGTTTCATTGAAATGCAATGAGAACATGACAAGAGCAACCAGATCTTAAATCCTCTTAACAACAAAGCAAAGCGTGTTGCTTTGTTGTTACACAAAACACATTGTTGTTTGTTTTCTTAAATAAAGCACTGAATCAACTTAGGACAGTAAAGCATGACATGCCATATCTTCACAATGAAGCTAAGTATCTCTACACAAGGCTTCAAGTCCAAGCATCTTCCTAAACCCCAATCATTTCACCAGCTGCTATTAAAGATAACCTTTAAAGTTCGCCAAATACTTGAATTAACTTATTGTTTGGGTGGAATTGCTTGAGTTTTCTTTTTCTTTCTTCTTTTAAACACTAACCACCAAATAGAACAAACTGACAGCACAGTAGGTGAACAAAACATTTGCCTTTCTTTGTAGCAGGCCGACAGGGTACGATACATACGACCTATGTTTGCTTATGTTCTCTACTAGCTTTCCAAATCAGTTCAGGATGTGCATTTCTGGATGAGTGTCCCATATTAAAATTTCTCTTTTTGCATTACATCACTTCCAAAGGGCTTGTACAACCCATCAAATACCAATACCTTTCATAAAAATTCCATTTCATAAAAACAAACAAAAATGACAAAGCCTTCAGCACTTGCCTCTTAGACTTTTGCCGAATAAAAATTTGGCCTTAAAAGTCTGTTACATAAGCTTTCTACCTAAACCTGACTAATCCACAAATTATACAATACAGTTTTTAGATTTCTAAAAGAAATTATCCAACTGGTAAATTGGGTAAAAGGCAAGAATTATTATAGCAAGGCCGAAAGCTGCTTTAAAAATAAAGCTTTCTAAGCTAAGTGAAATGATGTTTGTATAATACGTATGGAAAATAATTGTCAGAGAGCAATTATATTTTCTAATAGTTTTGATTTGGATTTACATTTATAAATCAATAATAGCTACTGGATATGGTCCAGCATTGTGCTAGTGTGATTTTTTTTATCCTTTCATAATTGCTAGAGGAATTTGTACCTGACAATCCACCTTCATTGCTCTGTATTATTAAACAAAAATCAGTAAGCTTTCTCCAAATTTTTTTTCTTTTTCTTAAATTCCCCAGCTAATACAAACATAGCTTTTTACTTGATAAAGGAGATGTTAATGAATTTGTTTTTTCTGGCTTTGCAATCCACTGAAATCCCTGCAATTCATTTCATTGTCTAAAATTGTTCACTGCTATGATTTCTGTAAACGGAAAGCAAGGAGCACATTTTGAAAATGTGCTTAACCTTGAATGAAATACTTAAAGCATGTCCTTCATTGTTCGTATTAAGAGAAATTAGGAGGGGAGAGGGAAAGGAATGAAACACAGCTGCAGCTATTTGAATATCTATCTTCTAAACAAATTAAAATAAGGCATTTACCTGAAGTTCACTCATAGGAACTTAATATACTTACTACCTCTATATCTTTATCTCTCTTTTTGTTCCTCTGATTTAGAATTGACTCAATTTATATGAAGATCAGCAAGCATTTGGCCAAAAAATTAGGATGCAGGGAAATTTTCTTAGGTCTGTAAAAGATCCTCTACGAGTTGTTGGACAGACTCACATAACAAGACAACTAGAAAAATAAGACAGTTTATGATAGGAATCAAATGATGAGAGGCATGATGTATAACTAGGATTAAAACATAAATCTTGCATGTAAAACACTCAATCTTTCTTATAAAGTTAAGTGCCCCATAAATAGCTTAATGGAGTACAAATCAGAGATCAGGCCTAAAAAGGTCAGTTAGGGACTTAAATTAAAAAATTTGAACATCTCCTAAATCTTCAACATAGAGTCTATAGAGATTGACATCAGAGGGCTGGGAACTAATCAAGTTTAAACAATATCAAAGAAAAACAGTGAGAAGTCAAGCCAGTGAAGAAAATAGAGAAACAGACAAAAATAATTCTTGCCTTTAATTCCCTTGAATAAAATGGATGTTATGGGACTAATGGGAGACTTTGCTTTTATTTCTGAGAATTAAAATGCAATGTGGTGAGAGACTGATGGGTCAGCAATAGAGTTTTAATTAGAAAATATCAAAGCCACTCAGAATAGATACAGAAATTTGAAGTCCTCAAATGTCTACCTCATGGGTAATTGTATTAAAAATCAAATGGGATACCCAAGAATACCAAGAACCATGTAAATTTTGGTGGAAAATTCTGGAATAAAGATTAAAAGGAGGAACGAATTAAAGTGAAGATGTATTATCTTGAGCTGAAATACAGAAGGATATCCGACTTTCCTAGCTAGCCACATAAAATTGAAGAAAAACAGAGACTGGCTTAGGACCAATTAGTCCGCGGAAGCAGGAAATAGAAATTGCATAGGCTTGTAACTTCTCAATTAAAACATGGCACACTGATTAGCCAATTAAATTAGCAATTGTTCCTCCTTACAGAATAGTTGGAAAATTGACTGTGGAAGGAGCCAAGCCTGGTGTGGGGAAAAGGACAGATGACCTCAGGATTACTGTCTCCTTATTTCCTCATCCGACCATTATCTAGGATGATTTAAGCGTTCAAGAAGAACCATAGCCTCACAGCTACTTAACCTTCTCAACCTTCAACTCCAATCATTGTAACTTACCCCCGTATCAGCGACCCTTCCTTTTGCTACTGTCACATGTTTAAGAGGTCATCAACAGGAGCATGCCACCTTTCAAATTCTTAACACCAATCGTTTTCTCAGCCATAAAACCTCCTGCCCTTGCGCTCAGTTAGCTTGTGCACTCCCTCGTGCTAGCACTCGCTCTCAGTCTCTCCCTCCCTCCCTCCTTCTTTCTTCTATTCTCTTCTCCCTGCCTGTCTCTCTCTCTCTGTCTCTTTCTTCTCATCCCAAGATAACTATTCTTCAATGGTATTCAGCTCTTCTAGATCCTTGACCATTCCATTTTATCTATAGACTGGCATTAGACAAAGTGATAGAGAACAGAAGTGATGAAGAACAAGGATCTAAATAGCCGACACTGTCCCACAGATACCACAAAGTCAACATGTACAAAATCAAAGTCATCATTTTCTCCCCTAACTTGCTTCTCTTCTTGGTTTCTCTGTCAGTGCTGTGTTCTACCATCAATTTCATTGTCTATGACAGAAACCTTAATGCACAGTTTCTCAACCTTGGCACCACCGACAGTTTGGTCTGGATAATTTTTACTGTAGGGATTGAACTTGTCTCCTGCCCATTAGGTGCCAGTAACACTACCCCCATCCTCTAGTTGTGACAGCCAAGATGCCTCTATTCATTGCCAAATATCCACTGAGATTGTGGGGTAGGAATCATCATCAGCTAAAAAACCATCCACTTTTCTTCTGCCTTTTATATGTGCCATTGCCATCAATGAGTTCCAATTTGTATTTTATCTAATAATAACAGAAACCACTTATTGAATAAATCCTACACGTTAGTCACCATGTTGGGTCTTTTAAATACAGTATCTCATAAATTTCTACATTCTAGGAATGTTGGAGTGATTATCATGCCCATTTTAGATATGAGGAAACAGCTTGGGAGGAGTTCAGTCACTTGCCCAAGGCTACAGTTAATTTTTAACAAAGAAAGAACTTGAACTCAGGTCTGTTTCACTTAGGAGCCTGTGCAGTTTCCCTGTGTGCTGCACTGACTCCTTTTTATCTCCCAATCTCTTCCTCTCTCTTCTCACAGCATTGGTTCATGATTTTATTCTCTCTTGCCCAACCAGTATCCACAGAATATTAACCTGGCTCCATATTTCTAGGCACAAAATTGCACAGCAACCTTTCCAACCTGCAGGTCAGACCATACCCTTCACTCACTGGCCCATTTCTCTCACCTCATCTCTTCCACTTTCACCTGTGCCCTTTACTGCAGACGTGTAGGTTTTTCTTTTCCTAAGAAGTTGGGCTTCTTCCTGTTTCCATACCTTACCCACACTGTTCAGAAAAGGCTTCCCCCAGGAAGCCTTCTCCCATTGTCCTAGCCCATCTGTCTCTCAAATCTCAACTGCTTTGTAAATTAGCAACCAAATATTTATTATACTAGTGGTTCACAGTCTTATCAGAACCCTCCCTGAGAGCTAATCAAGAACACAGGCTCACTGAACTAGGGGATGTCCTGGATTTTTCTATTTTTACCAGTTCTCCAGGTGTTTCTGATTCTGACCAAATTTTGAGAATCACTGTACTATATTATTTTAAACCATTCACAAGTGGTTTTATATAAGCAAGTATTTTCTCCAACATTATTTGAAATTCCTAAGGTGAAAAAAAGTGTACCCATTGTTATCTCTCTTCCGATACCACTATACCTTTCTGTCATCAATACTATTTATTAATGATGAAAACAGGAATTCTCTTGTATCAGCTCTATACAATACCCTGATTCTGGATAAATTAGGTTGAGGGACGATAAAAATTGGGGAGGGGTAAGAGAAGTAACTTACAGTGAGTGATCAGTTACATGTCACCTTATCATTAATTCTATGGTATACTTGCATATATTATGCCATTTTCTGTTTGATACTTTTAAGAGTTTGCTCTTTGGACATTTTGCCTTTGTGTCAATTACAAGGCTAACATATAGATATGCATCAATATTTTTATATGTCACAGGTACTTTATTACACATATAAAATACATTTTACTCAATACTATAAAGTCAAATTTTAATGTAAAATAAATGTTACTATCAAATAAAATCATAAAATTTCATAGGATTTTTACCTCTCACTCAGCCAGTTAAAATCACAGTGAACTCATAACAAAAAAAGTTACAATATTGGAAATCAAGTGATTAGAAACTAGTCAACAACCTGGTGGAATGCTGTATACTGTGGGGACACATGAATGTTTATAGAATATGCCCCACGGTCATTTGTTATCTAATCATAGAGCTACAGAGAGAGTGATAAAATGTGGGAGGTCATTTAGTTAACCTAACCTCCAGAGAAAGGTGCATCTAAAAAATTTCTGTCAGACTGTCATATAGCTAATACATAAATTCTCCAGGGAAGAAGAATCAACAAGCCCCTTGGTAACCTGTCCCAGTTCCTTACAACACAGCCATTGGTATGTTTCTCCTCTCAGAATCCAGGCCGTGGCTACTCGAAGTGTATTCCTTGAGCTGGGAGCTTGCCACAGATGAAGACTCTCAAGCCCCACCCCAGAGCTACTACATCAGAAACTGCATTTTAATAAAACCCCCCGGTTTTACTAAAACCCCCAGTTTATGTGCACTTTAAAGTTTGAAATGCTCTGCTCTAAGGCATTGGGCTAAGAATCTAAACAGGAAACAAGTGTTTAAAAGTCATGAACTAGACTTAGTAAGCATTGAACCAAAGTGCAGAACATAATTTATTCTCCTGAAGATAGTAGAGGCTTTAGGAATAATCAATCAGTCCATAAGGATTTGTTGCTATTTCTTCTGTACTACTCAAGCACAGGTATTAAATTCTGCCAAACACTCCCCAAGACCAGAGTAAAGTGTGTCCACGGAAGATGAGGTCATGGGACAGGGGCATTTCCCAAGTTGTTTGCAAAAGGATAAGAAATCAGCTTTTTCAATGCTTGAACGTCAATTAAACTAAAGCAGATGTTACAACACATGAAATTATTTACGACAGGAAAACCTACCATAGGCAAATAAAATATTTCTGAGAAAATGTCAAGTTCCTGTGAACTCTATAACGACTTAAATTTTTTTTAAAATCACTTCAAGTATTGCTACTGAAAGTAACAATTACTTTCCAGTGATCAAAAGCCATAGTATTTTTTCCAACACTATAGATTTAAATTTCTTTCCTAAATTATTTTTTCTCTAAGAGTTATTGAAAAATCTGTAAACAAGAATATGTCTAAGAGCAAGATGACTTACTAGAGGTGCCTGGTACCCATGCCAACACAGGAAAAAAAAAAGAAACAATGAATAAGCAACTAAAATTCAAATAGAGTGTCTGAAGGAGAGCACTAGAGTTCTGCACGGCAGCGGAGAAATCCCCATGGAGCACCGAAACGCAGAACAGAGAGGAGAATAAAACATCCTGCCTCTGCCACCCTGTTTCCTGCGCTAGGATCAGATCAGGGTCAAGAAGGCTTTCCCTTGCAAAGAAAAGGTAAGCAAGAGGTCGCCAGCAGCCCTTATTACCACTGAAGACACCTGCAGTTCTTGCTGCAAGAGAATCCCACTAGCCCTTACAGGCCTTGAGCCCAGTTTGGGGAGATGGCTGGAATTCACATGGCTATGCTGCTGCAGAACAGGAGCACATGTTGCGTAGCCCCTGCCTCTATGACCTGAGCTCCTGTAGCACAGTGCCATCTTGAAAGCAGAGCCACTGCTAGACTACTCCCTACTCTGGGTGCCACCAGCCACTACATCTCTCTATCCTCAAGGCTCCTCCATCATATTACCATGCTCATACACATGGGTACAGCACCATGATCCAAGATACTAAGAGCCAACGCTCGCTAGAATGGCCATGATTCTGGCACTTGAACCCCTACTGTACCCTGCTTCTCAAGGAAAAGGCCTCACTGCTTTTCCCAAGGAAAAGGCAATACAACTCAGTGGCCCTACACTTGGTGAGCCTGACTGAAGCTGGCTTAACTGCTATGCATGCACTCCTGGCCTGAGAACTAGCTTGGTGGCTCTGACCCCAGTGAGTCTGCCCCAAGCCAGCTGAACTGCTGCACGTGCATGTCCCCAGCCTAAGAACCAGCCTGGTACCCACCCCCCCCAACAAAGCCACAGCACTGCCATCACAAACTCCCACAGTCTATGCCACTGAGGCAGTCACAGATGTCACTGAAGTAGATTATAGCTGAAGAAACTACACAGACATGACCGGGTGCAGTGGTTCACACCTGTAATCTCAGAACTTTGAGAGGCCAAGGAAGGTGGATTGCCTGAGGTTAGGAGTTTGAGACCAGCCTGGCCAACATGGTGAACCCCAATTCTACTAAAAATACAAAAATTTGCCAGGCATGGCAATAGTACCATGTAATAGTGCCTATAATCCCATCTACTTAGAAACTAAGGCAGGAGAATCAATTGAACTCAGAAGGCAGAGGTTGCAGTGAGCCCAAACCATGCCATTGCACTCCAGCCTGCGCAGAAGAGTGAAACTCCATTTCAAAAAAAAAAAAAAGTAAGTACACGGACCAGACACTGCCTTACTGCATTCACTCAAAACCGCCAAACTAAAACAACCTACCCAGTTGACACCCTAGGATCTATCTACAAGGAAAAAGTTTTTCCCCATGAAAGCTACTCCATCAAATTTAGAGGTGATTGTCCAACCAGATACACATAATCAACATCAGAATAGAAGAAACATAGAAAAGCAATTAGAAAAAAAATTCTAAAGGAAAAAAGTAATTCTTCAGTAGTAGACTCCCAAAGAAAAGGAAATTTCTAAAATGCCCAAAAAGGAATTTAAAATAATGCTCTTAAAGAAACCCAGTAAGACACAAAAGAATTCAGATAAACCATTTTTAAAAAACTAAGAAAAGAATTTATGATATGAATGAGAAATTATACTCGAGAGGCTGAGGCAGGAGAATCACTTGAGCCTGGGAGGCAGAGGTTGTGGTGAGCCAAGATCATGCCACTGCACTCCAGCCTGATCGACAGAGTGTGACTTAAAAAAAAAAGAAAAGAAAAGGAAAGGAAAGGAAAAAAGAACCAAGTAGAAGTTAGGAATTTTGGAGCTGAATAACTCAATAAAGAAAATTTAGAATACAATTGAGAGATTCAAGACAGGTTTTCTGAAATAATCCAGGCAGAAAGAAAAGAAAGGAAAGAAAGAAAGAAAGACAGAAAGAAGGAAAGGAAGGAAGGAAGGAAGGAAGGAAGGAAGGAAGGAAGGAAGGAAGGAAGGAAGGAAGGAAGAAAGAAAGGAAGGAAGGAAGGAAGGAAGGAAGGGAAAAAAAGAAGGGAAGGAAGGAAGGAAGGAAGGAAGGAAGGAAGGAAGGAAGGAAGGCAGGAAGGAAGGAAGAGGGAAGGGAAGGAAAGGAAAGGGAAGGAAAGGAAAGGGAAGGGAAGGGAAGGAAAGGAAAGGAAAGGAAAGGAGGAAAGAAGGAAGGAAAGAAAGAAGAAAAGAAAAGAAAAGAAAAGAAAAGAAAGAAAGAAAGAAAGGAAAGAAAGAAAGAAAGAAAGAAAGAAAGAAAGAAAGAAAGAAAGAAAGAAAGCCAGCCTATGGGATATAAAGGACAACACCATTAAGCAAATAAAAATTCATATTAAGGGAATTCTAGAGGGAGAAAAGATAAAGAAAGGCAAAGAAAAATTATTTAACAAAATAATAGCAGAATACTTCTCAAGTCTTGGGAGAGATATAGACACTCAGATACAGGAACCTCAAGAGTTCTGAAGTAGATTCAACCCAAAAATTCCTTTCTAAGACACATTTTCATCAAACTTCCAAAAGTCAAAGACAAGGAGAGAATTCTAAAAGCAGCAATAGAAAAGCATCAAGTCACATATAAGGGAATTTCCATTAGAATTTCAGCAGATTTCTCAGCAGAAATCTTGTAAACCATGAGAAAATGGGATGATATATTTAAAATGCTGAAAGAGGAAGGAAAAAAAACCCTGGTAGTGAAGAATCATATACCCAGTAAAGCTATCCTTCAGAAATGAAGAAAAAATAAACTCCTTTTCAGACAAGCAAAAGCTGATGAAATTCATCAAAACTAGATGTGTCTTACAAGAAATGCTTAAGGGAAACAAAAGGACACTATCATAAAAACAACATATAAAATTCATCAGTAGAGGTAAATTCATAATCAGACTCCAGCACAGGAATGGGGCCATGTAACACTTTCAAACCTCTTGTATGAAGCAAAAAGTCAAAATGGCAAAAAGAAAATCTGTAGTTATATTTTTTTTAATTTTATTTTTTTATTATACTTTAAGTTCTGGGGTACACATGCCATGGTGGTTTGCTGCACCCATCTCCCCATCACCAACATTAGGTATTTCTCCTAATGCTACCCTCCCCAATTCTCCCACCCCCTGCTATTCCTTCCCAGCTCCCCCAAGCCCCAAAGGCCCCAGTGTGTGATGTTCCCCTTCCTGTGCTCATGTGTTCTCATTGTTCAACACCCACTTACGAGTAAGAACATGCAGTGTTTGGTTTTCTGTTCTTGTGTCACTTTGCTGAGAATAATGGTTTCCAGTTTCATTCATGTCCCTGCAAAGGACATTAATTCATCCTTTTTTATGGCTGCATAGTACTCCATGGTATATATGTGCCACATTTTCTTTATCTAGTCTATCATTGATGGGCACCTGAGTCAGTTCCAAGTCTTTGCTATGGTGAACAGTGCCACAATAAACATGCATGCACATTTGTCTTTATAATGGGATGATTTATAATCCTTTGGGTATATATCCAGTAATGGGATTGCTGGGTCAAATGGTATTTCCATTTCTAGATCCTTGAGGAATTTCCACACTGTTTTCCACAGAGGTTGAACTAATTTATACTCCCACCAACAGTGTAAAAGTGTTCCTATTTCTCCACAATGGTTGAATTAATTTACACAATGGTTGAACTAATTTACCAACATTGTAAAAGTGCTCCTATTCTCCACATCCTCTCCAGCATCTGTTGTCTCCTGATTTTTTAATGATTGCCATTAAAACTGGTGTGAGATGGTATCTCAATATGGTTTTGATTTGCATTTCTCTAATGACCAGTTATAATGAGCATTTTTTCAAATGTTTGTTGGCTGCATAAATGTCTTCTTTTGAAGAGTATCTGTTTGTATCCTTTGCCCACTTTTCAATGGGGTTGTTTGGTTTTTTTTGTTTGTTTGTTTTTTGTTTTTTTTTTCCTGTAAATTTGTTTAAGTTCCTTCTAGATTCTGGATATTAGTCCTTTGTCAGATGGGTAGACTGCAAAAATTTTTTCCCATTCTGTTTGTTGCTGCTTCACTTTAATGATAGTTTATTTTGCTGTGCAGGAGCTCTTAAGCTTAACTAGGTCCCATTTGTCCATTTTGGCTTTTGTGGCCATTGCTTTTGATGTTTTAGTCATGAAGTCCTTGCCTATGCCTATGTCCTGAATGGTTTTGCCTAGGTTTTCTTCTAAGGTTTTTACGGTGTTAGGTCTTATATTTAAATCTTTAATCCATCTGGGGTTAATTTTTGTATGGGGTGTAAGGAAAGGGCCCAGTTTCAGCTTTCTGTATATGGCTATCTTGTTTTCCCAACACCATTTATTAAACAGAGAATGCTTACCTCATTGCTCGTTTTTGGAGGTTTGTCAAAGATCAGGTGGTTGTAGATATGTGGTTGCTTCTCATGTGGGCATTTATTGCTATAAATTTCCCTCTAGACACTGCTTTAAATGTGTCCCAGAAATTCTGATATGTTGTATCTTCATTCTCATTGGTTTTGAAGAACATCTTTATTTCTGCCTTCATTTCAATATTTATCAAATAGTCATTTAGGAGCATGTTGTTCAGTTTCCATGTAGTTCTGCAGTTTTGAGGAAGTTTCTTAATCTTTTGTTCTAATTTCATTGCACGGTGGTCTAAAAGACTGTTATGATTTCCATTCTTTTGCATTTGCTGAGGAGTGATTTACTTCCAATTATGTGGTCAATTTTAGAGTAAGTGTGAGTGGTGCAGAGAAGAATGTGTATTCTGTGGATTTGGGGTGGGGAGTTCTCTAGATCTCCATTAGGTCCACTTGGTCCAGATCTAAGTTCAAGTCCTGGATAACCTTGTTAATTTTCTGTCTCATTGATCTGTCTAATATTGACAGTGGAGTGTTTAAGTCTCCCACTATTATTGTGTGGGAGTCTAAGTCTCTTTGAAGGTCATTAAGAACTGCTTTATATATCTGGGTGCTCCTGTGTTGGGAACACATATATTTAGGATAGTTAGCTCTTCTTATTGCATTGATCCCTTTACTATTATGTTATGCCCTTCTTTGTCTATTTTGATCTTTGTTGGTTTAAAGTCTGTTTTAGCAGAGACTAGGATTGTAAACCCTGCTTTTTTTCACTGTCCATTTGCTTGGTAAATCTTCCTCCATCCTTTGAGTTTATGTCTATCTTTGCACATGAGATGGGTCTCCTGAATACAACACACTGATGGTCTTGGCTCTATCCAAATTGCCAGTCTGTGTCTTTTGATTGGGGTGTTTAGCCCATTTACATTTAAGGTTAATACTGTTATGTGTGAATTTGATCCTGCCATTTTGATACTAGCTGGTTGTTTTGCACATTACTTGATGCAGTTTCTTCATTGTGTGAATGGTCTTTACCATTTGGTATATTTTTGCAGTGGCTGGTACTGGCTATTCCTTTCCATGCTTGGTGCTTCCTTCAGAAACTCTGGTAAGGCAGGCCTAGTGGTGACAAAATCTCTCAGCAGTTGCTTGTCCATAAAGGATTTTCTTTCTCTTTCTCTTATGAAACTTATTTTGGCTGGATATGAAATTCTGGGTTGAAAGTTCTTTTCTTTAAGGATGTTGAATATTGGCCCCCACTCTCTTCTGGCCTGTAGGGTTTCTGCTGAGAGATCTGCTGTGAGTCTCATGGACTTCCCTTTATGGGTAACCCGTCCTTACACTCTGGCTGCCCTTAGCATTTTTTTTCTTCATTTCAACCCTGGTGAATCTCATGATTATGTGCCTTGGGGTTGCTCTTCTTGAGGAATATCTTTGTGGTGTTCTGTGTTTTTCTGAATTTGAATGTTGGCCTGCCTCGCTAGGTTGGGAAAGTTCTGGATAATATCCTGAAGAATGTTTTCCAACTTGGTTTCATTCTCCCCATCACATTCCGGTACACTGATCAAACTTAATATTTGGTCTTTGCACATAATCCCATATTTCTTGGAGGCTTGGTTTATTTCTTTTCACTGTTTTTTTTCTCTTTTCTTGCCTTCTCATTTTATTTCATTGAGTTGATCTTCAATCTCTGATATCCTTTCTTCTGCTTGATTGATTTGGCTATTGAAGCTTGTGTGTGCTTCATGAAGTTCTCGTGCTATGTTTTTCAGCTCCATCAAGTTGTTTATGTTCTTCTCTAAGCTGATTATTCTAGACAGTGTTTCATGTGACCTTTCTTCAAGGTCCTTATTTTCTTTGCATTGGGTTAGAACAGGCTCCTTTAGCTCAGAGAAATTTGTTATTACCCACCTTCTGAAGCCTGCTTTTGTCAATTGGTCAAACTCATTCTCCATCCAGTTCTGTTCCCTTGCTGGTGAGGCACTGTGATCCCGTGGAGGAGAAGAAGTATTCTGTTTTGGTGATTTCAGCCTTTTTACATTGGTTTCTTCCCATCTTCGTGGATTTATCTACCTTTGGTCTTTGAAGTTGGTGACTTTCAGATGCGGTCTCTGAGTGGACATTCTTTCTGATGATGTTGAAGCTATGTCTTTCTCATTTTTAATCTTCCTTTTAACAGTCAGGCCCCTCTGCTGCAGGACTGCTGGAGGTCTACTCCAGACCCTGCTTGCCTGGGAATCTCCTGCAGGAGCTGCAGAACAGCCAGGATTGCTGTCTTTTCCATCCTCTAGTAGCTTCGGCCCAGAAGGGTACCTGCCAGATGTCAGCCAGAGCTCTCCTGTGTGAGGTGCCTTTTAGGATATACGGAAGTCAGGGAGCCACTTGAGGAGGCAGTCTGTCCCTTATCAGAGGTCAAGTGCTGTGCTGGGAACTCCACTGGTCCCTTCAGAGCTGATGAGCGGGGATGTTTAAGTCTACTGAAGTGGAACTCACAACCGCCCCTTTTCCCAGGTGCTCTGTCCCGGGAAGGTGGGGCTTTATTTATAAGTCCCTGATGGGCTTCTGCCTTTTTTCAGAGATGTCCTGCCCAGCAATAAGAAAGTCTAGTCACAGTCTGCCTACTGAGGCCTTGCTGAGCTGCCACCCAGTTTTGTGGTGGAAACCCATGGTGCCAGTGTTGTAGGCACTGGCAAAAATCTCCTTGTCTGTGGGTTGTAAAGACTGTAGGAAAAGTGCAATATCTGAGCCAGAGTGCCAGAGTGTTCAGAAAAGTCCCTAATGGCTTCCCTTGGGTAGGAGGGGGAGTTCTCCGGCCCCTTGCACTTCCCTGTGAGGCAACACATCACCTTGCTTTTGTTTGCTCTCCTTGGGCTACACCCACTGTCTAACCAGTCCCATTGAGATGAACCTGGTACCACGGTTGGAAATGTGAAAATCACTCGCCTTCTCCATTGCTCTTACTGGGAACTGCACTCTGGAGCTGTTTCTATTTGGCCATCTTGGCAGAAGTCTACTATCTGAATTTTCTGCATGTGTGGCAGTGCAGGATTTTAAGTACAAGTCTGCTAGACCTCAGAGAACATGCTTTAAATCCCATCACACACATGCCCATGTCTGTCTGTGGGTGTGCACTTCCACTGGGTTCCCTTCGTCGCAGCCACAGTTACAATTATTTGTCCAGGAACACACAATATGTAAAGATGTAACTTAAGGCAACAAAACTATAAATAATGGGGAGATGGTAAAAGTCTACAGTAGTTGTATGTGAAAATTATATGTTTAAAATAGTTCATTATTACTAAACGATTCTTTCTGTTAGCCTCATGGTAGCCATAAAGAAATTACAGCACATACACAAACAGGAAAAAAAAAAAGGTGATAAAGCTTAGCACCGCAGAAAACCACCAAACAACAAAGGTAACAACAAGAAAGGAACACAGGATCTACAAAACAACCAGAATACAATTAACAAAATGGTAGAAGGAGGTTCTTACCTACGAATAATAACCTTGAATATAAATGTATTAGATTCTCTAATGAAGAAATGAATTGTTATAATTTTTTTAAAGGCCCAACTATATCTTACTTACAAAAGATTCACTTCACCTATGAAGACACACATGGACTAAAAGTGAAGGGATGAGAAAAGACACTTCATGCAAACAGAAATGAGAAGAGTAGGAGTAGCTATACTGCAAAAAGTGACAAAGAAAGTTATTAATAATTATAGAAGAATTTATTTGGCAAGAGCATATGACAACTTGTAAATGTATATGCACCCAACACCAAAATATCCAAATATATAAAGCAAATATTATTAGACCTAAAGGGAGAGAGAGACTGCAATACAATAATAACAGGGGTTTTCAACACTTCACTTTAAGCAATGGACAGATTATCCATACAGAAAATTTATCAAGAAATATCAGATTTCAACCTCACTCCAGACCAAATGGATGTAACAGACATTTACCGAACATTCCATGCAACACCTGCAGAATTACACATTCTTCTCAACTGCACATGAAAAATTCTTCAGGATGGATAAATGTTAGGCTACAAAATAAGACTTAACAAATTTAAGCAGACAGAGATTACATCAAGTATGTTTTTTACAATAATAGTATGAAACTAGAAATCAGTAACAAAGAATTTCACAAACTTTACAAATGCAAATAAAATAAACAACATGCTTCTGACTAACCAATGGGTCAATGAACAAATTAAAAGGGAAATTTAAAAAATTCTTAAGACAAATGAATATAATAATACAATATTAAAAGTCTATGGAATAGAGCCAAAGACTTAGGAGGAAAGCTTACATCAATAAATGCTTATTTCAAAAATGTAGAAGGATCTCAAATTTAGAAACCTAACGTTACATCTCAAGGAACTAAAAAAAACAAGAACTAAATCCCAGTTGAGTAGAAAATGGAAAATAATAAAGATGAGAACAGAAATAAATGAATTAAAGACTAAAAACATACAAAAGATAAAATGAGGACTTTTTTAAAAAAGACAAAATCAATACAACTTTAGTCACAGTAACTAAGAACAAAAGAGATGACTCAAATAAATAAATTAGAGATTAAAAAGGAAGCATTACAACTGATACTAAAGAAATAGGAAGAATAATTAGAGACTATTATAAATAATTATGCACCAACAAATTAGCTTAGAAGAAATGGATAAATTTCTGGATACATACAACCTACCAAGATTAAATCACAAAGAAATAAAAAATATAAACACATTAATAACAAGTGAGGAAATTAAATCAGTCAAAAAGAAAAAATTTTCCATCAAAGAAAAGCCAAGGTTCTGAGGGCATCACTGGTGAGTTCTACCAAACGTTGAAAGAATAACTAATGTCAATTCTTCCCAAACTATTCAAGAATGCTGAAGAAGGAGGAATACTTTCGAAGTGATTGTATAAGAAAAGCATTACCCTGATACTAAAGCCAACAAGGATATAAGAGAAAAATAAATAAATAAATAACTATAGGCCAACATCCCTGATAAACATAGATGCAAAAACCCTCAAGAAAATACTAGCAAAGTGAATCCCACAGCACATTAAAAAGAATATTCAACTATGATTAAGTGGCATTTATCTTAGGGATGCAAGAATGATTTAACATATACAAATCAATTAATGAGATACATCACATTAATAGAAAGAAGAACAAAAAAAGATCATTTCAATAGATGCCAAAAAGGCATTTGACAAAATTCAACATACCTGTACAATAAAAACCTTTAAAAAATAGGTAAGGAAGGAATGTACCTCAACACAATAAAGATGATATATGACAAATCTACAGCTAACATTATAGTCAATAGGGAAAAGTTGAAAACTTTTCTTCAAAGATCAGAAATAAAACAAGACTGTCTACTTTCATGACTTCTACTCAAGATAGTATACTGGAAGTCCTAGCCAGACCAATTAGGCAAGAGAAAAAAAAAACAGAAAAGGCATCCAAATTTGAAAGAAGAAAATCAAAAATCATCCCTCTTTGCTGATGACATAATCTTATATTTAGAAAAAGCTAAATACTCCACAATTAGATCTGGTAAACCAATTCAATAAAGTTGCAGGATACAAAATCAACATACAACAGTCAGTAGCATTTCAGAATACCAATAATGAAATAACTGAGAAAAAAATTTGAGAAGGCCATTCCATTTATAATAGCTACAAAATGTTAAATACTTAAGCATAAATTTAACCAAGGAGGTGAAAGACCTCTGCAAGGAAAGCTACACAACACTAATGAGAAATTGAAGAGAACACAAACAAATAAAAAGACATTCCATGCTCATAGATCAGAATTCATATTGCTAAAGTGACCATACTACCCAAAGCAACCTACAAATTCCAGACAATCCAATCAAAATACCAATGATATTTTTCATGGAAATATAACAAAAAATTCTAAAATTTATCTAGAACCAAAAAAAAAAAAAAAAGCCTGACTGGCCAAAGTAATCCTGAGCAAAAAGGGGAAGGTAGGCATTGTACTACCTGATTTCAAAATATTTTACAGAATTATAGTAACCAAAGCAGCATGCTACTGGTATAAAAACACATAGGCCAATGGAAAAGAATCGAAATCACAGAAATTAATCAACATTCTCTGCAAGCCAACTGATTTTTGACAAAAGTGCCAGGAACACTCAATGGGGAAAGGACACCCTTTTCAATAAATGGTGCTAGGAAAATTGAATATCTATGGCAGGAAAATGAAATTAGATCCCTATATTTAACCATACGCAAAAACCAACTGAAAAAAGATTAAAGACTTAAATGTAAGACCAAAAACTGTGAAACTGCTAAAGAAAACATAGGAAATGATTCAGGACATCATCAAAAGACATCAAAAACACAGACAACAAAAAAAAAAAATAGATAAATGCAACTATATTAAACTAAAAAAACTTCTTTGTGGCAAAAGAACCAATCAACAGAATGAAGAGACAACCTGTTGAATAGGAAAAAAATATTTGCAAACTATTCATCTGACAAGGGACTAATATCTAGAATATACAAGTAACCGAAAAAACTCAACAATAAAAAAAAAAAAATCCCATTAAGGGAAGGGGATCCTAAATGGCCAATTAAGAGCAGCTCAGGATTGCAGCTCCCAGTGAGAGCGTGGAGGGGGAGTGGATGCCACATTTCCAGACGGATTTTTATTGCCCAAAGACCAGGAGATCTCCAGGCAGAGGAGCCCCACGGGTCGCTGGCGTGGCTGGTTTGGCCGGTGTGGCTGTTTTGGCTGGTGGGGCTGTATTGGCCGGCACAGCTGTTTTGCTGGCGCCCCGGCGCGGCAGTTCTCCATAAAAAATACATGGGTCCAGGCACCATTTTAGCTGGGGATTGGAGCTCCGGGAAGACAGAGTCGCCCATTCATCTGATTAAAAAGGGGACTGAAACAGGGAGCCAGGCCAGGAGATTCCTGGGCAAAAAAGTGCCACGAATCTCAGGACTGCTGTTTCAGCTAGCACAGTGAGTCGCCGCATGGGAAATCACACAGATACCAGGGCCTTTTCAACAGGCGACTTGAACACCTGGGAGACAGTTGACCATTCAAATAAAATAAAATAAAATAAAGGCTCTGAGGCAGGCAGTCGGGTGATCAGGCGCAGCTGGTCCCACTCTCACAAAAAAAAAAAAAAAAAAAAAAAAGAAATCGGAAACGCTCTGGATTGAGGGTTTCACAGCAAGTACAGCTGAACCCGGGATGGTCCAGCTCTGTCAGGGAGGGGCATCCACCATTACCAAGGCAGTCCACCACTACGGAGGTAGCTTGCCATTGCTGAGGCAGCCACCATTACAGAAAGAGTCTGCCATTATAGAGGTGGGCCGCCATTGCCCAGGCAGTTCTAACGACACCTGTATAAACAGGACTGCAGTGAAGTTCACATGGCAGCTGAGCAGAGCCCACAGCAGCTCAGCAAAGCCTCTGCAGGCCTCCTCGCTGGGCTGGGCAGCCTTGAAAAAAGGGAGCAGCACAACAGAAACTCATAAATCATGCCCTAACTCCCCAGGACAGAGCACCTGGGGGAAAAAAAAGGAGGGGGGGTGGTTTATGAGTTCTGCTGCAGCAGACTTAAACGTACCGGCCCAACAGCTCTGAATGAACAACAGAGCTCACAGCTCAGCACTTGAGATCCTATAAAGGACAGACTGTCTCCTCAAGCAGCTCCTTGTCCCCCATATATTCAAAGAGTCACCTCACAAAGGAGAGCTCAGACTGACATCTGGCAGGTATCATTCTGGGACAAAGATAGCAGAAGAAGAAACTGGTAGCAACCCTTACTGTTCTGCAGCTGCTGCAGGTGATCCCCAGGCAAGCAGGGCCTGGAGTAGACCTCAGCAGTCCTACAGCAGAGGGGCCAGACTGTTAGAAGGAAAACTAGGAAACAGAAAGAAATAACCTCATCATCAACAAACTGGATGTCCACTCAGAGACCCAATCTGAAAGTCAACATCTACAAAGACAACAGGTGGATAAATCCACAAATATGGGAAGAAACCAGAGCAAAAAGAATGAAAACACCCTAAACCAGAATTCCCCTCCTCCTACAAGGGATCACAACTCCTCACCAGCAAGGGAACAAGGCTGGATGGAGAATGAGTGTGATGAATTGACAGAATCAGGCTTCAGAAGGTGGGTAATAAGAAACTTCTGTGAGCTAAAAGAACACGTTCTAACCCAAAACAAAGAAACTAAGACCCTTGAAAAAAGATTTCACGAAATGCTAATGAGAATAAACAGCTAAGAGACGAATATAAGTGAATTGATGGAGCTGAAAAACACAACACGAGAACTTCGTGAAGCATACACAAGTTTCAACAGCCGAATTGACCAAGCAGAAGAAAGGATATCAGAGGTTGAAGATCAACTCAATGAAAAAAAATGAGAAGGCAAGATTAGAGAAAAAAGGGTAAAAAGAAATGAACAAAGTCTGCAAGAAATACGGGACTATATGAAAAGACCTTATCCACGTTTGATAGGTGTACCTGAATGTGACGAAAAGAATGAATCCAAGCTGGAAAATACTCTTCAGGATATCATCCAGGAAAACTTCCCCAACCTAGCAAGGCAGGCCAATATTCAAGTTCAGGAAATACAGAGAACACCACAAAGATATTCCTCAGGAAGAACAACCCCAAGGCACATAATTGTCAGATTCACCAGGGTTGAAATGAAGGAGAAAATGCTAAGGGCAGCCAGAGAGAAAGGTCATGTTACCCACAAAGGGAAGCCCATCAGATTCACAGCAGATCTCTCAGCAGAAACCCTACAAGCCAGAAGAGAGTGGGGGCCAATATTCAACATCCTTAAAGAAAAGAACTTTCAACCCAGAATCTCCTATCCAGCCAAACTAAGCTTCATAAGTGAAGGAAAAATAAAATCCTTTGCAAACAAGCAAGTACTCAGAGATTTCATCACCACCAGCCCTGCTCTACAAGAGCTCCTGAAAGATGCAATAAACACAGAAAGGAACAACCAGTACCAACCACTCCAAAAACATGCCAAATGGTAAAGAGCATTAACACAATGAAGAAACTGCATCAACCAATTGGCAAAACAGCCAGCTAGCATCAAAATGGCAGGATCAAATTCACACATAACAATATTAACCCTAAATGTAAATGGACTAAATGCCCCAATCAAAAGACACAGACTGGCAAATTGGATAAAAAGCCAAAACCCATCAGTGTTCTGTATCCAGGAAACCCATCTCACATGCAAGGATACACAAACTCTCAAAATAAAGGGATGGAAGAAGATTTACCAAGCAAATGGAGAGCAATAAGAAGCAGGAGTTGCAATTCTCATCTCTGATAAAATAGACTTTAAACCAACAAAGACCAAAAGAGACAAAGAAGGACATTACATAATGGTAAAAGGATCAATGCAACGGGAAGAGCTAACGATCCTAATTATATACGCACCCAATACAGGAGCACCCAGATACATAAGGCAAGTTCTTAATGACTTACAAAGAGACTTAGTCTCCCACACAATAATAGTGGGAGACTTTAACACCCCATTGTCAGTATTAGTCAGATCAACCAGACAGAAAATTAACAAGGATATCCAGGACTTGAGCTCAGACCTGCACCAAGCAAACCTAATAGACATTTACAGAACTCTCCACCCCAAATCCACAGAATAGACATTCTTCTCAAACCACATCGCACCTACTCTAAAACTCGCCACATAATTGGGAGTAAATCACTCCTCAGCAAATGCAAAAGAAAGGAAATCATAACAAACAGTCTCTCAGGCCACAGTGAAATCAAGTTAGAACTCAGAATTCAGAAACTAACTCAGAACCGCACAGCTTCATGGAAACTGAACAATTTGCTCTTGAATGTTGACTGGATAAATAATGAAATGAAGGCAGAAATAAAGATGTTCTTCGAAACCAAGGAGAACGAAGACACAGCATACCATAATCTCTGGGACACATTTAAAGCAGTCTCTAGAGGAAAATATACAGCAATAGATGCCCACATGAGAAGCAAGGAGAGATCAAAATCGACACCCTATTGTCAAAATTGAAAGAGCTAGAGGAGCAAAATCAAAAAAACTCAAAAGCTAGCAGAAGACAAGAAATAACTAAGATCAGAGCAGAACTGAAGGAGATAGAGACACAAAGAACCCTTCAAAAAAAATGATAAATACAGAAGCTGGTATTTCGAAAAGATCAACAAAATAGACCACTAGCCAGATTACTAAAAAAGAAAAGAGAGAATAACCAAATAGATGCAATAAAAAACAATAAAGAGGATATCACCACAGATTCCACAGAAATACAAACCAGCATCAGGGATTATTACAAACAACTCTATACACATAAACTGGTAAATCTGGAAGAAATGGATAAATTCCTGGACACATGCATCCTCCCAAGTCTAAACCAGGAAGAAGTCAAAACCCTGAATAGACCAATAACAAGGTCTGAAGTTCAGGCAGCAATTAAGAGCCTACCACCCAAAAAAAGCCCAGGTCCAGATGGGTTTACAGCCGAATTCTACCACATATACAAAGAGGAGCTGCTACCATTCCTTCTGAAACTATTCCAAACATCCAAAAAGAGGAAATTCTTCCCAAATCATTTTATGAGACCAACATCATCCTGATACCAAAACCAGGCAGAGACTGGGATATCAGGCCAATATCCATGATGAAAATGGATGCAAAAATCTTCAATAAAATACTGGCAAACTGATTGCAACAGCACATCAAAAAGCTTATCCACCATGATCAAGTAGGATTCATCCCGGGATGCAAGGCTGGTTCAACATATGCAAGTTTATAAAGATAATTCACCACATAAAGGGAACCAAAGACAAAAACCACATGATTATCTCAATTGATGCATAGAAGACCTTTGACAAAATTCAACAGCACTTTATGCTAAAACCCTCAATAAACTAGGTATTGACAGAACGTATCTCAAAATAATAAAAGCTATTTACAACAAACCAACAGCCAATATCATACTGAATGGGCAAAATCTGGAAGAATTCCCTTTAAAGTCTGGCACTAGACAAGGCTGTCCTCTCTCACCACTCCTATTCAATATAGTACTGGAAATTCTAGCCAGAGCAATCAGGCAAGAAAAAGAAATAAAGGGTATTCAAATAGGAAAGGAGGAAGTCAAATTGTCTCTATTTGCAGACAAGATGATTATATATCTAGAAGATCCCATAGTCTCAGCCCAAAATCTCCTGAAACTGATAAGCAACTTCAGCAAAGTCTCAATGTGCAAAAATCACAAGCATTCCTATATACCAATAACAGACTTAAAGAGAGCCAAATCAAAAATGAACTGCCATTCACAATTGCAACAAAGAGAATACAATACCTAGGAATACAACTAACAAAGAACGTAAAGGACCTCTTCAAGCAGAACTACAAACCACAGCTCAACGAAATAAGAAAGGACATAAACAGATGGAGAAACATTCCATGTTCATGGTTAAGAAGAATCGACATCGTGAAAATGGCCATACTGCCCAAAGTAATTTACAGATTCAATGCTATCCCCATCAAGCTACCAATGACCTTCTTTGCAGAACTGGAAAAAAACCACCTTAAACTTCATATGGAACCAAAAGAGGGCCCGCATA
>NW_022436981.1:15267057-15316426 GCF_009761245.1 Sapajus apella | reverse complement strand
GCAAATCAAAACTACATTGAGATACCATCTCACGCCAGTGAGAATGGCGATCATTAAAAAATCTGGAGACAACAGATGCTGGAGGGGATGTGGAGTAATAGGAACACTTTTACTCCATTGGTGGGGCTGTAAATTAGTTCAACCATTGTAGAAGACAGTGTGGCAATTCCTCAAGGACATAGAAAAAGAAATTCCATTTCACCCAGCAATCCCATTACTGGGTATATATCCAAAGGATTATAAATCGTTCTACTATAAGGACACATGCACATGAATGTTCACTGCAGCAAAGTTTACAATAGCAAAGAGCTGGAACCAACCCAAATGCTCATTGATGATAGACTGGACAGGGAAAATGTGGCACATATACACCATGGAATATTATGCAGCCATCAAAAATGATGAGTTTGTGTCCTTTGTAGGGACATGGATGAACCTGGAAACCATCATTCTCAGCAAACTGACACAAGAACAGAAAATCAAACACCGCATGTTCTCACTCATAGGCAGGTGTTGAACAATGAGAACACATGGACACAGGGAGGGGAGCATCACACACTGGGCTCTGTCGGGGGATATAGGGGAGGGACAGTGGGGGGTGGGGAGTTGGGGAGAGATAGCATGGGGAGAAATGCCAGATATAGGTGATGGGGAGGAAGGCAGCAAATCACACTGCCATGTGTGTACCTATGCAACAATCTTGCATGTTCTTCACATGTACCCCAAAACCTAAAATGCAATAAAAAAATAAACTAAATAAATAAATAAAAAGAAAAAAAATCCCATTAAAAAATGGGCAAAGGACACATATTGACATTTCTCAATAGAAGACATACAAATGGCCAACAGGTATATAACATCAGTAATTATTAGGGAAATACAAATCAATACTACAATATATTATCTCACCCCAGTTAAATTGGATTTTATCAAAAGAGAATAATGGATTCTGACGAGGATGTGGGAAAAGAGAAGCCTTCATATGCTGTTGATCGAAATTTAAACTAGAACAGTCAATCTGGAGAACTGTACGGAAATTCTTCAAAAATTAAAAATAGAACTACCACTACTAAACATATATCCAAAGCAAAGGAAATCGGCATATCAAAGAAACATCCGCACCTCCATATTTACTGCAATGCTATTCACACTAGCCAACATATGGAATCCATCTAGACATTCAACAACAGATGAATAAATAAAATATGGTATATATACGCAAGTGAATATTATTTAGCCAAAGAAAAGAATGAAATCCTGCCATTTGCAACAAACTGGATGAACCTGGACACCACTAGGTAAAGTAAAATAAACCAGACACAGAAAGAATGTTGGATGACACAACATCCAAAAATGTTGATATCATAAAAGGAGTGAATAAAACAATAATTACCAGAGATCATGGAGGGGAGCAGGAAGAAGAAAATGGAGAGAAGATAGTCAACAGGAATAAAGTTTTAATTAGAAAGGAAGAATAAATTCTGGCATTCTATTGCCATATGAGAATAAATATTGTTGATATTCTTCTTTTTGTGTATTTTGAGATATACAATATCTTCAGTAATAAAGTATTAAATATCTCAGAATAGCTAGAAGAAAGGATTCTGACTCTTGTGACCACACACACACACACACACACACACACACAAGAGGTAAATGTTTGGGTGATGGATATGGTAACTATCCTGATTTGATCATTACAAAATATATACATGTGCCAAAATATCATATTATACTCTAAAAATATGTACAATTATGTCAATTAAAATTAAAATTAAAAAAAGAAAGTAGCCAACAGACAAAAGTATATCTTCCATAAACAGATGACCTTAGCAAGTACTAGTCCACAGAATGCTTACTACATACCAAGCACTATTTCAATTAAATAACTTAATGCTTTCAACAAATGTATTAGGCAATTGCTACCAGTCTCAGCTGTAACTGAGACACAGTTACCATTATTATAGATTGGTTTGTCCAAAGTCACACAGCCAGTAAGCAGCAAAGCCAGTTCTGAGCCCATGCGCATAACCACTATGCTTCGCTCCAGTACACAGGTGTGCAATAAATACAATTTGATTTTCTACAGTTCACCTTAATTTCAACCATAAGCCCCCATCCAACCAGGCTCATTCTTGGGGCTTCCCCCAGAACACTCTCTAGGATTGTGTCTATTCTAAGATCATAGACAGTTCCCAGCATTAACAAAACCTCTCTCATCATAGGTCATCCCTGCACAGTGGTCACTTACAAATTATCTCACACCTATACATGAAGTTTTATCACATTCCCTGGGCCAGGGCTTTTATACAAGTTCAAGAACATGGGAGGTTTGGACACAGCCTCCCAGGTGCTTCATGAGGTCATCTTCCCCGATATTTTATGGAACCATGTTTTCTTGCACTCCACAGTCCACCCTCCCTAATTCCTGCCACATCTTTGATGTGGTCAAGATTCAGTGAGTCATCAAATAACCTCCACCTCTGTAGAAATTCCATTTACTCAATAGGTTTATACTTTTTATAGAAACAGTACAGGAAATCTCTGGGGAAAACCTTCCCTGAGGTGAGGAAGAACAAGACATACCATCTTCTTGTATTAGGAAATAAACCACAAAAAAATTATCTGAAAATATTATACGGCCATACTTAAATCCTAGTCACTAGATAAATAACAACTGAGGTCATCAAGAAGGGAAGAAGTTTGGCTCCACTGGAATGAAACAGAATCCAGGGCATGTAGATGAACCCTGGCTATGAAAATGCTGAGGTAAGTATGACCTCTTTTGGGGATGGTGCAGGGCAGCAGTTGACTAAATAAGAAAGCAGTGGTCTTTCTTTGTGGGCATTCTGTTCAATGTCATCAAGGGCAAACCAGCACTTGAACCTGAAGGAGAGAAAATCCTGCTGCTTGTGTGTTTTTGGTCAGCCAACTGGGATGGTAGCCTGCCATCTTGGCTATAACTACATGGCATCTCCATCCGTATACTCCAGAGCAGCTGGCATGCATTCTGGCAAAGGTAGAGAAAACAAGCGCCTGTCCAGATGAGATAATGACCTATGATGACCACATTTCTGACCATAATATATTATAAAAGAGCCACTTTTTGTCTTCACAAGCCTTTGAAATCAAAGAAGATGCCTATGTTAACTATAAGTCTCCACACCAACTACAGAATTCTTCCCAAAGCCAAAAAGATATTGAGGTTGAAATGAGAGCTGGAAACATGACTGTCTCCCCAACAGAGGACAGAGGTGCTCAGAAATAGGAGAAAGTTATCTGAATATAGCTCAGCTGCTTAGTTTATTGACCTGCCCCGAGAACCTAGAATAGTGCCTGTTTCATAGCATATAATGGACAAATACCTTATGTCTGAATGAATTAATTAACAAGCCAAATAACGTACTGAGATTCTAACAGGGGTCTGTGTATAGAAAAGCATAGAAAGATTCTTCCAGCCTCTACAGAGTTATAGACTGATCAGTGTATTGTGCTCATGAGTCTCAGAGGAAAAAAAAAAAACAAAAAACAAAAAACAGATGTCAGAATCATTACCTCACAGGAATTGGAAGGAAGGCAAGAGATCCATGTTCATTTCATGTCTTACTGAAAAGTTGTATTGGCTAAGATTAGTTTGGGCCATGAATAAAACTTCTTAACAACAGTGACCTGAACGAGACAAAAGTTTGTTTCTCCCTGATGTCAAAGTTGGGAAGGAAACAGTCCAGAGTTGTGTGCTGGCTCTGCCCCACAGAGCAGGATTCTAACCTAAGAAATCCTTAGGAACCCAGGCTCTACCTTTTAGCCCTGCCTTGCCTAGCCTTCATTATCATGCTCACTTCATGGCCCAAAATGTCAGCTTCAGGACCAGCCATCATCCCAGCATTCCAACTAAAAGGAAGAAGGAAAGGGAAAAGCACAGCGGGTATGTGCTGGCTTGAAGAACATTCCCAGAACTGCCACAAACATCATATCGTCAAATGGATATAATCAAATTTAATCAAATGGATGCACTTAGGTGCAAAAAATGTTGGTAAATGTAGACTTTTTTCTGGGCAGGTGCATGTCCTCAAAAATTCCATTGTTACAACAGAAGGAGTGAATGGATTCTGGAGGACAATAGCAGTCTCTGCCCTGACAGCTAACAGCCTCCTGAATGGAAAAATCCAAAATACTGGATTTCTAAAGCACTTTTCCCCAAAGAACTCTTGGTTTATATATAACTCCCTGACAACAGGAAAGACCTAGTGTCGTTACTATATGAGCATAAACAGAGGCCAGGTTAAATGATGATTTACTGTCATTAATCTGACTATCACTTATTGAGAGTTTACCACATACCCGTCACTGTGCTGAGTGGTTTTTGTCATTGCTCCAATTAATCTTTACAATAACCCTATGACATTGGTGCCAAAACTGAGGCTCCCAGAGGCTGGATAACTTACTAATATCCATAGGAGATGGAATTACTTCTTAGGTATAATCAGTGAAGAGTCTGTGTTATAATATATCATCAGTATATATCATCAACCCCAGATTGGATTAACAAGGGAAGGCCCTGCCTATCAGACTCAGTCTGTCCATTACTTCAAACAATCATTTTAAAAGTATCATTTTAAGCACTTATTTCCCAGGAAATTTACTGGCCTCTGGGGATACAAATGGCGAGAAAAAACCCACAAAGCTTAACAACTGGTGGGGAACCCATGGAGCTTAAGTCATTAATCAACTAATTCCAATAATAATTGTGATGACAACCACACAAAAAAAATTTATTATGCCACGGATGCACAGAATTTAATAATGTTACCTAAATCTGTTGAATCTGGAAGGCTATCTGAGATTTGATGAGAAGTGGTAAAGGCTAAAAGCATTCTAGTCCAAAAGTGCAACACATGCAAAGGCCCTGAGGTGGTGGAGCAGAGGGCGTAATTAAAGAACAGATGACAAGAGCGAACATGAATGCTGACAAAAGGTGAGACTACAGGGGTAGAGAGAGACCTGATTCTGAAGGACATTGTAAAGATGTTAACCTAAGGGAAGTTTGGGCAGGGGAGGAACCCAACACTCTTTATTTTACATTTTCATGAAGGAAGAACTATTTCTGATTCCGCACTGTATCCCTTACACATAACAGACACTAAAAATGTATGTGAGATTAATTAATACATGAACAGATAATTTTGCAGATATTATTCTGGCAATAGTGTGGAGAATACTGGTAAGAGAGGAGAGCAGGGGGGTACAAGGGAGGCCACTTAAGGGAACTAAATAGAAGGACTCGGTGATGGATTAAATATAGCCAGGGAGATCAGATGATATCTGGATAGCTCCTAGATTTCTGGCATAAGCCACCGGGCAGATGACAGCCCCATTCGTTGAGCATGGGAAAAGAGCCAGGTTTGAGAAGGAAGGTCACATTACATCACCAAAAGCAGTTTCCATTTATATAACCACAATCTGTGAATTCTGTCCACAAAGGTAGTAGGAAATAATGAAAATACATCCATAAGCCCAAACTGTAAATCTGGAATAAGTAGCCATAGGTCTCTTTATGACCCTGCTCAGTTCCTTTGGTTTTGAGAGTCATAACTAGAAGTTAAAACAAAATCCACCTGTGGACACTTATTCTCAGCATTTGTGCAAAGGTGATACAGGGCTCAAATAAATCTGTAAAGTCAGTCTGTGTTGATTGGATATATACAGGAAATAAAGTTCTTGAAAGTAACTTGGTTTGGTAATAGTAGAGGTGATGTGGGCTGAAAGAATATGTGAGATTCTCAGGTTTTTTTAAAATAAATCACCAACTAGTGGACTTACCATCTCAGTGACCTGGTGGCCTTTCCGGGAAACTGCTGAATTACTGGCACGGTTACAGTTCATTATAGCCCTTTCCGCCATCCCTCATTCTTCCTACAACCACAACTACCAAAAACAGAATTGACAGATTGCCCAAACAATGGGATTCAACAATTTATTTATTTTTGTATTTTTTAAAGAAAATATGAAACATTTCATTTTGAACTAACAGATTCACAGGAAATTTTTTAAAAAAAGTATACAAGGAGATCCTGTAAAGCTTTTATTCAGTTTCCCCCAAATGTATCAATTCGCATTACTATAGAACACTATTAAGACCAGGAAATGGATATCAGTGTAATCCTTACTTTTCGTTTTTCAACATTGACTTACTCGTGTAATTCCCACAGTCGGTATATTCATCTCTAGGGAACAGATCATTTTTCTTTGCCCTTGTTTTTTTGAACTTTTAATTCAGATTCAGGGATACGTGTGCAGGTTTGTTACCTGCATATATTGCATAACGCTGAGGTTTTGGGCATGAGTGATCCTATCACCCAGATACTGAGCACAGTACTCGACAGCTTTTCAGGCCCTGCCCACCTTTCTCCTTCCTTCCTCTAGCAGTCCCCAGTTTCTACTGTTCCCATATTTATGTCTACACATACCCAAAGTTTAGCTCCCACACATAAGCAAGAATATGTGGTATTTTGTTTTCTTGAACAATTTATTATATCTCTTCAGTTTCATTTGGTCTGAGACACCTTGACTGTTAGACTTGATAATATAGTCTATCCCGAGGAGAAAAGTTTATGACCTAGTAATCCAGTAGGCATAAAATGAACAACTTTTATAGGCTTAGAGATTATTTATGTGCTTTAAAATTGTAAGTCTACAATCCACATATCCAGGAATTCATCTAAAGTAAGAGATGATGTTCAAATATCTTTACCACTGGCATCCTGTTTTATCCTTCTATAGGACAGTAATTTTCCAAAACTAAAATCTCGTGGTTTCCCTGAGGTAAGAATGATTGACAACATTTTACACTACAGATGGCTGAGCAGATGTGCACATAGGTATGATACCTCACTGCAGACAACCCAGCCAATCGGAGAACAGCTGAGAATTGCACTCTGAAGCAATTATGAATTCTATCCAGGGAGATCAGAGATCCAACTGATACGGAATGGTCCCACTTTCAACTACTTTGGAATTCAGAATTAGACCAGTTTTGAGCCTAATCAGGTATTGTCCATATTCACAACGAATATTACCACCATGAAGTATACAGGCAACTTCAAAAAATCCTTTGCTTAAACAAAGGGCTTAGGAGCACCATCCTTGGAGATAAACAGACTGTTGTTGAATCTCTGCTCTACCAGTGAAAATGTAGGCAAATTGCTTATCCTCTTTAAGTCTCAGGTGCCTGAACTAGAATAGAATGTAATATTCCCTACATTGTTGGAATGCTGTAAGTATATATGAGTCAAAGGGCTAAGCAAAGTGTTTGGCATATACCAACAACCAAAGGAGAATTCGTAATTGTTAGAATTGCATACATCAGCGGCCTGCAAATTATGGCACAAAGAAGACTTCATTGTTTCCGTGGATCAGAAATAAGGCACAATGTAGTGAATCTTGAAAATTCCTACCAAAACAGAGGATGTAACTTGATAATTTTACAGAGATAGTCTAAAACATGCAGCTGTAAGAATGATATTTCTTTGAAGTCTCCTGTTTTATCTTTTTAAAAGATGACAGATTGTCATATTCCGCAACATATCATGCATATTTTGAGATTTAAATTAATTACCCTGTCCTCCAGAAATACATAATGTAGAAATTCCTATACTCCTTGGTGACATGTTCTGCCTGCTTCTAAGAAGCACAGTGAAGAGGAAGAACATGTTATGGCTTGGAGGCTTGAGGTTTGGCTCTGCCTCTTACATGGGTAAGTAACTTACTTCTCTAGGCCTTAGTTTTCCCATATGCAGAATTGGAAGGGAAATATTTGCTACATGGAATTTGCTTCCAATTCCCCTCTCCTACCCATCCCCACCCCCACTTCATCCTACGACTTTCAGCCTTATCACATCCCTAAAGGTGTAATAAAACTGTTGGCTGGGCACTGTGGCTCACATCTGTAAACCCAGCACCTTGGGAGGCTAAGGCAGACAAATCACCTGAGGTCAGGAGATCAAGACCAGCCTGGTCAACATGGTGAAACCACATTTCTACTAAAAACACAGAAATTAGCCAAGCGTGGTGGCAGCGGCCTGTAATCCCAGCTACTCCAGAGGCTAGGCAGGAGGATCACTTGAACCTGCCGGGCGGAGGTTACAGTGAGCCAAGATCACAGCACTTTACTCCAAAAAAAAAGGAGAGTTTGTTGGCAAAAAAGCCAAACTCTGTCTCAAAAAAAAAAAAAAAAAAGATACTGTTTAAAAATTATTTTAAATGTATTTATAGAGTCTAGTGCTAGGCATCATGGTAGAGGCTGAGTTAATAAAAGATAATTTCATGTCAAAAACTTAAAAGAAAATATTCATGATGAGATCTGACCCCTTCTGACCTAGCCTGCAAAATCATGCAGCATCACTTCTACTGCATTCTATTGGTTAAAACCAACTTACTAAGGTTAACCTAGATTCAAAGGAAGGAGACATAAGCCCTACCACTTGGTGGAAGGAGTGTCAAAAATATGTGTACATGTTTTAAAACATGTATGTAGGCAACCTCCTCTTAAAGGGCTCTAAATAAATAAATAAGGAAAAGAAAGATGTAGAAGACCTCTACACAGAAAATATAAAACATTATCAAGATTCATGGATTGGAAAACTTCTTTCTGTAAAGACATTAATCTTTATTTTTTAAAAGATTTAATAAGATCCTGATCAAAATTTCAACAAATGAAAACCAATGTAATTCACCATATTAACAAACTGAAAACAAAAATCTACATAATTATCTTAATAGATATAGCAAAAGAATTTAACAAAACCCAGTATCTATTGCTGAGTTTTAAAAAAATCTCTCAGGAAATTAGGAATAGGAGAAACTCTTCTCTAGGCTTGCAGAGCATCTATGAAATACTTACAGATAAAATTACAGTTAATAGTGAAAAGTTAATGCTTTCCTCCTAACACCATCAACAAAGAAATGTTGCTCATTTTCATCACGTCTACTCAAAAGTGCACTAGAGAATCTAGGCAGTGCAATAAGGCAAGAAAAACAAATACAAGACATCTAGATTGTAAAGGAAGAAGTGAAACTCTTTATATTCATGGACAATATGATTATCTATGCAGAAAATCCCAGGGCATCCTCAGAAAACCTATTACAACTAATAAGTGTTTAAATCATGTTGCAGGATAAAAGATCAATATAAAAATCAATAATCTTTTCATATAATAGTAAAAGCTCAGTGAAATTATAAATAAAACAATACCATTTACAATAACATCAAATATATAAAATATATAGGGATAAATCTGTCAAAACTATGCAAGATTTACATAATGAAAATGATGAAATACTTTAAAGGATACATAAATAAATGGAGAAATATACTATGTTTATGGATCAGAAGACTCAATTTTGTTGAAATGTCAATTCTCCCTAAAGTGATCTATAAAAATCAATGTAATCATGATCAAAATTCCAGCATGTTTTTGTGCTAGAAATTAACAAACTTACTCTAAAATCAGTACAGAAGTGCAAATGGCTTAAAATCACCAAAATGACTTTGAAAATAAGGGAACAAAGTTGAGGACTAATATTACATTATCTCCAGACTTCTTCAAGAGCTGCAGTAATAAAAGAATCTGGCATTCATGTCAAGATAGACAAATTGGGTAACCATTTGTAGAAAAAAGTTAACTTTGATCCATACCCATATTATATATAAATATTATTTCAAATGGATCATAGGCTTAAATGTAAAACTGAAAACTATCAAACTTCTGGGAGAAAATATAGAAAAAAACTTGGTGACTTTGGATTGGGCAAAGGTTTTTTAGATACAAAACCAAAAGCATAATCGATAATAGAAAAAAATGGTATATTAGACTCCACTGAAAGTAAAAAGTTATGTCCTTCAAAAGACATTCTTATCCCAGCAACTAGGGAAACTGAGGTGGAAGGATCACTTGAGCCCAGGAGGTCAAGACTACAATAAGCTGCGATCATGCCATTGCATTCCAGCCTGGGTGACAGAGCAAAACACTTTCTCAAATAAACAAAGATTTTCTTAAGAAAACAAAGTCACAAACAGGGAGGAAATAACTACAAAGCATGTATCTGATAAGATCTTATATCCACAATATACAAAGAACTCTCAAAACTCAGCAATAAGAAAATTAACCACCCAGTAAATTCTGGAAAAAACATTTGGATAAACACTTTACCAAAAAAGACAAACAGATGGTAGGTAAGCACATGAAAAGATGCTTAACATCATTAGTCATTAGAAAAATGCAAATTAAAATCACTTCACATATATTAGAATGTTTAAAATTAAAAATACTGACCATGCCAAGTTCCAGTTGAAGATGCTGAGCAGTTAGAGTTCTAAACCCCATTGGTGAAATATAATGTTGGGAATGGTAGTCTCATGCACAAAGCCTTTTGACTCACACTTGGTCACACAAGACACCAAGACATAAAGGGCTCACAAGGCCTATGCTAGTTTAATTCCCTTCTGTAGGAATGGCTTTCCCTTTTGCAAGCTCAAAGTGTGATCCTTTGTTATGCTTAAGCATGTGTGTCACATAGCATCTAGCCAATCCCCTTGCTATATTTGTCTTCCTTTGGGGAGGAGACAGGGTCCTTCTACAGTGGCACAAGAGGGGTGCATATAAGAAAATTTCCCTGTATCTGCTGTTGAGAGGTACCCACTGGTCATGGGAAACTAACAAACACATACTTCTCAATGTAAGTAAAGTGTTGTCTTATTCAGGGCTTGACTGTGTTCTGTTTTCTTTGCCAACTCTGGTACCAAGATACAATGAGTATATGTTTTTAGAGTTCTCCCCTGGGATTAATAACTAATACCAGCCCTCTGCCTAACATGTAAAATGCTCAATGGTTTGGAAAACAGTTGGGCAGTTTCCTAAATAGTTAAACATGTATCTACTAATGACCTAATCTTTCCACTCTGAGTAATTTACTCAAGAAAAATAAAAGCATATGTCCATAAAACACTTGCACATGAATATTCTCAGCAGTTGTATGTATAATAGCCAAAAACAAGCCAACCAACATGTTCATCAACAGATAAATAAATAAATCCATACAGTGAAGTGTTATTCTGCAATAAAACAGAATGAACTATTGATAAACAAGAGAATGAATGAATGAATCTTAAATAAGTATGCTGAGTGAAAGAAGTTAGACCAAGAAAAATGTAAAAACTGTATGATTTCATTTATATAAAATTCTAGAAAATACAAACAAATTATGTAAACCATAATATCAGCAGTTGCCTGCTGATAAGGGCATTGAGAAGAATAGGATGAAGGAACAATCAAGGGGCACAAGGAAAGTGCTGGGTGGTGAATATATTCACTATCCTGATTCTGGTGAGTGTTGCACAGATTATTACATATGTCAGCACTTATAAAATTACACTTTTAAAAGTATACTTTATTATATGTGGATTATATCTCAAGAAAGCTGTTAGAAAACTCCAAAAAGATTTTTTGGTGGAAAATTAAAGGCTTTTTCTAAAATTTATATGAAAAAGGCAAAGTGCCAAGTATAGATTGAACAACAAAATTGAGGACATGCGCTACAAGATATCAAGACTTGCTATACAGCTAAGTAATTAAGAAAGTGTGATCATGTCATAAGGATGGAGAAATAAACCCACAGCATGGATTTGAGAGTTGAGAAACATCCAGTTACTTGATTTATTTTTAAAAATTACACTACAGAACAGTGGGTGAAAATGAACTTTTCAACAAATGGTGCTGGCTCAATCAGATATTCATGGAGAATAAAATAAATTTTGATTCCTACCTTATGTCATACTCTTAACTCCAAGTAGATTGTGGATCTCAATGTAAAAAATAAAACAATAAAATCTCTATTAATAAAAGATAGCAGAGAAAATACCTTTGTTCACCTGGAGGGTGGGCAAAGATTTCTTAAATGGGGCAAAAATAGCACTAACCACAAAGGAAAATATAGATAAATTGGGTTACATTAAAATTTAAAACTTCTATTCATTAATAGATACTGAAGGACTGTGTTAACTTCTCTTTCCAGATCCACAATGGGCATGGTTTCAAAGGCAAGAACTTCCCAGCTCCATGTCTCTATCCACCTCCCATCCAGGAACCCAGAGTTCTTTTTCTAACTTTCCCTTGTGCGGGCTTGGTAAAATTCCAGGTGAGCTTTCTTTGTTCTGAAAGCCTGCCGAAAGCCCTGGAAGGAGTGGCTCTATTGTGGGCCCAAGCAACCAATCTGGGATCCGAGTCAAAGATCAATCACTCCAGAGGAAGTTTGAAAGAACTCCTCTCATTGGACAAAAACATGAAAGGGACAGGAATAATTTTAAAGTTTAAAATCCTGTATTGATTTGCCTCTCTGGGATCCCCTCCCACAACAGCGTGGGATTTCTCTCTACTTCTCTCTGTTTCTCTCGCTGCCTGATAAATTGCTCTTTACAAAACTCTTTGGGTCGGCTATTTACTTGACCAGTAGGCTCACCTGTGCCGCCAGGGCCTTAGCCCAGGAATCTCGGGAACATCAAATTCAGGGGGGCTGAGTCCGGTCCCATCTCACAACCCATCTACGATACCATTAAAACAATGATAAAATAACAAATAGAATAGAGAATGTATATAACACCTATATAATCCCAGCAGGATTTTATCCAACAAATTAATAAGAATAAGACAGCCTGGTATGTTTCTAAATTAGGCAAAAAATTTAAACAGAAACTTTACAAGGAAGGATGTCCAAATGGCCAATGAACATCTGGAAAGGTGGTTAATCACTTAAGTCAATAGGAAACTGAAGATTAAAATAAAAGTAAGATACCACAACATACCCCCAAGAGTGACAAAAATTTTAGCAAATGACAACACCAAATATTGGCAAGACTGTAGGACAACTGAAACTCTCACATATTGGTGGTGAGAATGTAAACTGGTGCAATCACTTGAGAATATGGTTTAGCACATCTATATATTCAAACAAACATATGTATAACCTAGGACCCTACAACTCTCCTCCTGGTAATAATTTCAACCGAAATTATTAATGGGAATATAATTGGTACAGACTCAAAGAGAACAATTTGTCAGTATCAAGTGAATTCTTACAATTCTACTCTTAAGAATCTCACAGAAACATTTACCTAAGTAACAAAACAAATTTTTGTATGTAGATGTTATAGTATTATTTGTAGTGGGATAAATTAGAAATAACCTGAATGTTTATCAATTGGTAAATGGTTAATTAAATTATAGATCCATGAAAATTACCTAAGAATTAAAAAGAATGAGGCAGATCTATATGTATTGGTTGGAAAGATACTCTACATAGATTGATAAATAAAAAAAATTACAGGGCAGTATACATGGCATGATTATGAACAGAAAATACAACCATTTAAAATGTTTCAAGTATACATACATGCAAATGCAGAGAAAGATTTGGAAAGATAGAAACAAATGGTTAACAGTGTTCTCTTTGGGGAATAGAATTGGATGAGAACAAGGCATGAAAACGATATTCAGGTTTTATACTACATAATTTTAACAACAAAAACATTTTCATGAATTGCTTGCATATTTTTTAAAACACTAGTTTTTGTCCATACAGGGAGACACTCAGTTGAAGAAGTAGTGAAATATAAGCATCATTTGCATTAAAATGAAAGCTGTCTGCCACATGTGGAAGGGCATAAGATCATCAACTGTAAGCCTTACATTTCACTTTAAAGAAAACATCAAAATAACAATGGCTCCACCTCCTCCCACCAAGATGAAAAAAGATCTTTGTATAGAACCAGGAACAGTTACAGGTTTCATAGATTCTAAAACATATATAATTCTTTAAAAAAAAAATACCAAGGTGGGATTGCTGACTTGTATGGTAAGGATATGTTCAACTTTATAAGGAAATTTTAAACTGTTTTTCAAGGTGGTCATATCATTTGGCAATTCCACCAGTAGTGTATGAGAATTCTGCTTGTTCCATATCCTTGCAAGCTGACTTGGTATTACACATTTTTAAAAATATATATGACTCTCCAAGTAGGCTACTAATGGTATTATATTGTGGCTATAATTTGCATTTCCTGCTTGCATAGTTTATGTGCTTATTTGCTATATACAGAGTTTCTTTGGAGAAGTACCTCTTCAGATCTTTCGCAAAATGTTTGTCTCTTATTATCAAATTTTGAAAGTTATTTATATAGTCTGGATACAAGTCCTTAGTTAGAAATGTGATATGAAAGTATTTATCCCAATCTTTGACTTGTCTTTTTATTCTTTCAATGGTTTCTTTGAAGAAGAGAAGTTTTTTAATTTTGATAAAGTGCAACTCAACAATTTGTTCTATATTTTGTGGCATTTGTGCCATACCTAAGAAAGGCTTTGCTTGATCCAAGGTCACAAATATCTTCCCTCTTTTCTTCTGCAAGGTTAGTCTTAGGTGCTACATTTAGGTCTGTCATCTATTTTCAGTTCATTTTTGAATAAGGTGTGAAGTATGTGTTAGAGTTCATGCCTTGGTGTATGGCAATCCAGTTGTTTCAGCATAATTTGTTGACAAGATTATTCTTTCTACACTGTGGTTGCAAATCAATTGACCATATATGTGTGGCATATTTCTGATCTCTACTCTGTTCCATCACTATGGTCGAAAATCAATTGACCATATAAGTGTGGGCATATTTCTGAACTCTAGCCTGTTCCATTTACCTATACGTCCATCCATTCACAAATATCATACTTCTACAACAAATCTTGAAGTGCTGAAATCCTGTACTAGAGTCCTCCAAATTAAGAATGCATTTTAAAAATTTGTTTTAGCAATTTTAGTTCATTTGTCTTTCCATATAAATTTTATAACCAACTTGCAAATTTCAGTGGGGAACATAATTAAATGGAAAGAAGAAAAGAAGGAGTAGCAAAGGGCAGGAGAAAAGGAGGACTTCAGTAGATAAGACCGCATGGCAGTCAGTTTCTGGCAGAGAACCATTTCCTGGTAGGATGATGACACTCCTTTTTTTTTTTTTTTTTTTTTTTTTGAGACGGAGTTTCACTCTTGTTACCCAGGCTAGAGTGCAATGGCGCGATCTCGGCTCACCGCAACCTCCGCCTCCTGGGTTCAGGCAATTCTCCTGCCTCAGCCTCCTCAGTAGCTGGGATTACAGGCACGCACCACCATGCCCAGCTACTTTTTTGTATTTTTAGTAGAGACGGGGTTTCACCATGTTGACCAGGATGGTCTCGATCTCTTGACCTCGTGATCCACCCACCTCGGCCTCCCAAAGTGCTGGGATTACAGGCTTGAGCCACCGCGCCCGGCCGACACTCCTATTTTAAGAAGCCTGTATGCTAAGCAGATCATCAGGGCAGACCTATGTACCAAGAGACCCCTTCCTGCTTCTCTGATTTATTTTGTACTGCTCTCCAGCTTGCTTTTCCTTTTCAGCCACATTTGTTTATTTTCACTTATTCCACAGGAAGCCATTTGCAACTAGTGGTCTCTTTGCTTGGGATGCCCTGGCCCTTACCACTTCCACCACCTGTAACCTAGTCAGTCCTGGCATCCTTCAAGACACAGATTAAGACTCTGAGGGAAAGTCAACCCGCATCTCCCAGAACTAAGTTTGGATCCTATGATACATTCTCTCAATAATTACAATATTTAAATTGCAGTTAATCATTTTTATGAGTAATTTTGGAGCCTGTTTCTAGGGTCAGACTGCTTAGATTTAAATTCTATCTCTGGAACCTAATTGTTAGATGCTGCGTTAGTGAAGTTAGGTCTCAGTATGCAGCAGCACCAAATTGACTGGAAAATTCCAGCGATTTAACAAAAGTTTATTCCTTGCCCATAAGGTCCACTCTCCAAGGCCCACGTTCAGTGTGGTAGCCTGGCAATCCAGAATGCTTTTATCTGTGGCTCCTCCATATCAGCACTGGCAATCACCATGGCCAAAGAAGCCAGAGCAGACAGGCACAGTGTCTGCACATGACCTCTGCCAAAGGTATTCTCCTCACTTCCGTTCACACTGTATTACCTAGAAACAGCCACATGACTCCCTCTAATCATGAAAGGCCTGGGAAGTGCAGTCCTCCTTGTGCCTAGGTAGAAGGGAAAAACGCAATATGGGCCAGCACTAGCACAATGAGTTGAAAATTTTCTTCCAAGCTGTCTGCAATGGAAAAAAAAAATTTTTTGTGAATGGCAAAAAACATTGGAGGGAGGTCTCTGTAGATGTGATTAAAGCAAGGATCTTGAGATGGGAAGATTATCCAGGATTAGCTGAGTGGACCCTAAATGTAATCACATATATCCTTGTAAGAGGGAGGGAAAGGGAGATTTTACACAGAAGAGGAAAAGGCAGAGTGTCACAGAGACAGAAATAGAGGTGTTGCAGCCATGGATCAAGGAATGCCAACAGCCACCAGGATCTGGAAGCAGCAAGGAATGGATTCTTCCCGGGAGCCTCTGGAAGGGGAGTGGACCCACTGACACCTTGATTTCAGCCCAGTGATACTGATCTTGAACTACTGGCCTCCAGAATTGTGGGAGTATAAATTCCTGTTGTTTTAACCCACCAAGTTTATGGTCATTTGTTACAGCAGCCACAGGAATCTAACACAACTAGAAATCTTACAGTAGTAACCAGGGGCCAGTTACTTAACCTGTCTGTCCTCCAGTCTCACATATTTGTTAGACAGGGATATTAATAGCATTTATCACACAAGGTTGTTATCAGAATTGAATGACTAAAGTACTCAAAACAGTGTTTGGCACATAGTAGGCCATTCATAAATTACCAACCATTGTCTGTTTCATTGGCTAGACTATAAATTTGATGAGAACAAATTATTATCTTGTTTACAGGAATGCCAGGCTAAGGAGAAAGGCAGAGTTCAGGTATTAGAAGGTGTGCCAACCTGAACAAGAGCAGCTAGCCTGAGTCACTTAAGCTTCCAAGTGCTCTGCCCTGGAGACATAGTGCTTCTTAAGTCTCTCCCCTCAGATTCTCCCTCTCTAAGCCCATCTTGGGAAGGACTATTTTCTGTTATTCTGTCTACTCCAATGTCAGTTAAGGTGGTGGGAACTGACCCGTGGATTCATCACACTTGGCTGAAGCCTTGGACACCTCCTAAAGAAAATCACAGGCCCTCCACTCCGCGGCCTGAGTCTAACTCACATCCTGGCATTAACAGGACTATCACTCTTAACCTTGTTATTTGCAACCTGACTCTCAAACTTCAATTATTCCTTTCATAGTTGGGGGGGGGTGGGATGGAATAATAGGAGAACTTGGTACCAGTATTAGAAAAGTTTCTACTTCTACTCAGTTACTATAAGCTATCTCAGGAGTTAAATAACAACATGGAAAAGTCTGCTAATGCTCTCTGCAGAAGCAGCTTAACTCTTTAGCTGCCATAGCTCTTCAAAATAGAAGGGCCCTGAATCTGTAAACAGCAAAGAGAAAGAAGGAACCCGTCTCTTTCTAGAAAAACAATGCTGCTACTTTATAAACCAATCAGGCATTGTCTTAAACAAAGTTAAAGAACTCAGGGACCAAATCAGCTTCAAGAAATAGGACCACAAAACTCATTTAACAACTAGCTGTCCTGGCTCCACCCTCTCCTAGGCCCGTTTATAACTATTCTATTATTGCTAGCCTTCGGGCCTCTCATCTTTAATCTTCTTGACACATTCGTTGCTTCTAGAATTAAAGCCTTAAGGCCACAAATAATCCTGCAAATGGAATCCTGGATGTCCTCGGCTCATGAGTTCTATTGTGGACCTCTTGATCAAACTGCACCCCTGGAAGTCTCCCCTCTGGAGGAAACCTCAACTGCAGGGCCCCTTCAGTGTGCCAATTCAGCAGGAAGTCACTAAAAAGTGATTGATGTCCGTGTCCCAACAGCCAGTTGGACTTTCCTGTTCAGAGTGGGGACTAAGAGACTCTGTTAAGGAAAACTGAGTCCACAAGGGGTGTGGCTTCAAAGGCAGGAACTTCCCAGCACCATGCCTCCATCCACACCCCCAGCCGGAACTTAATGTTCTTTGTCTGACTTTCTCGGGCGTGGGCTAGATAGAAATTCCAGGTGTGCTTCTTTGTTCAAAAAGTCCGGGAAATCCTCTGGGAGGAAGGGGCTCTAGTTGCAGAACTAGCAGCCAATCCAGCATCAGAGTCAAAGATCAATCACTCCAGAGGAAGTTTGAAAGAACTCTTCTCATTGGACAAGAACATGAATGGGTCGGGAATAACTCCCAGGTTAAAATCCCACTGCCTCCTAGAAGTGCAGATTCATCCCTTGGATCCCCTCCAATGGGAGCGTGGGAGCTCGCTCTCTCTCTCTCTCTCTCTCTCTCTCTCTCTCTCTCTCCCCCCTCCCACTTCCTCCCTCTCTCTCTCTCTCTGCCTAATAAATTGCTCTTTGCAAAAGTCTTTGGGTCCACTCATTCAAACGGTAAGCTCACCGCACCTCCAGGGCCCCCTTTCCCCATTCTTGTGGCAAAGACAGGCCAAGAACCTGGGCACACTGGATTGGGGAAACTGGGAGCATCTTTGGGATGCCCCCAAAGCTCTTCTCCCATCCCCTGGTTACATCTTTGGCCATAGACGCAGAGGGAACCAAGTCCCTGCATCCCATGACCCGGTTACACAAGTACATAATCCTTCAGTTTTCCTTAAGGGTATAACTGGTCCAGAGCCCAGAACAAAGCTGAGCACATGGGAGAGTCAAGCGTCCCTAGCTATAGATAATGGGGATCTGCAGTATGGAGCCCTGAATGGGTTCTTACATGGCTGAGACTTTACAGGATGCCAGGGAGAAAATGGATGCTGTTTTCTTCCTCACAAAAGGAAATCTTACAGACAACAACTTAAAAAATTACTACATATCAGGTAATCACACACTTTTAAGTGATGCAAAGAAAAGAACTAAAGAAATTTAACAAAGATAGACAGACATCCTGAGACAAATGCAGATTCAATTTAGAAGAGAAGCCATAGAGAATTACACACCAGCCCATGATTCCTTTTGAGTCTCACAGTTGTAGAGCACAAAAAACACTAAAGGTAATTTTACTAGTTTGATGTTAACAGCTTTTCACCATTTAATTTTGAGGTTTCTCACAGTGCTGAGGAATCAACCCCAATACAAGATAGTGCTGTGTATTTGGCCACTGACATGGTTTCGGTCTGTGTCCCCACCCAAATCTCATCTTGTAGCTCCCATAATTCCCATATGTGGTAGGAGGGATATGGTGGGAGATGACTGAATCATGGGGGCGAGGTTTTCCCATGCTCTTCTCGTGATAGTGAGCAATTCTTACAAGATCTGATGGTTTTGGAAATAGGACTTTCCCTGCACAAGTTCTCTTCTCTTGTCGGCCGCCATGTGAGATGTGCTTTTCACCTTCTGCCGTGATTGTGAGTCCTCCCCTGCCATGTGGAATTGTAAGTCCATAGACATCTTTCATTTGTAAATTGCCCAGTCTCAGGTATGTCTTTATCAGCAGCATGAAAATGGACTAATACAGCCACTGGCACAAGAGACCATCAAAGGGAGAAAAATCTTGCCCCTTAGCAGGGAGAAGCAGCTTTCTACAAGCCTTGATGGGGTTCTAGAGCCAAATCAAGGGAGCCCTGACATAGCAGCCTTGTAATGCAGTGGTGAAAATTAAAAACTTAATAAATGTGGGATCATGGTTTTTTTTTTTAATCTTCTTGCCATTATGGGTGAAAACCTCAAGAAAGGTAAGATTCATTTCTGGGATCAAAATTCTCATTTTACTTACTCATAACACATTTTCAAAAAGAGGATTTACATTAATTACATTTTAAGTGATATATCATCAACAAAAAAGTAAAATGTAAAATTAAAACTCTATGGTCTAAATGTAAGCATTGTGGTGACACCTCAAGGGTAGGGACAATGTCTTACTTGTTGTCTTGAATCTAGCAAAGCCCTTCATGAGTAGTAAACTGAGACTAAAAGAAAAGATGGTGGGGGCAGAAGCACAGCAAGTTCTAATTAATCAGGGAAGGCTTCATAGGGCTAATTTAATTTAGTATTTTGTTAATGTATGGCAAATCTTCACTGATGTTCCATGCACTTATGCATTCAACAAATACATATTTGCAGAAAGGGGCAAATATTAATGTGCAGAAAAGAGTTAGCATAGCAGCCTGGAGACTGAGTGCCCATCCTTTAAAAATTCTGCTTATAACGTTGGCCTTTGCCTGGCATTTAAGAAGATGACTGGAAAACATTTCCCCACACAGATATAAAACTTTCTCTAAATGAAAAAGTGGCTTACTGTGCCTAAATGGTACACACAATGTGTTTTATGCTGAATACCCTCTTCTGGGAGTCTAATTTAGACACATGCCTGATATGGTTTGGCTCTATGTCCTTACCCACATCTCATCTCAAATTATAATCCCCATGTATTGAGGGAGGGAACTAGTGGGAGGTAATCAGATCACAGGGGTGGTTTCCCCATGCTGTTATTATAATAGTGAGTGGGTTTTCATGAGATATGATGGTTTTAAAGTGTGGCACTTCTCCTTTGCTCACTCTTTCTCTCCTGATGCCATGTAAAATGTGCCTTGCTTCCCCTTCACCTTCTTCCACGATTGTAAGTTTCCTGAGGCCTCTCCAGCAATAGTGAGTCAATTAAACCTCCTTTCTTCATAAATTACCCAGTCTCAGGTAGTATCTTTATAACAGTGTGAAAATGAACTAATGCAATGCCTAAGTGACCAGCCCAATAGAGGCTGTGAGCACTAAGTCTATAACGAGTTTCCCTGATAGAAGCTCATGTATCTCACCACAAGAAGAACTAAGTACATCCTGTAGGACTCCATGTGGGGAAGATTCCTGGAAGCTTGCTCTTGTTTTTTTCCAAACTTGGCTGATGTACCTTTTGCCTTAGCTAATTTTGATTTTCATCTTTTCACCATGATAAATCACAGATGTGAGAATGTTTCTATTCTGAATCTGTCTTTCTAATGAATCACTGAACCTCATAGTGATCTTGGAAACCCTGAACACAGATGTGAGCTAAGTTCTAGATTTGCAATATCCATGCCTTCCTGGAGTTTACAAAACTATTAATAAAGATATGTGAATCAGATGATCATGAAAAAAATAAAATACAGCTGTAATAGGTGCTCTGAAGTAGGTCATGATGCCATGAGGTATACAATAAAATAGTAAAAACGTTGGCATAACCAGAGAGGTTGGGAAGACATTCCTGAGAAAGGGAAAATGGGCAGATAATCACTAAACAGGGACTAGAACCATAAACCCAAGATAGCAGAAATCCTTGGGAATAAACATCCCAAGGTAGAATAAGGTAGAAGAAATAAGCTATGGAATGGTCCTGGGATTGGCAGTTGCTAGAGCTGAAAAACATGGGTGCAGAATGAGAAAGGAGGATTGGAATGTAGGCAGCAGGCAGTCTGTACACAACTTGTGGCTCAGGTTAAAGAATCTGGCCTTTATTCTAATAATATTGGGAATCCATTCAAGAGTTTGTCTGATCACATGTATACGTTTTAAAAATATGTATGTATTTTTAAATATATATATATTGCACAGAAAGTACAGAGAGTTCCCACATACTTCCTACTCCCATTATATACAGTCTCTCCCATTATTAATACCCCTCATGCCCCACAGAGTGGTCCGTTTGTTACAACCTGTGACTCTACATTGGCACATCATTATTACCAAAAGTCCATCATTTACGTTAGCGTTTATTCTTGGTGTTGTACATTCTATGGGTTTTGACAAAAACATAATAACAAAGGAATTATAATTTTATACAAAAAATTAAGGAAAATAAAATTTGATACAAACATTTTATATAAAAAATTAAGGGAAATAAAATTTGATACAAAAAATAACAGTTGGTAAGGCTTGAAATTATGGAAAATTTGACTAGGATGGTATCAGTAGAGATGAAAAGAAATCAATGGATTCAGGAAGCAGGATACACAAGTTTGGGTTGTATATTTGATATGAGGTATGAGGATGATAAAAGTGATAAGAAGGACTCTGGCTTGCCTGTGTAATGGGTATGAGCCTTACTCTACGAATCAGGTGTTTCTCATGCACCCAACTGGTACCTACCTATCGGGTGCATGAGAAACATCGCATTTATAACTGTCTTAAATTGAACTTCAATTCTAAGACCCAGCCTTCCAGGCTACTCAGACTTCCTTCCTCTGCCTCTTTCTCAGGTCCGGTGAAGTCTCAGACAGCCCTTCTTCTGGTTCAGTGGTTGTCTCCTCACATCACCATTGAGTTGGTCATGTTCCCGTTCACTTCATCTCCTTGGCTCCTACAGTATTACTACTTGCAGGTTATAGGAACTTTTGACTGGGCTCCATACAACCTCCCTACAGACACCATGCAGTGTTGATATAGTCATTTCCCTGAGGGCTAGCCACCTCCTAGGATACAGCCGTGGAAGCACCACACAGGTGTCCTTCAGAGACCCTCCTTAGACGTCTCTCTTCCTTCCTAACTGGGGTACTCTTTCTCCTTTCTCCTGGTCTCAAGTGGCTTTCTCCCTCAATCTCTCCCTCTGTCAGTGGCTTAAGATATTTGTGAATACCAGCCCTAGATTCTAGGCTCAGCCAAGTACCTAAGGATTGGAGTCACACAGACAGATGCTCACTGTGTCACAGAGGGGCACTATTTTTAAATTAATATGGCAAAGCATGTGTAGAAAAACACAATTTCACCTTTTAATACATTATTCTGCCACATTTCACTGGAGAAAGGGTGATACCATTCACAGAGATAAGGAATACTATCAGATGAACAGGTTTGAGGCAAGAGACCACAAGTGTGGTTTCTGGTATGATGAGTTGTGATGTCTTTGAGATATCCAAGAGGAAATATTAAAAAGGCAATTGTATATACATGTCTGGAGCTCTGTGGCTAACATTTTGTAGAGTTCAGTGCAAATGTCACTCATTATTTTCCCACAGTCATTCCCAGTGTGAACAAATAATGAGTTTTCTTACAGTGCAATAGCTCATAGGACCAAGCCTGTTTATATTTGGTTCTCTAGTTTCACCAGTATTCTAAAAACCTTTCACAATTTCATATTGGAAAAAGAGGTATAAGAAAAGAAATTCAACAAAATGCATTTTCCACTCAGAATACTTAAATCTCATGAACTTACTTAAAGCCCCTTCAACTGTAAAACAAATATTGCAGATAAAGAAAATAATGCCCTTGGAGATGAATGTCTTCTTTTCAACTGAGCACAATCTCTTTTCTGTTTAATCTGAACCCTGCATTGTTTTCAGCATTGTTGTACCCCCCAAAAAATAGCTCTTAAAACATTGAAGAAATTATAAGAAACTGTCATTCAAAAAGCTGCTGAGTTGAACCCTACAACGTGCTGGCTGAAGCCCGAGTTGGGGGCTTAGAGATAAAACTCCCATCTCCCTGGGACAGAGCACCTAGGGGAAGGGGCGGCTGTAGGCGCAACTTCAGTAGACTTAAACATACCTGCCTGCAGGCTCTGAAGGGAGCAGCGGATCTCCCAGTGCAGCACTCAAGCTCTGTTAAGGGACAGACTGCCTTCTCAACTGGGTCCCTGACGCTGTGCCTCCTTATGGGGAGACACCTCATTTGGAGAGCTGCAGCTGGCATCTGGCAGGTGCCCCTCTGGGACGAAGCTTCCAGAGGCAAGAGCAGACAGCAACCTTAGCTGCTTTGCAGCCTCCACTAGTGATACCCAGGCAAAAAGGGTCTGGAGTGGATCCCAGGCAAATTCCAGCAGACCTGCAGAAGTGGGTCCTGACTGCTGGAAGGAAAACTAACAAAAGGAAACATTAGCATCAACATCAACAAAAAGGACGACCATACAAACACTCCATCTGAAGATCACCAACAGCAAAGACCAAAGGTAGATAAATATATGAAGATGAGGAAAAACAGCTCAAAAAGGCTAAAAATGCTGAAAACCAGGATGCCTCTTCTCCAAACGATCACAACTCCTCACCAGCAAAACTGGACAGAGAATGAGTTTGACAAGTTGACAGAAGTAGGCTTCAGAAGATAGATAGTAAAAAACTTCTCTGAGCTAAAGCAGCATGTTCTAACCCAATGCAAAGAAGCTAAGAACATTGAAAAAAGGTTAGAGTAATTTCTACCTAGAATAACCAGTTTAAAGAAGAACGTAAATGACTCAATGGAGCTGAAAAACACAGCACAAGAACTTTGTGAAGCATACACAAGTATCAATAGCCAAATCAATCAAGCAGAAGAAAGGATGTCAGAAACTGAAGATCAACTTAGTGAAATAAAGCATGAAGACAAGATTAGAGAAAAAAGAATGAAAAGGAACAAAGCCTCTAAGAAATAAGGGACTATGGGAAAAGACCAAACCTATATTCAATTGGTGCACCTGAAAGTGATGGGGAGAATGGAATCAAGTTGATAAACACACTTGGAATATTATCCAGGAGAACCTCCCCAACCTAGCAAGACAGGCCAACATTCAAATTCAGGAGATATAGAAGACACCAACAAAGATACTCCTTGAGAAGAGAAACGCCAAGAAGTATAATTGTCAGATTCACCAAGGTTGAAATGATGGAAAAACTGTTAAGGGCAGCCAGAGAGAAGAGAGAAAGGTTGGGTTACCCACAAAGGGAAGCCCATCAGACTAACAGCAGATCTGTCTGCAGAAACCCTACAAGCCAGAAGAGAGTGGGAGCCAATATTGAACATTGTTACAGAAGATAATTTTCAATGCAGAATTTCATATCCAGTCAAACTAAGCTTCATAAGTGAAGGAGAAATAAAATCCTTTACAGATAAGCAAATGCTTTAAGATTTCATCACCACCAGGCCTGCCTTATAAGAACTCCTGAAGGAAGCACTAAACATGGAAAGGAATAGCCAGTACCAGCCACTGCAAAAACATACCAAATTGTAAAGACCACTGACACTATGAAGAAACTACATCAACTAATGGGCAAAATACCCACCTAGCATCATCACAGGATCAAATTCATACATAACAATGTTAACCTTACATGTAAACAGGCTAAATGTTCCAATTAACAGACACATACTGGCAAATTGGATAAAGAGTCAAGACCCATCGATGTGCTGTAGTCAGGAAAACCATCTCACGTGGAAAGGCATACGTAAGCTCAAAATAAAGGGATGAAGGAAGATTTACCAAGCAAACGGAAAACAAAAAAAAAGCAGGGGTTGAGATTGTAGGTTCTGATAAAACAGACTTTAAAGCAATGAAGACCAAAAAAGACAAAGAAGGGCATTACATAATGGTAAAGGGATCAAAGCAGCAAGAAGAGCTAATTATCCTAAATATATGTGCACCCAATACAGGAGCACCCAGATGCATAAAGCAAGTTCTTAGATACCTACAAAGAGATTTCGACTCCCACACCACAATAGTGGGAGACTTTAATACATCACTATCAATTTTAGACAGACAGATCAACAGGACGGAAAATTAATAAGGATGATCAGGACTTGAACTCAGCTCTGGACCAGCAGACTTAATAGGCATCTACAGAACTCTCCACCCCAAATCAATAAAATATACATTCTTCTCAGCACTACATTGCACTTATTCTAAAACTGGCCACATAAATGGAAGTAAAACAATCCTCAGCAAATGCAAAAGAATGGAAATCATAATAAACAGTCTCTCAGGCCACAATGAAACGAAATTAGAATTCAGGATTAAGAAACTCACTCAAAACCACACAACTACATGGAAACTGAACAATCTGCTCCTCAATGACTTTTGGGTAAATAATGAAATTAAGGCAGAAATAATGAAGTTCTTTGAAATAAATGATAACAAAGACACAATCACACCAAAAATCTCAGAGACACAGCTAAAGCAGGGTTTAGAGGAAGATTTATAGCACTAACTGCCCACATCAGAAAGCTGGGGAGATCTAAAATTAACACCCTAACATCACAATTAAAAGAATTAGAGAAGCAAGAGGCAACAAATTCAAAAGCTAGCAGAAGACAAGAAATAAGATAAGAGCAGAACTGAAGGAGATAGAGTCATGAAAAACACTTCAAAAAATTCAGTGACATCAGGAACTGCTTTTTTGAAAAGACCAACAAAATAGATAGACTGCTAGCCAGACTAATAAAGAGGAAAATAGAAGAATCAAATAGACAAAATAAAAAATGATAAAGAGGATACCACCACTAATCCCACAGAAATAAAAACTACCATCAGAAAATACTATAAAAACTTCCATGAAAACAAAGTAGAAAATCTAGAAGAAATGGATAAATTTTTGGACACATACACCCTCCCAAGACTGAACCAGAAAGAAGTCAAATCTTTGAATAGACCCATAACAAGTTCTGAAATTGAGGCAGTAATTGATAGCCTACCAACCAAAACAAAGCCCGGGATCAGATGGGATCACAACCTAATTCTACCAGTGGTACAAAGAGGAGATGGTACCTTTCCTTCTAAAACTATTCCAAACGATAAAAAGAGATGGATTCCTCCCTAACTCATTTTATGAGGCCAGCATCATCTGGTTACCAAAACCTAGCAGAGACACACACACAAAAAAAGAAAATTTCAGGCTGATATCCCTGATGAATATCAATGTTAAAATCCTCAATAAAATGCTAGCAAACCAAATCTGGCAGCACATTAAAAGCTTATCCACAACAATTAAATGGGCTTCATCCCTGGGATGCAAGACGGGTTCAACATACACAAATTGATAAACATAATCCAACACCAAACAGAACCAAAAACCACATGATTATCTCAATAGATGCAGAAAAGTCCTCCGATAAAATTCAACAATGCTTCATGCTAAAAACACTCAATAAACTATATATTGATGCAACATATTTCAAAATAATAAGAGCTATTTATGACAAACCCATAGCCAATATCATACTGAACAGGCAAAAGCTGAAAGCATTCCCTTTGAAAACCAGCACAAGACAAGGATGCCCTCTCTCACCACTCCTATTCAATGTAGAATTGGAAGTCCTGGTCAGGGAAATCAGGCAAGAGAAATAAATAGAGGGTACTCAAATGGGAAGAGACAAAGTAAAATTATCCCTGCTTGCAGATGACATGATTGTATATTTAGAAAACCCCATCATCTCAGCCCCAAAATCTCCTTAAGCTGATAAACAACTTCAGCAAAGTCTTGGGATACAAAGTTAATGTGCAAGAATCACAAGCATCACCATACACCATAATAGACAAGACAGAGAGTCAAATCATGAGTGGACTCCAATTCACAATTACTACAAAAAGAATAAAATACCTAGGAATAAAACAAGGGATGTGAAGGACCTCTTCAAGGAGAACTACAAACCACTGCTCAAGGAAATAAGTGAGGACACAAATAAATGGAAAAACATTCCATGCTCATGGATAGAAAGAATTAATATCATGAAAATGGCCATACTGCACAAAATAATTTATAGATTCAATGCTATGTCCATCAAACTTCCATTAACTTTCTTCACAGAATTAGAAAAAACTACTTTAAATTTCATAAAGAACCAAAAAAAGAGCCCATATGGCCAAGACAATCCTAAGCCAAAGAATAAAGCTGGAGGCATCATGCTACCTGATTTCAAACAATACTACAAGGCTACAATAACAAAAACAGCATGGTACTGGAATAAAAACAGATATATAGACCAATGGAACAGAACAGAGGCTTCAGAAATAACATCCCACATCTACAATCATATGATCTTGGACAAACCTAACAAAAACAAACAATGGGGAAAGGATTTCCTATCTAATAAAAGCTGTTGGGAAAACTGGCTAGCCACATGGAGAAAACTGAAACTGGACCCCTTCCTTACATCTTATACAAAAATCAACTCAAGATGGATTAATAATTTAAATGTAAGACCAAAAACCATAAAAACCCTAGAGGAAAACCTAGACAATACCATTCAGGACATAGACATGGGCAAGGACTTCATGACTAAAACACCAAAAGCAATTGCAAAAGGCAAAATTGACAAATGGGATCTAATTAAATTAAAGAGCTTCTGCACAGCAAAAGAAACTATCATTACTATGAACAGGCAACCTATAGAATAGGAGAAAAATTTTGCTATCTATCCATTTGACAAAGAGCTAATATCTGGAATCTACAAGGAACTTAAACAAATTTACAAGAAGACAATGCCGTCAAAAAGTGGGCAAAAGATATGAATAGACATTTCTCAAAAGAAGACATTGATACCTACAACAAATATACAAAGAAGGTCACCATCACTGGTCGTTAGAGAAATGCAAATCAAAACCACAATGAGATACCATCTCATGCCAGTTAGAATGGTGATCATTAAAAAGCCAGGAAACAACAGATGCTGGAGAGGATGTGGAAAAAAAGGAATGGTTTTACATTGTTGGTGGGAGTATAAACTAGTTCAGTCATTGTGGAAGACAGTGTGGTGATTACTCAGGGACCTAGAAACAGAAATACCATTTGACTTAGCAATCCCATTACTGGGTATATACCCAAAGGATTATAAATCATTCTACTATAATGAAACATGCACAGGTATGTTTATTGCAGCACTTTTCACAACAGCAAAGACTTGGAACCAGCCCAAAGCCCATCAGCGTTAGACTGGATAAAGAAAATGTGGCACATATACACCCTGGAATACTATGCAGCCTTAAAAAAGAGAGTTTCATCTCTTTTGGAGGGACATGAATGAAGCTGGAAACCATCATCCTAAGCAAACTAACACAGGAACAGAAAAGCGAACACTGCATGTTCTCACTCATAAGTGGGAGTTGAACAATGAGAACATATGGCCACAGGGAGGGGAACATCACACTGGGGCCTGTTGGGGGTGGAGGGCCAGGTGAGGGATAGCATTAGGAGAAATACCTAATGTAGATGACAGGTTGATGGGTGCAGCAAAACACCATGGCACATGAATACCTACGTAACAAACTTCCACGTTCTGCACATGTATCCCAAAACTTGAAGTATAATAATAATAAAGAGTAAAATAGAATAACAACAAAAAAAGAAGTGCTGGCTGGTTAACACAGTCCCCAGCTTCCATAACTATTGCCTCCTGTTGAAAGAACAATGTTACAAAGAGGCAAGGATCCTAAGACATGGTTTAGGCTGCAGGGGTGCTTAAAGGAGGGAATACAGTGACGGGTTCTAAGTTTCTGTTTCTGGTTGGGCCAGTAAAGCACCTTTCTCATCCCTCTTTTCCACCTATCAGTGGAGTCAGAAACTAAAAACCATGGCTTCAGGCTGCTAAAAGTCTACAACAAAACAAAACATGACAACAACAACAAATTAAGGCAGGCAGAGTGTAAAATGTTTAAGTTGTAAACATTTCAAATATTACAAAACCATGCCACAGGCACTCTGTACTTGCATTTTCCGTGACATTAATAGATTTTTATCCATATTGTTTCTGTCATGATTGGATAAGTTGTAGAACCAGATCACAGCTCCAACAAAAGGAAATATAAGCTGAGAAATAACAGAGTTTCTTGCATACAAGGGGAGTACATACCAAGATCAGAGATAGCTGGAAAGGCCACACTGATACCATGTCTGCCAGCTGCAGAGCTGGGTGCAAAACTTGCAGCTCCATTTAGAGTTTCCTCTCATCACTTCAAGGTAAAGCAAACCCACCCCGGTGAGCCCAATCTGCTTTCCTTCATTCCGAAACAGAGGGAAGAAATGCTACCAGAAGAAGTTTATGTCATTTGGATCTCCTTTCACGGCACAAATCTCAAAATCTGGCACAAACCTGCCCTGAGGGTTTGGAGCCAGCGAACAGTGCTTCCCACCATCAATACTATGAAATTGGATAATGTTTCATAATGTTCTAAAATTCTAAATAAGTACATAAAACACAGCTGCCTATGTACGAAAAAGAATGAAGTCAGCTTTTTATTGTAGCTCATCTCTGTGATGTTTACAAGATAGGTATGATTTTGGCAAAATTCTGAGGGATGTATCACTTATAGATAGAGACCCAGAAATAATCAGTTCCTCCCTGAGATAATCAGAACTGGGGAAATCATATGTGAAATATAATAGAAGCCTTGGAATTAAAGAGATGCCTTCTTCAGGAAGCCCAATAAATGGCCTGACCAATCTGATTAACAACCAAAATAAAATTCTTATTTGACTAAATGGAGCCAGGCAAGGACTGGGTTGGGGCCTGATGCAGAAAGATGAGTAGAAACACTGCCCTCTTACCAAACAGCTCTTATTACAGTGAATAGTAAGTAGCCTTTTCAAAACAACTTTACATTAATTCAAATAAAGTGTTACTGATTACTACTTATAATCAAAATATGGCTACAAGTGTTCTTTTTTCTTGAGTGCTTACCATGTGTCATCTTCAATAATTAGCTAATTAAAATATGATAAAATAGGATATTATGTGCAAGATACCAGGCTGGGTGCCAGGAGAATATGGCCATGAATAAACACATGAGCACTATTTTCAGAGGACTTAACAACCTGGAAGGAAAGAAAAGATGAGGAATTCGTTCAATAAGCAATTCATTCACTAACGTAGACAGAATGTGAGAAGCACAGGGGAAGTAATGAGAATTCAGGTTGGGAGTCCCTCTGAAACTGAGAATATCAGGGAATGCCCCAAGAAGGTAGTTGGACTTGAATGGGACCAAATATGTTGGCAAAATATTTCAAAATAAATATTGCATATTTTTCTTTCTTTTTCTTTTTCTTTTTTTTTTTTTGACAGAGTCTCTGTCTCCAGGCTGGAATGCAGTGGCCCCATCTTGCCTCACTGCAACCTCTGCCTCCTGGGTTCAAGCGATTATCCTGCCTCAGCCTCCTGAGTAGTTAGGACTACAGGCATGCACCACCACACCCAGCTCATTTTTCTGTTTTTAGTAGAGACAGGGTTTTACCATGTTGGCCAGGATGGTCTTGGTCTTGATCTCTTGGCCTTGTGATCCACCCACCTCAGCCTCCCAAGTGCTATGGGATTACAGATGAGAGCTGCCACGCTGGGCCTACTGCATATTGTTCTATAAGAGTAGTGCATACAATGCAAACCTTACCTATTCCACAGGGCTTAAGTGGGGGCTTTAATGAAGCAAAAGAAAGAAATCATCCATGGTCTCACCAGATGCAAAGTCTTTTGACAGAGTGATAGAAGAAAGTGCACCCCAGGAGACAGGACAGCACATACCAAGCACAGAGGTGGGAAGGTACAGGAGAGGTAAGACAATGTCAAGAGAGCCAGTTTGTATGGGATACAGGGCTTATATATGGGAGAATGGAACAATCTTTGCCTACTCCACAAACCTGAGGTAGGCACCCAAATGCCTAAAAGTCCTGAGAGGCAGTTGGGTTGAGATGCTGCGAAAGAGAATAGACAGCAACACTCCTCCCTACTGCCTGAAGCCCCACTTGTCTTTCAGCACTGGATTCCTCTCTGCAGTGTAATTGAGCAGCATCCCTTTTCTTCTAATTTCCTGAGAGGTTAAAAATTCTACTTGAACCAGAGGAAATTCTGATTTCCCTCAAGAGACGAAGATATGGCAGAATGGATTACAGCCATCTTGACCAAGACCGATAGCAGGGAGAACACTATGAGGACCCTATTCAGAGCTTACCATATTAGCTAGGGGTCTACAAACTCCAAATTCAGGGAGTCTATGAGCTTGCATAGAAAAAAAATGCATGTTTATTTTTACTAATCTTTAATAATACTATAATATTTCCTCTATTACAAACTAACGCAGTGTTAGCAGTATTTGTGACTTCATCACCAATGGAAAACACAGATATTTTCAACTAATGTTACAGTTACTGTGGTTAATTCAAAATATTACTTTATCACCATTTCAAAATTAGTTACTAGACCTATCACTGGATCTTGTTATCAAATGTGTAAATAAAGAAGCAATTTTTTAAAAAAAAGTTTGGTTAACTGTTCTTTATTTTAATTAGCCTTCTTTATACATCTATGTATTTGACCATTACTTAAATATATTATCCTGAGAAAGGCCCACACACTTCAGACTTCCAAAGAGGTTCATAGCTACAAAAAAAAAGTAAGAACTTATAGCCACACAGGAGTTAGGAATTTGTTCTAAAAGTCAGACTCAGCACCAAATCTGAGAAATAGAGGGGAGTTTGTTCTAGATACAGCAAAGTCATTCAAATGTAACTGTGGTGTTTGGTAAGAAAGGGAAGCAGTTGCCCTCTAAGCATATTCTCCAAAAGTGATGCCATTTTTTAGGGTAACATGTTGATGCAATTTTTTCTAAAATTCTGATGAAAAGGCATGAAAGGAATCAATAAAAATACAGGATCTTGAGATACAGAGAGAAGTAAGCAGAGACAGAATCTCTTTAATCATCTGCTTCTCCCAAAGTCAAAGGTCCTAGCCCTGTCTTTCTGCTCAGCCTATCCTGACTTCACTGGATATGTCTCTAAAGCATGAATACTTGTACTTGTTTCTGTCTGACCATTCTGGACATGTGAGAATGACTGGACAGAAGAAAGACAAATTGCTGTCTTTCCTGGATGGGAAGATCAAAATGAGGAAATGGGAATTTACGAATTGGAAAAGCTGTACTATTAACAGTTGTTAACTTTGACATTTATGGGCGCTGACCAAGCATCACTCAGAAAAAAATATTCTCTCACCTTATAATATCATGATCATATGGACAAATTTCCCGAGATTCTCCTTGAAGACAATAAGATCTTAATTAGAGCTTCCTGCCCCGAAACAAATTGCTAGATAAAGACAGGTAGGAGAGCTATAACATTGGATAAGCCCGTGTACAACTGGTGTGGGTACACAACCTCAAAGGAACGTTGTCCTTTTCCACTTGTATGTGTCCATTTGCAAACCTCTGGTTCTGCAACTGAGTGGCCACGTGGCATTGGGTTCTTTCGATACTGGACTTCAGCACTTATTTGAGGCACCAGCAGAACCAGGGATGGGAGAAAAAAAAAATATCTGAATGTGGCAGAGCTACAGGGCTAAGAATACATGTGAGTTCTGCAGGAGAGATACCATGACATCCTACATCCTATCTCTGCAAATGGCAGCAGTGGGCAGTAGCCAGAACTAAATTGTAGAGACATATGAGCCCCTGAGGAGTCTCAGAAATCAACAGAGAGAAACTATGGATGAATAAAGCAACTAAATTGTCTTTGGCCAGACAAATAGAACCTTAAGGGACTGAGATTTGGTTATTACTGTGACTGTGGCCTCATTTAGTAATAGGTGGGAAAAACTTGAGCTTTTCCCATTATACAGTCAATAAGGAAGCAAATGTTCAGATTGTTGACTCTAGGGGACTCATGTCAAAAAAAGGAAAAGATGAAACACTAGATTTCATGTTTGACTTAATATTACCCATTCTTCCCCTCTCTACTTTTAAGGCAATTATCTAGCCTGATTTTGGAAGTACGGCACAATGAAAACTCTTACATAATGTAGAGCTGCTAGATCCCCAGTTGAGGAAATAATAACAAGGCAAGCAACCCAAATTGTCTGTTTTCACATTCTCTCTTCCTCAAGAAGGAAATGGTTCAGAGAATGGCAGAGTCACGTACTGGGAGTTCTGTGAAATGATGCAGGTATCCCCTCTGCAACTACCTCCACACTACTAAGACACTTTTCCATGGATTTTCTAGGGGAAAAGTTAGAAAGATGCTAGGTCAGAGCCAAAACAGAGTACTCATGGAGAGAAAATACAACCATTCTCTTAAATCTTTAAATACATAAAAACAAAAAAAAATTAAATCCGATATTTTGGTTCTAAAGTTGTTCGGCTAAAGCCATAGCTTTGCAAAGAAAGTCAAAGCAGAGAGGATTTGAAGTGAACTTTTTAAAAAGAAAATTACCCTACAGTGTAGTAAAAGAAGAGTGACAAGTTTGGGTTAATAAAAACCAAATTAATTTCCTTATTGCTCTTACTAAATGGTCCTCATTTGCAGAAATATCTAGTTAAGTAAAAGCTCTTTTATGGTAATTGGCACTTCACACCCAGAAGCAATACAGTGGTAAGCAAGAGGACAAGGACAAGCTTAAAGCTCACAATCAGTCTTTCCATCTGAAAATCCTGAGTTCTGTCAGAAATCGTGAGAAAGTAGAAGATAAAGAGTATGAGAAAGAAAAAAATGTAAAATAATATAATGTAATTTTTAATAATTGCTTATGCCTTTTCAAATAGAAGAAAGCCTAGGCCTCAATATTGAAAACCATAGATTTGAGGTCATCTCCTTTTTTCAACAGAAATTCTCCCTGCATTCATCCAAATAGCACTGCTTGAAAATTTAATTGAATGTTTGTACACCTATGAAGCTGTAAATAATGTCAACAGGGACAGTAAATAATAATTCAAGGTCCTTTGGGATGTTTAACTTTCAGGTAAACAGTAACACAATATTTCCAAGTTGAAATAACAAACAAATTTGTCTATTACTTTTACTAAACATTATCTAACATCACATTGTTACCGCATGTGGAGAGGAGAGCTACAGACAAAAAGAGAAGCAGGTCATTATTTTTTTCCTTTCTTTATTCAAGCCCTTTGTTCAAGGGCTGAAGTATGCTATTATTGTCAGGGTCTTATCTATGAAAGAAAGGCTGTGACAGGTTTTCTATGTGGCTGTGGGGCCCATGACCATCTCGACTTTAAGAGCTCCATCCTACAAGGATAAGCTTCATCCTAGGATGCTGACTTTCATGTTGGATAAAGGAGAGGATTTTAATCATACAGTGCAGTGATAAAACACTAATTTATAGATCTCGAAGTCAGTGATTCAATCTACATTCTACCTCTATCTAACAGCTGTGTGACCATGGGTGGTAACCAACCCCCTCATCTGTCAAATGAAGAGGATAAACTAGATCAGGAGTCAGCAAAATTATTCTGTCAAGAGCCAGATAATAAATATTTTGGGATACAAGATGGCCGTTTAGGAACAGCTCAGGGTTGCAGCTCCCAGTGAAAGTGCAGAGGGTGAGTGGACGCTGCATTTTTATTGCCCATAGACTAGGCAATTCCCAGGCGGAGGAGCTCTACTGGTCGCCAGCGCAGCTGTTTCAGCCAGTGTGGCTGTGCCTGCCGGCACCGCTACTTTACCCCATGCAGATTTGTCGGCGCCCCGGAGCAGCAGCTGTCCATACAAACTACACCGGTCTGGGTGCCCTTTAGGCTGGCGATTGGAGCCACGGGAAGTCACCCATTCGTCTGTTTAAAAAGGGGACTGAGCAGGGAACCAGGACAGTAGATTCCAGGGCAAAAAAAGCGCCACGAATCTCAGTGCCGCTGTTTAAGCCAGTGCAGTGACTTGCAACAGGGGAAAACACACAGACTCCCCCGGCGCCTCTTCAACAGGCGACTGAAACACCAACTTAAAAAAAAAAAAAAAAAGGCTCTGAGGCAGGGAGCCAGGCGATCAGGCTTGGCTGGTCCCACTCCCACAAAAGAACAGCAATCAGAAACTCTCCGGATTGAGAGTTTCACAGAAAGCGCAGCTGAACCCGGGACAGTCCAGCTCTGTGGGGGAGGGGCATCCGCCATTACCGAGGCAGCCCACCACTACGGAGGTCATCACCCAATGCTGGGGCAGCCTGCCGTTGCCAAGGCAACCCGCCATTGCTGAGGCAGCCTGCCGTTGCCAAGGCAACCTGCCACTACAGAGAGACTCCGCCTTAACAGAGGCGGGCCACCCTTGCCAAGGCAGTTCTAACTACACCCATATAAACAGGACTGCAGGGAAGTTCACTCGGCAGCTGGGCGGAGCCCACAGCAGCTTAGCAAAGCCTCTACAGGCAGACAGTGACTACGCTGCCTCCTTGCTGGGCAGGGCAGCTCTGAAGGAAAAAAAAAAGAAGGCAGCAGCATAACGGAAACTCATAAAGCCCTAAATCCCTAGGACAGAGCACCTGGGAACAAAAAGCGGTTTATGAGTTCTGCTGCAGCAGACCTAACCGTACCTGCCCAGCAGCTCTGAATGAACAACGGAGCTCACAGCTCAGCATTTGAGCTCCTATAAAGAAGAGACCATCTCCTCAAGAGCTCCCTGACCCTGGTATAGCCAAAGAGCCACCTCATAAAGGAGAGATCAAATTGACACTTGGCGGGCATCCTACTGGAACAGATAGCAGAAGAAGAAAACTGGTAACAATCCTTATTGTTCAGCAGCTGCTGCAGGTGAACCCCAGGCAAGCAGGGCCTGGGGTGGACCTCAGCAGACATACAGCAAAGGGGCCAGACTGTCAGAAGGAAAACCAAGAAACAGAAATAACTTCATCATCAACAAACAGAACAACCACTCAGAGACCCAATCTGAAAGCCAGCAACTACAAAGATGACAGGTGGATAAATCCATAAAGATGGGAAGAAACCAGCACAAAAAGGATGAAAACACCCAAAACCAGAACACCTCTCCTCCTACAAGGGATCACAACTTCTCACCAGCAAGGGAACAAGGTTGGAGGGAGAACGAGTGTGATGAAATGACAGAATCAGACTTCAGAAGGTGGGTAGTAAGAAACTTCTGGGAACTAAAAGAACATGTTCTAAACCAATGCAAAGAAACTAAGAACCTTGAAAAAAGATTTGATGAAATGCTAACGAGAATGGACAAAATAGAAAGGAATATAAGTGAATTGATGGAGCTGAAAAAAGCAACACAAGAACATCGCGAAGCATGCACAAGTATCAACAGCCGAATTGACCAAGCAGAAGAAAGGATATCAGAGGTCAAAGATCAACTCAATGAAACAAAACAGGAAGGCAAGAATAGAGAAAAAAGGATAAAAAGGAATGAACAAAGTCTCCAAGAAATGTGGGACTATGTGAAAAGACCTAATCTATGTTTGATAGGCGTACCTGAATGTGACGAAGAGAATGAATCCAAGTCAGAAAATACTCTTCAGGATATTATCCAGGAAAACCTCCCAACCAAGCAAGGCAGGCAAATATTCAAGTCCAGGAAATACAGAAAACACCACAAAGATATTCGTCAAGAAGAGCAACCCCAAGGCACATAATCGTCAGATTCTCCAGGGTTGAAATGAAGGAGAAATACTAAGGCAGCCAGAAAGAAAGGTCGGGTTACCCACAAAGGGAAGTCCATCAGACTCACAGCAGATCTCTCAGCAGAAACCCTACAAGCCAGAAGAGAGTGGGGGGCCAATATTCAACAACCTTAAAGAAAAGAACTTTCAACCCAGAATCTCCTATCCAGCCAAACTAAGCTTCATAAGTGAAGGAAAAATAAAATCCTTTGTGAACATGCACGTACTCAGAGATTTCGTCACCACCAGGCCAGCTTTACAAGAGCTCCTGAAAGGCTCTATACATATAAAGGAACAACCAGTACCAGCCACTCCAAAAATATGCCAAATGGTAAAGAGAATCAACACAATGAAAAATCTGCATCAACTAATGGGCAAAACGGCCAGCTAGCACCAAAATGGCAGTATCAAATTCACACATAACAATATTAACCCTAAATGTAAATGGACTAAATGCCCCAATCAAAAGACACAGACTGGCAAATTGGATAAAAATACAAAACCCATTGGTGTGCTGTATCCAGGAAACCCATCTTACATGCAAGGATACACAAAGGCTCAAAATAAAGGGATGGAGAAAGATTTACCAAGAAAATGGAGAGCAAAAAAAAGAAGGAGTTGCAATTCTCATCTCTGATAAATTAGACTTTAAAGCAACAAATATCATAAGAGACAAAGAGGGGCATTACATAATGGTAAAAGGAACAATGCAACAAGAAGAGCTAACGATCCTAAATATATACGCACCCAATACAGGAGCACCCAGATACATAAGGCAAGTTCTTAATGACTTACAAAGAAACTTAGACTCCCACACAATAATAGTGGGAGACTTTAACACCCCATTGTCAATATTAGTCAGATCAACCAGACAGAAAATTAACAAGGATATCCAGGATTTGAACTCAGACCTGGACCAAGCAAACCTAATAGACATTTACAGAACTCTCCACCCCAAATCCACAGAATAGACATTCTTCTCAGCACCACATCACACGTACTCTAAAATTGACCACATAATTGGGAGTAAATCACTCCTCAGCAAATGCAAAAGAATGGAAATCATAACAAACGGTCTCTCAGACCACAGTGCAATCAAGTTAGAACTCAGAATTCAAAAACTAACCCAGAACCGCACAGCTTCATGGAAACTGAACAATTTGCTCTTGAAAGTTGACTGGATAAACAATGAAATGAAGACAGAAATAAAGATATTCTTTGAAACCAATGAGAATGAAGACACAACATACCAGAATCTCTGGGACACATTTAAAGTAGTCTCTAGAGGAAAATATATAGCAATAAGTGCCCACATGAGAAGCAAGGAGAGATCAAAAATTGACACCCTATCATCAAAACTGAAAGAGCTAGAGGAGCAACATCAAAAAAACTCAAAGTCTAGCAGAAGACAAGAAATAGCTAAGATCAGAGCAGAACTGAAGGAGATAGAGACACAAAAAACCCTTCAAAAAATCAATAAATCCAGGAGCTGGTTTTTTGAAAAGATCAACAAAATAGACAGACCACTAGCCAGATTAATAAAAAAGAAAAGAGAGAATAACCAAATTGATGCAATAAAAAACGATAAAGGGGATATCACCAGAGATTCCACAGAAATTCAAATCATCATCAGAGATTATTACAAACAACTCTATGCACATAAACTAGTAAACCTGGAAGAAATGGATAAATTCCTGGACACTTGCCTCCTCCCAAGCCTAAGCCAGGAAGAAGCCAAAACCCTGAACAGACCCATAACAAGGTCTGAAGTTGAGGCAGCAATTAAGAGCTTACCACCCAAAAAAAGCCCAGGTCCAGACGGGTTCACAGCTGAATTCTACCAGACATACAAAGAGGAGCTGGTACCATTCCTTCTGAAGCTATTCCAAACAATACAAAAAGAGGGAATTCTTCCCAAATCATTTTATGAGACCAACATCATCCTGATTCCAAAACCTGGCAAAGAATCAACAAGAAAAGAAAACTTCAGGGCAATATCCATGATGAACATAGATGCAAAAATCTTCAATAAAATACTGACAAGCCGATTGCAACAGCACATCAAGAAGCTTATCCACCATGATCAAGTAGGCTTCATCCTGGGGATGCAAGGCTGGTTCAACATACGCAAGTCTATAAATTTAATTCACCACATAAACAGAACCAAAGACAAAAACCACATGATTATCTCAATTGATGCAGAGAAGGCCTGTGACAAAATTCAACAGCCCTTTATGCTAAAAACCCTCAATAAGCTAGGTAGTGATGGAACGTATCTCAAAATAATAAAAGCTATTTACGACAAACCAACAGCCAATATCATACTGAATGGGCAAAAACTGGAAGCATTCCCCTTGAAATGTGGCACTAGACAAGGATGCCCTCTCTCACCACTCCTATTCAGTATAGTACTAGAAGTTCTAGCCAGAGCAATCAGGCAAGAAAAAGAAATAAAGGGCATTCAAATAGGAAAGGAGGAAGTCTAATTGTCTCTATTTGCAGATGACATGATTGTATATCTAGAAGACCCCATCATCTCAGCCCCAAATCTCCTGAAACTGATAAGCAAGTTCAGCAAAGTCTCAGGATACAAAATCAATGTGCAAAAATCACAAGCATTCCTATACACCAATAACAGACTTAAAGAGAGCCAAATCAAGAACAAACTCCCATTCACAGTTGCTACAAAGAGAATAAAATACCTAGGAATACAATTAACAAGGAACGTAAAGGACCTCTTCAAGGAGAACTACAAGCCACTGCTCAACGAAATGAGAGGACACAAACAGATGGAGAAACATTCCATGTTCATGGTTAGGAAGAATCAATATCATGAAATTGGCCATACTGCCCAAAGTAATTTACAGATTCAATGCTATCTCCATCAATCTACCAGTGACCTTCTTCACAGAACTGGAGAAAACCACTTTAAACTTCATATGGAACCAAAAGAGAGCCCACATAGCCAAGTCAATTCTAAGCAAAAAGAACAAAGCGGGAGGAATCACACTACCAGACTTCAAATTATACTACAAGGCTACAGTAATCAAAGCAGCATGGTACTGGTACCAAAACAGAGATATAGACCAATGGAACAGAACAGAGGTCTCAGAGGCAACACAACATATCTACAACCACCTGATCTTTGACAAACCAGACAAAAACAAGCAACGGGGAAAGGATTCCCTGTTTAATAAATGGTGTTGGGAAAACTGGCTAGCCACGTGCAGAAAGCAGAAACTGGACCCCTTCCTGACACCTTACACTCAAATTAACTCCAGATGGATTAAAGGCTTAAACATAAGACCTAACACCATAAAAACCTGAGAATAAAATCTAGGCAAAACCATTCAGGACATAGGTGTAGGCAAGGACTTCATGACCAAAACACCAAAAGCATTGACAACAAAAGCCAAAATAGACAAATGGGACCTAATCAAACTCCACAGCTTCTGCACAGCAAAAGAAACAGTCATTAGAGTGAATCGGCAACCAACAGAATGGGAAAAAATTTTTTCAGTTTACCCACCTGACAAAGGGCTGATATCCAGAATTTACAAAGAACTAAAACAGATTTACAAGAAAAAAACTAACAAGCCCATTCAAAAGTGGGCAAAGGATATGAACAGATACTTTACAAAAGAAGACATACATGAGGCCAACAAACATATGAAAAAATGCTCATCATCACTGGTCATCAGAGAAATACAAATCAAAACTACATTGAGATACCATCTCACACCAGTTAGAATGGCGATCATTAAAAAATCTGGAGACAAGAGATGCTAGAGAGGATGTGGAGAAATAGGAACACTTTTACACTGTTAGTGGGAGTGTAAATTAGTTCAACCATTGTGGAAGACAGTATGGCGATTCCTCAAGGACCTAGAAATAGAAATTCCATTTGACCCAGCAATCCCATTACTGGGTATATATCCAAAGGATTATAAATCGTTCTACTATAAGGACAAATGCACACGAATGTTCATTGCAGCACTGTTTACAATAGCAAAGACCTGAAACCAACCCAAATGCCCATCGATGATAGACTGGACAGGGAAAATGTGGCACATATACACCATGGAATATTATGCAGCCATCAAAAACGATGAGTTTGGGTCCTTTGTAGGGACATGGATGAACCTGGAAACCATCATTCTCAGCAAACTGACGGAAGAGCAGAAGATCAAACATCGCATGTTCTCACTCATAGGCGGGTGTTGAACAATGAGAACACATGGACACAGGGAGGGGAGCACTACACACTGGGGTCAGTTGGGGGGAAATAGGGGAGGGACGGTGGGGGGTGGGGAGCTGGGGAGAGATAGCAAGGGGAGAGATGCCAGATGTAGGTGATGGGGAGGAAGGCAGCAAATCACACTGCCACATGTGTACCTATGCAACAATCTTGCATGTTCTTCACATGTACCCCAAAACCTGAAATGCAATAAAATAAATAAATGGGAATAAATAAATAAATAAATAAATAAACAAACAAATAAATATTTTGGGCTTTGAGGGCCACATGGTCTTTATCCAACTACCTTAATCTGCCATTATAGCTCAAAAGCAAGCTCAGATATTATGTAAACAAAGAAATGCACTATGTTCCAAGAACATTTTATTTACAAAAACAGGTAGCAGCCAGATTTGGCCCAAGACCCATAGTTTTTCCAACTTTGGATATGTGACTTCTTAGATCCCTTCCAGCTCAGAAATTCCATAAGGCTATAATTCTAATAATAAGCTAGACACAGTGAGACCTGTTAAGTTGGCTTGAAGTATCCAAGAAGATCCTCAGTTGGATCCAGGAAGATTTCAGGGCAACTCAGAATACTCTGGTAGCCTCTGGAGCCTATAAATCTGCTTATATCGTGCCAGTACAAAAAGTAAACAAGTTATAAGAATTGAAAAGGAAATAATAAAAGTGTCATATTTGTAGAAGATATGGTTGCATGCATTCAAATACAAATAAAAAGATAGATGGGTAACAGAAATAAATTATCAGAATAAGTAGCAGGTCAGTCTGCTATCTATCCATCTCAGACCTAGGCTCCTTTTTCCCATATTCTCCCCTGCATTTCAGCCTCCTTTGCCTCTGGTTTCTACATATATTCAGCCAATGGAAGGTACTTATGTATATTAGTAGGCAGGAAGGGAAAAAAAAGGCAGTGTATATTTTTCTCTCTCCCTCTGTCTTCTGTAGCATCTCAGGTAACTAGTGATTCTAGCTCCTGCTACACAGGATCCTTGTGTTCCACTTGTACTGAGTGATGCTGGGCTCCGGGCTTCCGTAGCACTGTCTCATTTCTGTGTCCCTCTATTCTAGAAGTGGAAGCAGCTTATTCCCCTTTCATAACTTTCTGGTTGCCCCATTATGTACCCTCTTTAGATTCTCAGTTACTCTATCATCTATGCTACAAATCCCCTATATTAAATTCCTTCTGTATAAAATGCTTAGGATAGTCTCTACTTTCCTACCTGGAAAATAAATTGCTATGTAAAATTTTATTTCTCTCTAAGAGTATAAACAAGTAGAAAATTAAGTTTTTAAAAATGCTATTTGCAATACTGTAACAAATACAAAATAAGAATAAAAGTAATAAAAGATACATAAAGCTTTTATACATACAACTATAAAACACTATTAAGAGAAATCGGACGGGCTGTACTGGAGAGGGAGTTAGGTTTTATACAGAAGACACAAGCACTAACTGTAAGAGAAATGACTGGTAAATTAGGCAATAATAAATTAAAAAGCTTCTATTCATCAAAATACATGATTAAGACAGGACATAAAAACCATAAAGTAGGAAGGGGTGTGTGTGTGTGTGTGTGTGTGTGTGTGTGTGTGTGTGTGTGCCTCTATACCCAACAAAGAACTAGTAATTAGGAATATATTTTTAAATTTTCCTACATGCAAATAAGGAAAATGGAGAACATGCAATAGAAACATTAACAAGAATGTTTAATATACAGATTATCCAAATAGCTAAAAAATGAACAACGTGTGGCCCTATCCCTGACAAAGAAAATGCAAATTGAGTAATATTACACTAGTATGGCTAAAAGTAAAAAGACTGACAACATGTAAGATTTGCAAGGCTGTGGAAAAACAGAAATCTCATGACTGCAGGTGGCAGTGCAAATCAGCGCAAGGACTCTGGAAATTACTTTGACATTATTTACTGAAGCTGCATACACACACCATATTCTCCAGTAATTCTGCTCCTTGTTATACACCCAAGAGAAAGCACCCCCATGTGCCTCAATAGACATGAATTTATAGCCAAAAACAAGATACAACCCAAATGTCCATCAGCAACAAAATCTATAAAAAATGATGCTTCCATAATAGGGCACTATACAGCAGTGAAAATAACAAAATACAGCCATATACAACACTGTGAAATAAGGGCAAGCAAAAGAAGCCTTTTAGGACATGGTCTATTTGACCCTCCAGATCCACCCTCCACCTTTCTCTGTACCTGGGGGCCTCACCAGTATGGAATTCAAAGAAGTCTCTTGCACTCTAGGTTTTAGTCAGATATAACCAACGAAAGATCAGGGGGCAAGAGGCCAGGATATTTGTTCCTTAGTACTCTCCCTGCCAGTATATAGATGGTTGGGCTGCATTCCTCTATTGAAGCCCGCACAGGCTGTTGAGCTGCTTTCCCCTACAGCAGTGGCAAGCACAAGGTTCCTTTAACTGCTTACCCTTTTCCTGAGCCCTTCAGGTCCAGGGGTAGTAAACGTCCCCCACTCCCCAGCCGCTGCCAGCCCTGGAGTACTGCATCATTCTTTTTCATTTCCTCTAACCTTGTACACAACTTTGTGAAACTTTTAAATCCTCCTTTTAAATATGCTACTTGTTTTCTGACCCATGCTAAACCAGACCCAAATACTTACAAACTAACTACACTTATATGAAGTTTAAACATACACAAAACTAAACTACTGTTTAAGAAAATGCATACATAGGTGGTGAAATTATAGAGAAAGAAAATAACTACCATAAAAGTCTGAAGTCTGGATAGTGGTTAACTGGTGGGGAGAAAGGGAGGGAGATGCAAGGAAAGTCTTAGGTGCCAACAACCTATTTGCCTGGGTGATGGTTAAATACTCTTTTGCCTTAAAATATTTACTAAGTGGTATGTTTACGTTTTATTCAATTTTGCTGTGTGTTTGCTATTTTTCACTATAAAAAGAGCTCAGGAAAAAAAACGAGGAAATTTTTCTTGATTGCCGCATTCCATTAAATGTGCTTCTGTTTTAAGAACATTGATGTCAAGTGCATAATTTAATCAGACTCACAGTTTAGACAGAAAAGCCGAAATCAAGAATGTTGAGAACCTTTCCTCTAACTGCACTGAGTTATAACCAGGGTTATCAGTTTACAAGTTTCCGGTTGATTTGGTTGGCCCAGAGGAGAAGAGAAGGAAAGGCAAGGAGGCACAGAAAGAGATGGAGAACTTGAGCAAGAAGGCCTAATGGCAATGAGAAGGAAGGGATTGAAAAAAAAAAGAAACAGATCAAAAATGCACAAAGCCAAGTTATTTTTAGTACTACCAAGGCAGCTAGATACAAAGAGGGCACACAATAAGGGAATGCTTATATCTGGGCTTGGGTTATTAACATGGAGACAATTTCATTTGATATGTTTTCAGTTATTAACTTCTTGGCAATCTTACTAGCACAATAAAATAAGTAGAAAATTCAAAATGTCTAACCTGCCCAAAACTCAAAGAAATTTCTAAACAAAAGTTAACAGAATACAGTCTATGTTAAGTGTGTTTTCTAGCAGTCAAGTTCATTCCTGCCCAAACTTAAAGTAAAATATAAAATATTAGGAAAATAAATACAAGGTCACAGGATAAATGCAGACTATTTAATGTGCAGTCACATTAATGGCTTATTCAGTAACTGTAATCTACCATGTGAAAGAATAACAAATTCCAATCTACAACCACTATTTGCATGTATTCAAATCATATGAACAGATTACATAAATAACCTATTTGTGCAGTAAGTGACATTCTAATGCTATTGTACACAGTCTAATAAACCACAAGATAAAAACTGTCTCTAAGAGAGCCTAAAAAGTGTTCATTAACCCAAAACCTCATTATAAAGTCAAAAATACAAAACACAGTTAGGATTTGAAAAGCTCTACCGCTGTGGAGAAGATAAGACAAGTTTTACTCAGTGGGCGAATACGGTGTACTTTCTTCACAGGTGAGTTAGGGGATATCCCTCTATGGCAGACTGTATTCCAGTATGAGTGCTTATGGCTACAGGATTCAAACTGCTCTAACTAAACCAGGTTTTAGAGCAATCTGAATCCTGTACCCATAGCACTCATACTGGAATACAGTCTGCTATAAGTGCAACATCCCCTATACATTTTTAAAATTAATCCAGGATGGTAAAGGGAGTAGTATTTTCTGCATGTAAGTATTTTGTCATATTCCTTTGATGCTTCCAAGAAAATCAAACTGTATATAGAGTTTTAAAATTCCACAAAGCAATTTCCTCCACTGGAAATACCCGACTTTTTGTCATTTCTATTTTTAAATATTTTAAATGTTAATTTATATCTGTTTTAGAATAGTTAGCATTTGTATATGGTATAAAACTCAAATGTACATGAAGTTATGTACTATGTAAAGTTTCCCTTCCATTTCTCTTCCACAGACAGCTGGTTTCCTGTTCATGAGCAATCAGTGTTTGCATAGGGGCCATCTCAGAAGATCTAGACTTCAGTCTCTTTCTCTCCATGCTGAGATAATAATACTGGAAGGAAGTCCATTTATCTCACCACAAAATCTCTTACAGAGTAGTCCAGAGAGGCCCTCTGGGTGAGGATCCCTAGAGCCAACCTGAGTCCCTAGGCATGTTAGGAAAACATACCAGCCCATGCAGACAGCAAAGGTTTAAAGGAACTAACCAGCCCTTGTGTGGTCCCTGGGTTACCGTGGTCATCACTGGCTGACTTATGTAGCATCACACAGAGCTCAGTGGCTTTCCTAGTTCTTGAACTGTGGCTCCCAGCTTAGGAGGGTTTTTCCATCAGCAATGGGGCTTGCCCCACCCTGCCCTGTGTCATTGAATGGGCAACTGTTATTCTCCTGTACACTGTTGATTGAGAACCATTTACAAGATATTCTATAAAATTCTGCAACAGCAATTTGGCACTCTGGCTGCCCTAGGCATATATATCCATGCTTGAAATTTTATCTGCTTTAGGTGGTATGAAATTACAATTTTGTGATATAACATAAAGTCTATTTCTTGTGCCAATTTTATTGATCTTTTGTTATAATTGCATTTATTTTTCCTCAAATAGAGAGAGAGAGAAAGGTAATAGAATGAAATGTGGTAAAATTTGACTGAATCTTCAATGATCATCAATCATTTAACTAATATTGATTCTTGAAACTGAGGATGCAAAGGTAATCTGGAAATTTCAAAGGATATGCACCAAAGTAATTATTTCCTCTGGGTTGGAGGAAGACTGAAGATGTATTTGACTTCTTTTTTTTTTGTTTGTCTAAATGCATTGTTTTCATGAATACATGTATAATGCTTCTGTAATAGGAAGAAATTATGAAGTGTTAAACTACCTAAGCAGCTATGGTTCCCATTTAGAGGCAGCAAAACTGAAGCTATGTTGAACTAAATGAACTTGCCACTGTACCTCAGAAATGCAGTGCTGAAAGGCAATTTCAAATACAGTCCCTTTAGGTCCTAGTCTATTTTTTAGCCCACTGACTGCTGTCTTCTTTTATAAGAGTGCTGTATCTTGAAAGCATCTCTTGAAGACACATCTGAGGTTAATGCCTTAGAAAAACCTATCAAACATAATGATTTTGATAGAGACCGTTTCACATTACTTTTACCTATCTCTTTTTCTTGGTTCATGCTCTCCAAAATGTCTAACTTTCCCCAATGACACTGTTCACACTGATTCTAGTTTTTAACAACATAGGCAAAGATTTAAGCGGATTGTCTAAGAGGCAAAAAGAAAATGACAGTAGATTTCAATTCTCCAAGATAGGGAACATTCAATATACATCTTCATGCTAGGAACCATTAGTATTGCATTACCCAGCAAAGCTAACAGAGACGATCTTGACATCTCTACAAGATGTCTAAAGAAATTTCCTCCTCCATACCCCCCACCAACTTATGCCAAAATTATTATTTGTAGCTACTGAGGTTGCCAATATAAGTAACTCCAAGTCCTGAGGTATGAATTTAGTGATGAGGAGAAGTAGGAAATATATAATATGTAATTTCCAGAGAAGAGAAGATTCTGGTAACATATAGTTTAATCCTCTCACAGATAGAATATAAACAAGACCAAATCTTTGAATTCATTAACAAATGTTGGGCTCTGTTTCTTAAGGATTTGCATCTCCATGAAGAAGTAAAGCCATTTGTCTAGTTTACCAAAACCTTTTCACAGGAGAAAGGAGAGGGAGTAGAACTTGGGGTCTCTGTCAAGGGGCATCTAGGAGGAATGGAGGTCAGAAAGTCCCAAATGGCTTATTGCTGCTCTCTCACCCCTTCAATTGACTCATTATAGCTGTTATCTCCCCTCAAATGTCAGTGTTTTATTTCCTCCATAGGCTATTTTTCATGAGGTACAACTTTTCTGTACCTCACATAGCAACGGCATGCCCTTGAATCAAGAGAACTAGAGCAAAATGGATTGAATGTGGATAGGCAGGTTCAATCTTTAACCTGCTAAGCTAACTGGAGCCAAGTATCAGGTCTTAATGGATTGATCAACAGGCTGATAAGTTAGGTACGAAGGACCAGAGAGATCTGTTGGGTCCCATTCTTCAAGGAAGAGATGTCTTCAAAAGAAGACAACAGTCAGTGGGCTAAAAAATAGACTGTCATTCATGAATAAGCAGGAAGCACATCTGGTCCATTTCATAAAGGGGGATTACTTCTAGGGGACCTTATCTATGGGAGCAGAACAGGAAGGAGAACTTGCAGTTGGGCTACTCAAGGACCTTGCAATTTTTTCAAATGTGAAGGCAGCACATAATATTGAACCTTAATTTTACATCTTATTCCTCCAAATCTTATTAGGCTTTTGTATCCTTGGTTGTGAACAACAGAAGTTGACACTGGCTGATTAATCAAAAAGAAAAAGCATATGATAATCCACAGAAATACTGGAGAACAAGGCCCAAGGATGAATTTGGATATAATACAAAAAAACTTGATGCAGCTGACATGTTAAGGAAACAGACACCATTTCCACATGACACCATCAAATACTAGAGACCTCTGCAACCACCGCCACCACAGCATCAACAGGTAGGAGGTTCCAACCTAGAGCCTGTTTGCTCATATTGCTCTCCTCTGTATCAGAGTCTCTCATGGGTTTATCTGATGACAGAATCCTTAGACAGACTCTGACATTTAGCTGCAAGAAAAGCTATAAATTTGAGTTCCGACTCTACAGCAAAAATGTGGGATTCAAAAATGGAAACTTCTCCAAATACAGAAAAACTATTCAAAAGGGAATGGGCAACTTTTGGCAGAGGTGCCAAGATAATCCAATGGGGGAAAATACTCTTCAACAAATGGTATTGAATAACTGGAAAACCACATGTAAAAGAATAAGGTTGAAGCCATTCCTCATACCCCACCACACAGCGCCACACGGAGGTTTACTGAGGAACAGAGTGAATGACAGGGACTGTGAGAAGTTGTCTTTGTAGTATCAAGAGGATGCAATGTCCCCTGGTTCCCATGAGAGGATGTGATTGACTTATTGGAAAAATCCCATGGGCTGGCAGGAAATTGAAACCTGAATCTACAGAAAAGACTTACAATTCAACAGTAAAAATACAAATAATCCAATTTTAAAATGGGTAGAGGTTTGATGTAGTCACACTTATTTTTGCTTTTGTGGCTTGAGCGTTTGGTATAAAATCCAAAACATCACTGCCAAGGCCAATGTCTAGGAGCCTTTCCCCTATAGTCCATCTCTTCTAGGAGTTTCACAGTTTCAAAGGTAATAGAATAAAAGCCTAAACATGACTGATATTCAGTGGTTTGACTAGTCTCAAATATTAATTTATATATTTTCATCTTTTATCTATTTTGAGTTTCTATATATGGTATAAGATGAGGATCCAATTTTTTTTTTTTCAGACAGCATCTTACCCTGTCACCCAAGCTGGAGTGCAATGGTGTAATCACAGCTCAATGCAGCCTCGAAT
>NW_022436981.1:15224067-15266957 GCF_009761245.1 Sapajus apella | reverse complement strand
CTATGTCACCTAGTCTGGTCTCAAACCCCTGGGGCTCAAGCAATTCTCCTACGTCAGCCTCCCCAAGTCTAGAATTACAGGCATGAACAGCCATGCGCAGCCCCCGATTTTATTATTTTGCAAGTAGAAATTCACCTTTCTTGGCACCATTTATTGGAAGAGACTGTCCTTTCTCCCATTGTTCCCTTTTGATGTCTTTGTCAAAAATTAGCTGACCATAGTATTTGGTTTTACTTCTGGGCCTTCCATTCTGTTCCACTGGCTAGGGATCTAAATTTATGTCAGTACTGTACTGTTGTGATTACCTATGGCTTTGTAACAGACTTTAAATCAGGAAGTGTGGTCCCTCCAGTGTTTATCAAAATTTTTTTGGCTATTCAGGGTCTTTTATGTTTCCATGTGAAATTTAGGATTATTTTTTCTATTTCTGTGAAGAATGCCTTTGCGATTTGGATAGGCATTGGATTAAATCTGTAGATGACTTTGGGTAATATGGGCATTTTAATCATATTAATTCTTCTGCTCCATGAGCACAGGACATCTTTCTATTTATTTGTGTCTTCATCACCTTGTTTCAATACTTTCTAGTTTTCAGTGTACAGATTTCCTACTTCCTTGCTTACATTTATTTCTAGGAATTTTTGATGCTATCATAAATGAAATTGTGTTCTTGATATGTTTTTCAGTTTATTATTCACATAAAAATGCTACTAATTTTTGTACATTCATTTTGTATGTTGCATTTTGTATCTTTACTGAATTTATTACTTAGTAGGGGGGTTTTTTGTGGAATCTTTGGGGTTTTGTATACAAAGGACCATGTCATTGGAAAATAAAGATAGTTTACTTTTCCTTTTAGATTTCCATGTCTTTTATTCCTTTTGCTTGTCTGATTGCTCTTGTCAGTACTTCCAGTACTATGTTGCATAGAAGTGGCTATAGTGGGCATCCTTGCCTTGTACTGATCTTAGTGAAAAAGCTTTCAGTTTTTCCTCACTGACTATGTTAGTTATTGATTTTTCATAAATGGTCTTCCATATCTATCCTGTCGAGAGTTTTTATCAAGAAATAATATTTTCACTTTGTGAAAAGTTTTTTCAATGTCAGTTGAAATGATCAACTGGTTTTCATCTTTCGTCCTGTTAATGTGATGTATCACATTGATTGATATGTGTATGTTCCGCCAGACTTGTATGAGCTTCTACACAATAAAAGAAACAATTAACAAAATGAAATGGCAGCCTATGGATTGAAAAATATATTTGCAAGCCATAAATCTGATAAAGGGTTAATAACCAAAATTTATATATCCATATATCCATATATCCATATATATATATATATATATATATGGGTTTATAATCAAAAATTATAAAGAACTCATATATTCAACAGTGGAAAAAACAAATAACCTGATTTTAAAATGGGCAAAGGATCTGAATAGACATTTCTCCAAAGAAGACATAAAAATGGCCAACAAGCATATGAAAAGGTGCTTAACATCACTAATCATTGGGAAATGCAAATCAAAATCACTATGAGATACCACATCACACCTGTTATGATGGTTATTAGTAAAATATCAAAAGATAACAAATGTTAGTGAGGTACAGAGAAAAGGGAATTCTTACACACCATCAGTAGGAATGTAGCTTGATACAGTCATTATGAAAAACAATATAGAGGTAACTAAAAGAATTAAAACTAGAACTACCATCAATCCCCCTTGTGGGAATATATCCAAAGGAAATGACTGATATTCAGTGGTTTAACCAGTTTCAGTGGTTTGACTAGTCTCAAATATCAACTTATATATTTAGGTCTTCTATCTAAAAGAAATGAAATTACCATGTCCTAGAGATATCTGCACCTTCATATTTACTGCAGCATTATTCACAACAGTCAAGATATAGAAACAATCTGTGTCCATCAGTGGACAAATGTATAAAGAAACTATATTAAATATAAACAATGGACTATTATTCAGTCCTAATAAAAAATGAGATATTGTCATCCATCACAACATGGATGAGCTTAGAGGACATCATGCTAAGTGAAATAAACCAGACACGGAAAGAAAAATATTGCATGATCTCATATAGATGTGAAATCTTTTTTAAAAATTCCAATATACATAAATAGAAAATGAAACAGTGGTTGCCAAGGGCAAGTTGTGGGTAAGGAAATGGAAAGATGTAGATAAGAGAATACAAAGTAGAAGATGTATAAGATGAGATTTAATGTGTCATGTGAAGTCTATAGGTAATAAAATTGTACTGTATATGGGATTCATGCTAAATGAATAGATTTTAGCTGCTCCCACTAAAAGAAAAACAAAAAAAAAGGAGTAACTATGAGAAATAATGGATAAGTTAATCTGCTTCACTATAGTAACCTCTTTACTATCTATGTGTATCCCATAACATCATGTCATATACCTTAAATATATACAATCAAATTTATTTTTAAAAATCAAAAAAGAAAACTTACAGAGATATGCTAAATTAAATAAAAATAAAATGAGTAAAGGATTTCAAAAGACATGCATCCAAAGAAGATAACAAATGGCTCATAAGCACTTAAAAAGATATTCAACATCATTAGCCATTAGGGAAATGCAAGGAAATACCACTTTACATCCACTAGGATGACTGTAATAAAAAAGACAGATAAAAACAGTTGGCATGGATATCCAGAAATTGGAGTCTCACATATTGCTGGGAGGAATGTAAAATAGTGCAACTGCTTTGGAAAACAGTTTGACAGTTCCTCAAAATACTAAACATAGAATTACCGTATGAACCAGCATTCCATTCTTAAAAATATATGCTGGAGAAATGAAAATGCACATTCACACAAAAACTTGTAGATTAATGTTCATAGCAACATTACTCCTAATAGCCAAAAAGTAGAATCAAATCACATTTTCATCAGTGCATTTACCTATTGTTGAATGGATAAGTAAAATGTGGTATATCCTGTGATGGAGTATTATTCAACAATAAAAAGAATGAAGTACCAATATGTACTACAACATGGATGAATCCTGGAAACATGCTAACTGAAAAAAGCTAGACACAAAATAACACCTATTATATTATTCAAGTTATAAGAAAAGCCCAGAATAGCAAATCTGCAGAGTTGAAAGTAGATTAGTGGCGGGGAACAGTAGTTGTGGTGAGAAATGCTAATGGGTATGGGATTTCTTTTTAAAGGATGAAAACGTTTTAAAATTGACTGCGAGGTAGATTGCACAATCCTGTCAATGTATTAAAAACCATTAAAATATACACTGTAAATGGGTAAATTATATAGTATATGATGGTAAAAACCGTTAAAATGTACACTGTAAATGGGTAAATTATATAGTAAATCTGTTCTTTTAAAAAGGTAATGGAAGTCTAAATATGACTGATGTTCAATGGTTTATTCTCAAATAACATTTCGAATCTTCTGCGTTAAAATATTGTCACAGAATTTGGAAGCTCTTCTCCATGCTTGATTGACTAGTATGCATTTTCTTATAAACTTTCTATAATCTTGCCAAAGTTACCAATCAACACTGAAAAATACAGAGTTAAGAAGGTAGATGAGAACTGCAATTTTACTTTTTAGCCAACTATTTAAACAATGTTTAGAGAATAGGCTGATTTTTTTTAGAGCAAAATAAGTTGCTAGAGATCTACCAAATGAGAAAATTATATCTCAAAAATGTTAACTGACTTTTCCAAAATCACAGCCAAATGATGAGGATATCGTGCATTTGAAAACAACTGTGATAGCCAGCCTCCATGATCATCTCCAGTGATTCTTACCTCCTGGTATTCACATTATGTAGTCCCCTCCTTCTTCCCCTCCCTCTCCCATCACTCACTCCTGGGAAACTAGCTTAAAGTCATAATGACATTCATGAAGGCTATGAAGAGGTCTATGTTCCCAGGAACTGAGGTCTGCTATCAATTCCTTCAATAAGCTTGGAAGCATATCTTCCCCTGCTTGAGCTTTCAGATGAGACTGCAACCCCAGCTAACAACCCCAGCCTGATTAAATCTCATGAGAGACCAAAAGACAGAATCATCCAGCTAAGCCACTCCTTAATTCCTCACCCAAATAGTGAAATAATAAATTATTTTAAGCTATGGGTTTGGGGAATTCTGTTATGCCATTATGGATAATCAATACATATTTTTGCTCTTTATACTTTAAAACCTGCCTCTTATCTAACTACTATTATATTTGCAATTCTTTTCCAGGATGCATGGGTTAAAACTTAAACATTAATCACTCTGTGTGGGTATGACTTTGATTTACATTTCTCCATTTAAGAAGAAAAAAATTAAATATTATATATTTTTGTCTTTTTTTTCTCCTGACTCTAATTAAGAGTTTCTGTTTGTTTTGCAACATCATAAAAGCAAGATACAGCATTTTAACACAAGGTAACTTCTCAGGTAAATTTTTACTGCTTTTGCCACCAAGGCAATTAAATTCAGTCATATCATTTTCCTTCTGGTGGAAGCTCCAAAGGTTTGTTGAAGCAGAGGGATACTGTAGACACTACTTTTAGCTCTAGTTATGCTAACTATAAACGAAACTATTCATGTTTCTCCATATGCTCTGGTCAAACTTCCCAAGAGTCTTATAATGTTACTAGACAGGAGGGAAATCACAGAGAAGAAATTAGCATATTTTATCCTTTACATTGTGGAAGCAAAACATCCAATAAAAGAGATATATTCATGGAAAAGTTTATTATTACTGACATTCACTGTTCTCCTTGACTTTTCCCTTACTTACTAAAGACTCCAGCATCTGGCTTTAAGTCTCCTTCTTTCCTTTATTTATATCATTATTATCAGTGACCTCACTATGAAAATTGAAGCAATCAAAGACGTTCTAATTCTCTTCCCACCAAACCCACCAATCAATCTGCATGTGTATCCACAAAGTCCCATCCCTGCTCCTCTCTATGGCCAATATCTTAATGCCCCATGTCCTCTCAACTACTCAGGGATTTTACTTCCAATAGTTTCCACTCTTTCATCATTCTTACACCATCAATACATCCCTCTCTCTATATTAATTTCAGAAACATATCAATATGCCTTGATTCCACTATTCTAAAAATGCCCTTCCTTAATCCCATTTCTCTGATCTTCCTGGGCAGAACCTCCAAAGCAGATGTTTCTTTTTGATTTCTCTATTTTGCCATCTTTCAACTTTGCCTTTATTCATTCTAGCTGGGTTTTGGCCCCATTGTTCTACTGATAAGATAATTATCAGTACTAATTATCATGTTTTGCCATTCACAGTGGAAGCTTCCTTATTTTTATCTTAATCCCACATCCAATCAGGTAGTCATTCTATCCTATAAACATATTCTCCTCCCTTGGTTCCTAGGACACCACACCATCTCAGTCTTTCTCCTACCTCTCTGGCGACTTCTGCTCAGTCTCCTTTTCTGACTCTTCTTCTTATGCCTGCTTTCCAAATGTTGATATTTCTCAGGACTCAGTCCAACGCCATCTCTTTCATCTACTCCAAGTTGGTCATCTATTTCTGACACATGAAAATTCATATAAATGCCAAAGAATCCCATATTTAGGCCTCTTGATTCATATACCCAACAGTTAATTTGAGGTCTCCAGTTGTCACACATGCATGTTAAACTTAACATATCTACAACAGAAGTCTTCATTCCCACAACATTCCCCTCCCTAGCATCCCCATCCACAAAGAGACTAAAGCCTCAAACTAACTGGGGTGTTATCCTTGATTTCTTCTTCTCCAATAACCTCTATCCATATTCAATCCAATAAGAAGTCCTCTATAGACTACTTCCAAAATGTATGTTGAATTCATGCACTTAATTCTATGTTCAATGCCACCAACCTACTGTAAGCCACCACCATCTTTCATGTATAATACTTAATATCTCCCTTTGTCAGTTCTGCTTCTCTCTGATCCATTCCTCACACAGTAGCCAGAAAAATCATCTAAAAAGATGACACTTGAACTCAATAGCAAGCTCACAACTCCCTGACTACATCTCCAACCTCACCCAGTGCCATTTCCCCACTCATGAGCTACAATCACATGGACTTTTCCTTTACTAGAGCAAATTAAGATATTTCCTACCTTGGAACTTCACAATTACCATTGTATTGTAAATATTTAATAGCTCTCAGATAATAGGCAGCTTGTAGAGTAGAAAGAACATAATAGTATATTAGTTATCTGTTGCTGCATTAAAAATTTCCCCAATTTCAATCTGCCTAAAATAAGCCTCCACCCCTGTTCCAACTGTCAGGTTATTTGCCAGATTCGTTTCTTATTATCCCTCCTATTTGAGATTAAATATTACCTAATTTCTTAACCAGATTTCCTCTTCTCTCCTTTTTTAAATATATTTTTATACTGTTTAATTGTAAATTTGTCTAGCACATCTCTACCTTTACTAGAGATGCAAATTCTGCAAGCAAATTACCATGTCTTCTTCATTTTTTATTCTAAATCCAGTGTCTAGAACAATATTCTGAATATATTAAGCCCTTATTATGTTTTGAATTAATAATAATAATGTTATATGAGTCTCATAGACTCAAAGAATATTCAGTGTAAGAGCTACAAAATCAAAAGACCTTTATAAGCAAACTGGACAATCTTTTGTAAAAGGCACATATGTTACCAGTGTGCCTTGCATTTAAGAAGCTTATTAAACACCATGATGCAAAATCTCTCCATTTCCTTCTTTATCAGCTGCCTATTTGTATATGTGTACGCATGAGATTGTATTTCTTTCTTAAAAATCCTTGCATTAGGCTATTTTTGTGTTGCTATACAGGAATACCTGAAATTGGGTAATTTATAGAGAAAAGAGGTTTGAATGGCCCTGAGTTCTGCAGACTGTACAGGAAGCATGGCACCGGCATCTGTGTGGCTTCTGGTGAGGATTCAGAAAGCTTTCAATAATGGTGGAAGGTGACAGGGAGCCAGCATGTCACATGATGAGAGCAGGAGTAAAAAAGAGAAAGGCTGTTTCACACTCTTTGAAACAACCAGATACCACGTAAAGTCAGAATGAGAACTCACTGATCACCACGGGGATGGTGTTAAGCCACTCATGAGAGATCACCCTCCATGATCCAAACACTTCCTACTAGGCGCCCCCCTCCAACATTGGGAATTACATTTAAACATCCAAACAACATCCTTCTCTACTCTTCTCATTCCTGTTTCTAGTATGTTCTGATACAGATTGAACACAATCTGTCAAAAAAAAAAAAAAAAAAGCTCTTGATTCCTCTTAGAGTAGTTGGCCTTAAAAGGTCACCTATCAGAAGCCTAAAAATGTCAGTATTTCCCCAGATACAGAGGCTTGTCTCATTTCTTTAACCACTAAACTAAATGATAAATCAAAGACATTCTATGGGGAAAAAAAAACTATCAGAAGTCTTACTTGTAAAGCAGAACTGAAGTTGAAAAGAAAGTAGGAATGAGACATACTATATGGGCATCAGCAGCCACAGGGGAATCCTGCCAAAAAGTCAGAAATAGCTTCTCAAGGGTAACCATTTTCAATCTATTTTATTTCTTTTTATTACTCTTCCCAGGTAACACAAAACTTCAACAGATATGAAACATTTTAACAAATGCAGCTTGTAACACGGTCTATTTATATTCTTATTTTATTTGATTCAATTATTCTCCTATAATTCTCCTGGTATTAAAAGTCCTTTTTATGGCTGTTCTGTTTTCCATTTCCAAAGTCATTAACCTCCATTCCCTACCCAAGGTAAGGGAATGCTCTGTGAGTGACAGTCTTGTTTACAGGCAGCAGGAAAGGACTTGGCAGCTGTTCCAAAGTGTCAAACGAGAAAGCCTGAAGAATGCTATAGAAAAGTGTCACCAAATGGGGAAGCGACGTCACACTAACTAGATTGCCTCTTCATTGTCCACTAATAGAATTCTCTGATGCATAACTGTTGAGAGAGAAAGATTTGCTAGGAGGGAGACATACTGGGTAATCTTCTTTATACCTTTCATATGACTTTTGTAGTCTTCGAAACATAATCAAAACATAGAAATGGGCTTAAAAATGCAAACAATGGGAACAAATAACAACAAAGACTATATTAATTTGCCCTTTTAAGAATGAAGAATTTTATTTTTAATATCTCAGAGTCACTCACACACCAAACTTTAAGCCAAACTTGATGCGTTTCGTCCATTTCAAAAGGTGTATCTGAGAGTATGCCTAAAGTGTTAATTTGAACTGTCATTACTTTAGAGGCATATGATCAGGTAGTAATCAGCCAAAGCCCTCTAAAACCTTTACTTTTAGTATTCAATTTTCTATTCTCTTGTTATATTTCGTCCCTTGGTTGTTTCAATTTGTTCATTTAATAGGCATTTCTTAAATGACTACTCTGTGCAGGCACAATTCCAGGCACTTAAAATAGAAATCAGTTTCTTTTTCTTTCTTTTTTTTGAGAGTCTCACTCTGCTGCCCAGGCTGGAGTGCAGTGGCACCATCTTGGCTCATTGCAACCTCCACCTCCTGAGTTCCAGCGATTCTCCTGCTTGAGCCTCTCAAGCAGCTGGGACTACAGGTGTGCACCACCAAGCCCCATTAATTTTCATATTTTCAGTAGAGACGGGGTTTCACTATGTTGGCCAGACTGGTCTCCAATGTAAATAGGATCTAATTAAACTTGAAAGCTTCTACACAGCAAAAGAAACTATCAACAGAGTAAACAACCTACAAAATGGGAGAAAATTTTTGCAATCTATGCACCTGACAAAGACGTAATATCCAGCATCTATAAGGAACTTAAACAAATTTACAAGAAAGAAAGAAACAACCCAACTCTGTTAAAGAGTGGGCAAAGGACATGAACAGACACTTTTCTAAAGTACATACAGCTAGCAATGATATTTTAAAAAGCTCAACATCACTGATCTTTAGAGAAATGCAAATCAAACCCATAATGAGGTACCATCTCATACCAGTCAGAATGGCTGTTATTAAAAAGTCAAAAAATAATAGATGTTGGTGAGATTGTGGAGAAAAAGAAACAGTTTTACACTGTTGGTGGGAGTGTAAATTAATTCAATCATTGTGGAGGACAGTGTGGTGATTCCTCAAAGAACTAGAGACAGAAATATCATTCAAGACATCAATCTCTTGCTTGGCATATACTCAAAGGACTATAATTTCTTTTATTATAAAGACACATGTGGCAAGACATGGTGGTTCACACCTGTAATCCCAGCACTTTGGGAGGCTGAGGTGTATCACGAGGTCAGGAGTTCAAGATCAACCTGGCCAACATAGTGAAACCTCATCTCTACTAAAATACAAAAAATTACTGGGTGTGGTGGCAGGCACATATAATTCTAGCTACTTGGGAGGCTGAGGCAGGAGAATCACTTAAATTCAGGAGGAGGAGGTTGCAGTGAGTCGAGACTGCATCACTGCACTCCAGCCTGGGTGACAGAGCAAGACTCTGTCTCAAAAAAAAGACACATACACACATAGGTTTATTGTCACACTATTCACAGTAGCAAAGACATGGAATCAACTTAAATGTCCATCAATGATAGACTGGATGAAGAAAATGTGGTACATAAATACCATGGAATACAATGCAGCTATAAAAACAACCAAGATCATGTCCTTTACAGGGACATGGATGGAGCTGGAGGCCATCATCCTTAGCAAACTACCCAAGGAACAGAAAACCAAATATAACATGTTTTCACTTATTAGTGGGAGCTAAATGTTGAGAACACATGGAAACATAAAGAGGAACAGCGCACACTGGGGCCTACCAGAGGGCAGAAGGTGGGAGGAGGAAGAGTATCAGGAAAATAACTAATGGATACTAGGCTTAATACCTGGCTGATGAAATCATCTATAAAACAAACCCCCTCGATACACATTTACCTATGTAACAAACCTGCACATCTTGTACATGTATCCCTGAACTTAAATAAAAGTTTTTAAAAGAACAGATATAAATTTTTTAAAATACAAAAATAAAATTATCAGGCATGAAAAGAAGCAGAAAAACATTACCTATAACCAGCAGAAAATGCAGTCAATAAAAAGAGATCCAGAAATAGCAAAAATGATTTACAAAGAAGGCAAGGACTTTTAAACTGCTAAGATAAATCATGTGAATATGCTTAAGGACGTCAAGAAATAAGGATGAACAGACTGAGAAGAGAAAATGAAAGATATTTTTAAAAGCTCAAATGGAATTTACAGGGATTAAATACACAATCTTAAGTGAAAAATATACTGGGTAGGATTAATAGCATATAGGACATAGCAGAAGTAAGCACAGAACTTAAAAAGAAATAGAAATGATCCAAAATGAAGCACAGTAAGAAAAGACTTGAAAAAATAAACATGTCCTCAGAAAGCTTTGGAGCAATATCAAATAGTTTAATATACATGTGCTATAGTTTGAATGTGTCCTTTAACATTCATGTGTTGAAAACCTAATCCCCAGTGCAACAGTATTGACAGGAGGAAACTTTAAGGTGGGATTAGGTCATGAGGGCCCTTCCCTCCTGAACTTATTAATGCCTTTATCTCACACATGGGTTAGGTATTATGAGAGTGAATTTTTGATAAAATGATGAGTGTGGCCCCCTTTCCTCTCACGCAAGAAGAATGCACTCTCTTGTCACGTGATGCTTTCTACTACGTTATGATACAGCGAGAAGCTCTTTACCAGATCAGACCCTTCAGTTTTGTGCTTCCCAAACTCTGAACCCATGAGCAAAAAAAAAAAAAAAGAAAAGAAAAATCTGTGCTTTGTAAATTGCCCAGTCTGGAGTATTCTCATAACAACACAAAATGGACTAAGATAACCTGTAATTAGAGTCCTATAGAAGAAGCAGGCAGGAAATAAAAATATTTGAAGAAATACTGACCAAAAATGTGATAAAAAACTATAAAACAAAAGATCCAAGGTGCTCAACAAATTCCAGGAACACACAAACAAACAAAACCAAGGTACATCATAATCAACTTGCTGAAAATAAGTAATTAAGGGAAAATCTGAATTGAGGCCAGAAGGAAATAAAACCCACATTAATTACAAAAGAACAAAGATGGTAATAGCTGGTGATTCCTATTGCTGGTAATAGATGGTGATTCCTATACCAAGACCATGAAGACAATGGGATGATGTTTTTAATATGATAAAATAGAAAACTTGTCAACCTAGATTAAACCCAAAGAAACTATCCTCTAAGAGTGATAGCAAAATAAAGTCATGTTCATATCAACAAAAGTTAAGAGAATATCATCAGCAGAGCTATACCTAAATAACCAAGGTAATGAACTACAGGACTTCAAGTAAAGCTATGAAGGCTTAACACTAGATTCCTGCTTGGAATTACTTTCATGGACTATTGCTGTGTTTTCAAATATGGCTGACTACACATTATAACTGAGAAACTTCTAAAAAATAGATTATTCAGGTTCTACTCCAGGGCAATTAATTAAGACTCAAAATGAGTAGAGTCTGGGCTCCTCTGGCAATTCTAATACTCAGGGAGGGTTGAAACTGGCTGTCTAATCTCACCCTTTAAATCCCCACCCCAGTTCCAATCTCTAACTGGCCCTCCAAAAATATCTGACATACAGGTCAGGCATGTTTTCTACCAGTCAATTTAAAAGAAATATAATGAACAGAGAAAGACATAAAACGAATATAAAATGAGCAAGTTCACACTCCCTGCCATCAAAATCCAATTGATAGATTTTTACTTTATCCACTGGGCTGAAGGAATCCTCTGGTCTCTGCTTAGCGCAGCATTTCAGATCTTCCATAGCCCAAAGGCAAGTCAATCCTGTGCATGATTTCATGCCTTGAAAGGAGAGAAATGGCGGCCCCTTTTATCTCTGTGTGGCCATCCCGGCTGCTCCTTTCTGTGTTCAACTTTTGCTTTTTTTCTACATGCTTTTTCTTTGTGGGACTGACAAACTCCTGAAGTCTCTGTGGTCAGTCTTTTATGGGTTTCTCTTTCTTGCCTCACTCTATGACACATTCTGAATCACTGTCATGTTAGAAGGGAGAAACACGTCTGTTACTTAGAACCTGGTTTAAACAGAACAGAAACGGCACCTTAAGCTTAGGCTTAGGTTTATTAAGATAAAATCAATGCAAATGTTTCTTCCTGTAGCTCAACATTTACTGGTACTGGATTAAAACTTTTCCAGTTTTTACCACAGTAAAAGTACATTTTTTTTGCCGAGCCTATGTTAAGTAAATTCAATTCTCTGCTACAAAACATAGAAGAACAAAGAGCTTTCACAAGAAGTATTTTAAGGGCATTTTATTTTTAATGAAATATTACAATATGAAGTTGCCTATGCATATTTTAATTATTAGCAGCCCTATTTTCTCTCAAAATTCTTCTCCTTTGGATGATCAATTATAAGTTTACCTTTTTTGTAGGCCAGATGAAGACTGGGTTTCATCAGTGTCATAAAAGGAATTTTATCCTCATTAGCTTGCACTGGTGAACTAGCAGATTCTTGTGGCCTAACCATCTTCCCTCTGCTATTGTACCACAAACCACTAAAAGGCTAGTGAATCAGTCATTGTAATTGAGGCTGAATGCAATTAATTCTATAAGTTTGAGCTAATAAGCTTAATTCTCCTAAAATTATATCATATACCTAGAGCATTAGGAAGAATTGCTGACAAAATGAAAATACGATTAGATATTAATAAAGCCTATATGCTTGGTTTGTATCTGTTAATCTTATGCCATTTTTCTAAATAAAACATTCATGCACCTCTTACATATATGAATTTCTGATCAGATGATCTCCTACTGATATAATTTAGATGCTTCTTGATGAAGACTTGATTTCTCACAACCTCCTTCTAGCCTCAGAAGTTACTGACATATATTTTTATTTTTTTCCAGGTTAGAAAATATCATATTTTATAGTTTTTATTCTGTCCTAAACACTGATAGTATCAATACCATAAAATACTATGCACTATTACAAAAAGTAGAAAAAAATACAATTGATTTACCATGGTTTAGCCCAAATTGATAAAATGAAAGTATATAATAAAAATGAAAAAAAAATTGGCTAACTGCCTATGTGGATTGCAAACAGTGACTTTCCCACCCAAAAAGGGCATCCTGAAGACAAATGGATGGAGACAGGCATAGCTTCCACAGACCCCATGGAGCCTACTCTATAGCAATAGCTTGTTAATATTGCCTTTAATGCATTCCCTCATAAAGTCTAAATGAAAGTAGTTTCTTTCAAACGACAAATGAATTTACAGTGATCATTTCTATGTGGCTATTAACACTATAAACAAGCTAGCCTTTAAGCTGAAGCATCACTGAAATATAGCAGACACATTTCTCTGTAGAAACATAAGAGAGTGCTGTGCCACATACATTGACCTTTACAAATAATCTTGCTTTGTGAACCAAAGGAAATGTTAATTTCCTCACGAGTAAGAGCTGATACATTTGTCAAAGATAAATGAAAAAGGACACAATAGCAACACACTTCAAATGTGCTCTGGATACTGAGATAGCAAAGAAGATCAGTGACCTCAAGAACTGAAGTGGGATTTGTCCCCAAGTATAATATATTCACCAGCACTTTTTAGTTCAAGTGGACAGGCAATGGAGCAGAATTAATGCCCTGTGGAACTCATGGCTGTGCATCAAAATCCACCAAGTTGCCAAGACTTATGGGCCTTCCAGACAACCCAGGCGAAGGTAGCACCCTTTACAGTGTGCCTGACTAGCAGAATACAGATTCGATTTTCCGACCCTTGAGAAAAATACAAAGCAGTCACTTTGAGCTAAGACTCTGAATTATGGCCATGGTTCAGCTTAGATTCCTTTTGTAGAATAAAACTTGCTGACTAAGGCCATAAGATTTGATTTATCTTTTCCTTTTAATGGTGTTTATCAGAATAGAATTGGTCTCCTGTTACAACTCTGAATACATTAGGCTTTTCTGGATAACTCGCTGCGCACATTTATTCTAACCTCATTGTGGTTATCAGGAAATGAATCTGCTAATTAATAGTAGAAATCTAGGGATAAAAACAGAGTAAATGCAAAAGGATTATATTCTTTAGGAGTGATGTTCAACTATATTTCAAACAACTGCCCTCTTGGCCAGATAATACACAAAATAAAACACAGGGACATTTAGCCATGAAAAGCCAGAGAAAGAAAAGAACAGCTGATTGAATATAGAAATAAATAATCTGTCATCCCAAAATGCTTCCAAAGTGCAATAAAAGACTGTTTCTAATATAACTGAAATGATTCTGGGGATGAAATGATGTCACCATTTGGTGAACACGTATCAGGAAAATACAGTTGCCTGAGTAGACAACAAACAAAGCCCTTAGCTTGGCCTAACGATGTATGGAAGAAAGAAACCTTGCAAGTTCACCCACTTCAGTGACACCGTAAATCAACACGATGGAACACACCAAAGACACCAACCAGACCTTTTGACTGTCATCAACGAGGGCCTCCCCCCGCCCCATCCCCTGACTTCAACAGGAAGAACTTGTGATTTAAAAAAAAAAAGAAAAAGTAAAAACAAGGGCTTTGCCAAACTTCTGACAAGAATCCTGTTTGAGGCTCCCAGTGGGTGGGTGGGGGTTGGGGGGTGGGAATGCATGATTCAGGGTACACTATGATGCCTTCGGAAATGGAAGGGAAAATGTGGACCCTCCATTTCTTTAAGATAATTCAGTTTAGTTCAACAAACATCCACTGAACATTATTAAATGATAGGCAGACACCATAGTTAGCACTGGGGATTCTAGAAAATCACCACCCTTGCTGTCATGAAGTTACTGCCTAGTGGAGAAGAAATTATAAACTGCAATCTGTTTATGCTAAAAACACATATAAAACCCAACATGTTTTGTTTTATCCGAAAGACCAAAAAGAATCCACACAAGCAGAGACGCTTAAGCCTGGGTTTGAAGTATAAATATGAATTCACTATGTAGAAAGCTCAGGAAAGGACATACCCACCTGGCCCTGAGAATGAAGTATTAAAATTGGAGTGAATATCCAGAACCACTATTGCCAAGGAACACTGAAGGGCATTATATAGCAAGAGCCGAGTTGCTGTTCAACTGTGGGTGCCCTTTTAAGTTTAACCCTAAGCATTAACAGAGATGTCCCAACAAAATCTTCACTTGAAAGAGTTGTCTATTTTCTTTGTCTCCAATTCCTCTCTTCACATTTTCTCTTGAACCTACTCCAGACAGACAGTTGATGCCACCACTTCACTAAAATACATTATGTCAAGGTCACCAATAATCATTCTGTTGCTGAATTCAAAAATCGATTTTCCATCCTTGTAATTTCATCTACTAGCAACATTTAATAGAATATACTGCATACTCGTTTTGGAAACACTTGCTTTCTTTGGCTTCTGGGACAACACAGTCTCTTGCTTCTCTTCCGGTTTTGAAGACCAACCCTTAGGTCTCCTTTGTAGTTTCTCCCTCATTTCTTTGCACTCTAAATGTTGGAGGGGCTCAGGACTCGGTCCTCAGATTTCTTTCTTCTTTGATCTATTCAAATTAACCTCCTAAGAGATCTCACCTAGTATCATACTTTTAAAAAGTGTCTGCATGTTTATGACTCCAAAATTCAAACTTGTGGTCCGGATCTCAACCGCAAATTTCGAGTTCATGTATCTCACTGCCTACTAAAGAATTCCATTTGTAAGTCTCACAGAAGTATCAGCCTTAACACATCGCAAAAGAAACTCCCTCCTCAACCTGTTCCTACAAGTTGCTATTACGTAGATCTTCCCCTCTAAGTAATAGCATCTCAATTATTTCATTATTCATGTCAGAAATCTGGGTCGTCAATGAGTCTTCTTTTTCATTCACATCCTGTATTTAACTCAGTACCAAATCTTGTTGGCTCTTCTTCCAAAATACATCCAGAATACAATCTTTCCCAGAATTTCTACTGGAAAAATCCTGGCCCATGGGACAATCATCTATCCCTGGAAATACTGTAATGGCCTCCACAATGGGTCTCCCTGCTTCTATCTATTCCCGTTATCAGAATGATTGTTCAAAAGCATAGATCATGGCATTCCTCTGCTCAGATCTGTCCAATGACTTGAGTCAGAGTAAAATCAACAGTTCCCTGCCAGCAGTACCCTGACCCTACCTGGTATCATGTTTGCTTACTCCCTGCTGGCTCTGCCTTAGACATGCTGTCCTCATTGCTAGTCCTCAAAGTGGCCAAGCACTCTCCCACTTCAGGGCCTTTGCACTCTCTGCTTCAAAAGGTCTTACCTCATGGAATCACATTTTCTTCCTGACTTTCTTGATATTTAAAATACACCTTTGCAATAAGGTCTTCCATGAACACGTTTTATAAAGCAGCAACTCTCCCCGCTTACCCTAACATTTCCTATTCCCCTTTCCCTGCTTTTTCTAAATTGCACAATTGCCACGTGACATATGTGTATATTTATTTGTCTGTCTGCCTCTATCAGAATATAAGCTCATTAGGGTCAGGATATTATCTGCTGTGTTCACTGGTGTACCCGCAGCACCTAGAACAGTGCCAGTTATGAATAGGCCCCAATAAATATTTACTGACTGCCTGTGTGAAGGAAAAGAAATGGCTCCTAGCACCTGAACACTCAGAAGAAAGCCAGTTCTTCAGAAGGCCATTAGTACCAGTTCCTCCAGAAAGAAGAAACCAGAGACTGATATCAAAAGCGCATCATTCCTTTCTTGCTTATACAAACAAAACACATGCACACGCACACTCACATACACAGACACGTAGTAAGCACTGAAATTCTCATAACCAAATATAGACTCAAGCATTACAAGGCCCTCTTATAAATGTCACAAAGTTGCTAATTTAAGAACCTCTTCTTAAGTATGGGTACTTGGACTAGGTTCATACTTGAACTTTACCTGACTAGCAGGGTCAAGATTCTACCGCCTGTGGAGAAAAATCTATACTAAGATTTTAGAACGTTTGGAGAAATGTAAGTACTAAAGTTTAAGTTGTGTGTGTCCTTCTACTAGCAATTTCATGCTAGGTATGTACCCTAGGAAAATCCTCTCACATGTGCACAAAAGAGATATACACAAAATGTTCATTGCAGCATTATTCATAATAGAAGAAAATTGGAAACAATCTAAATATCCATCAATGGGAAAATGCGTAAATGCACTATGGTAGGTTCATACAGTGGAATATTAACTGGTACTTCAGAATTAGAGCCTTGCATATCAACCTGGATAAATCTCAAAGGTATTGATTGAGCATCTGATTGACAAGTTACAAGATACATACTGTATCACATACATAAATTTAAAATGTGCAACACAATACTATATATAACTTGTGGATACACAAGAAACATAGTAAGTTTATAAAATGATAAACACCAATTTCAGTGGGGTTCCTGCCTCTGGAGAGACAGAAGGAAGGGAAAGAGGTAATGAGGGACTTCAAGTGTATTTGCAATGACTTATTTCTTGCTAAGAATATATATCAGAAGGAATATGTCAAGGTTTTAAGATTTAACAAAGCTTGGTGGTATTTTTTGGTATTTCTCTTTGCTTTCCTATGTGCTTGAAATATTTCATAAAAAAAAGATTCCATTCCCCTAAAATTGGAGATAACCAGATAAACAGTCCCCTTAACACAGTATGTATTAATGAGATTCAATTATGTTTACAAGGGCATTCCAGGTGGAGAAAACTGTATTTGCATAACTGCTTATTTTGAGTAACACTAATAGTCAGAGTTAAATCATGAAGGATCTTATAAGTCTTAATAAGCAGTTGGAATTTTATCCTGTTGGCACCTGAAAGTCATTGAATTTTAAGCAAGGGAGTAACATGATTTGATTTAAATTTTATTGAGATCACTCTTGGGGAGCAATTTGGGGAATAAAATGGAGGGTTAAAGTAAATGGAAGTAGTAAGACCAGTTTGGAGGCTTTTACAATGATCCATGCAAGATACAGCTAGTGCTCGACTTACTACCACGGTCGGGACCGCGGACTGGTTGTAACATGATTTGGTCATAAGTTGAGTAGGCTGTATGTACAGTTGAAATGGTGCACGCAGAGATGGTAGCGCTGCCAGAAGCTGGTCCACACTGTCGTACTCCCAGCTGGGCAACGTTTGTGCTGCCAGACGCGGAGTAGTCATGGCTAGCTATTGGGGTTGTAAAGTCGAATGGCCATAAGTTGCATAGGTAGTAAGTCGATCGATACCTGTATAAGGGGGTCCTGGAGTAAGTAGTACTGATGATGGAGAAAAGTCAATGAATGTAAAGTGTTTAAGAAGTAAAATCAGGCTAGGCGGGGTGGCTCATGCCTGTAATCCCAGCACTTTGGGAGGCCAACAAGGGTGGATCACTGGAGGTCAGGAGTTCTAAGACCAGCCTGGCCAACATGGTGAAACCCTGTCTCCAGTAAAAATACAAGAATTAGGTGTGGTTGCAGGCTCCTGTAATCCCAGCTACTCCAGAGGCTGAGTCGGGAGAATTACTTGAACCTGGGAGGCAAAGTTTGCAGTGAGCTGAGATTGTGCCACTACTCTCCAGCCTGGGTGACAGACTGAGACTCCATCTCAAAAAAAAGAAGAAGAAGAAGAAGAAGAAGTAAAATCAACAGGATTTTGAAATGCAAAGTGCAGAAGGAAGTCCAGGATGCCTTTTAGCTTTCTAGCCTGTTGGAATGGGTGGATAATGATTGCACTCACTGGAATGGGGAGTAACAGGAAGGAAGTGCAGATCTGGCAGTGTCAGAGAAGATAAAGATACCTGTTGAATTCTAGCCTCAATTGAGACATTGCTGAGGAGGATATCCACGGGGCAGGTGGAAGAATAGATCTGCAGCTTTAGGAGAAAGTTCATAGTTAGAGATAAATATTTGGTGCTCATCCATGCATAGCTGGCAATTAAAACCATAGAAATGAAGATCTTCCGGGAGAGTATAGAGACTGGAGATTAAGGAGAGAACCAAGGACTGACTCTGGAATCACTACCACATTGTTTGGAAGACAGCAAAAAGAGTTCCACACAGAAGGCTGAGCAGAAATTGGTGCCAGCAGAGTACAGAGACCATGGAAGGCAGCGTCATGCCATTACGCCTGAGTGCTAGAATCACAGCTCAAACCCTCTGCCCACTCTTGTACTAAAAATGAATGAGAAATGCCTCCTCCTCCTGAAGGCTAATTTCTCCACCTGGGCTTTAGATAACTTCAAAAGTGAATGGGTAAACCCATGAAGAACGTTGTTCTGCCGTCAAGAGAAGTCTTAAGGGGATCAATTTCCATATCCTAAAATTCCATATGAACCCTCCTAAACTGACCTACACACTTTGGGTCCAGGCATCAGAAAAATTCTCCTTTCCCCCCTCTCCTTCAGCAGTTACCACCTTTCCTTTTCACAAAAGAAAGGCATTCTCCTCACCTATCCCTAATGGTAGTCAGATAAATTTCCCTAGAGTATAAAAACCTCCAAAGGGTCAAATAAATTTTAGCCTGAGCAAAATCCTCTTGAATTGATTAAGGCACCAAAAAAACGTGCTAAGCCTATGTTTTCCCCTTACACATGTGTTAAGGGCACAGCTTGCCTCTAGCAGCCTGTGTTCTGTATCCATCTCCTTTGACCTCTTCCACCCCTTTTCATCTTACCTCTTATTCCTGTGTCCAGTTCTTCAAAGGCTTTGACCAGCTTCATGCAAGTACAACCTAGAAGCTTCTGGCCTCAGCTTCTTTGACATTATAGGATGCAAGTGGGAACGCACACAAATGCAATCCAGCTGTGTGGAAAGTTACTCTGTAGGGTAATCCTTGACATGGCAGTAGGTAGATAAAGGCTTCCCCCCCGTAAACCAAGAGACAATCCTGAGACGCATTTCGTTAGGATTGTCTGATGAGCCACAGTTATCCAGCGGCCCATCTTCTATAATAGTAGCCAGCTGGGTAAAGCTTCCTTTATTGGCTCTTCTGCTTCCTCCTTCACTCACCTGTCTCATTCCACCCTGTATGCAAGCGTTTGCTTTAGGCTCTGCTATGGGAGAACCCAGGAAAAGAGTTGAGATGTTCTGAACCCAGATGTTTTGTAAGATGGGGAAAAAGAAATAACGGCAATTTCATTCGCCAACTTCCCCTCTTTCCATCTCTGGACTACTGCCAGGGAACATATCACATTAAGGAGAATGCTATGAGAGCAGAGCAATGAGGAAAAGCATGGCAGCTGCAGTGCCTTATTTTACCCAAGCAACAAACTCAAGGCAAGGCTCTGTGGACTACCCTTCTATCTACCTGAAAATAGAATATTTGAGATATGTGGTAGGCATTTCAGGAAATCCGGCTGAGTATGAGGTTCAACCCACTGCAAAAAAAATTTTTTAAATGAAAAGAGCAGGAGAAGAACTCAATTCAGCTGCTGCTTCACCTAGGGCACAGGTGTATGTTTTCCTGATTTCAAGGACGAGGTGAAAAAGCTCCTCAGTTAGCCAGTGTTACAGCTTCAAGTAAAAGGAACGTATACTAAAGGTAAGTTAGCATTTTATGTTACCTTAAATGTTTATTCAGGCATGTAAAAGAAACAATTTTATTAACTCATTACTAAAATGTTATTGAAGCAATTTGCAAGCCTCCTGGTTGCTGCCTGTTGTCAGTGACTTCTCTGCTCTTTAATTCATTTCTGTGTTTATTATATTTAGGTTAACTTAATAGAAATATGTTATTGATTGTATTATACATAGTTAAAAATTGTCAGTTTACTTCTTGTAAGTTCTACATTTTCTGGTGGCCCAATACCTTGATTTTTTTTTTTTGTCTTTTTTTGTTTCTTCCTATAAATTTCCACAAAGCGGTTAAAATGTACTTTTAAAGCAAAAACATTTCCTTGTGTAAGGAAATAAGATGTTTCCAAAGCAATCTAAGTTATAATGCCTTAAAGTTTAGAAAATTCACTTTATTAGTATTTTTTCTCCCTCTCCGAAGCAGATACGCTTTTAAATTCTTTCAAATGTGTGAACAATTGTTTTAAACTACCAATCTATGTATAGTCAAGAAGGCAACTCTTTCTAACGTCACATCTTTCCAAGGTACTTTGAGATTACCTAGAAAATTAAAATTTAGATGAATATGTAGGTCTGCATTCACAGTCAATGGGAAACGTCCTAAAATGCACCATTTCCAGTGTTTTTTTTGGGGGGGGAGGGGAGAAGATGGTTTTACTCAATGGCTATCTAGTGTTAGCTTCAAAAACAAGTTGCCTCTAGATGAAAGTATAGCTGGTATAAGAGGCCTTTCATCTCAGGAGAGAGGATTACTTGAGCCCGGGAGGTCAGGGTTGCCAGGAACCATGATCCCACCACTGTACTCCAGCCTGAGCAACCCTGTCTCAAAAAAAAAAACTGGAAATGTTAAAAAAAGAAAAAAAGAAAATTTGGTTTTTTTTTTCTTGTAAATCAGAGAGTTAACAGTTCTAAGAGCCAGATTAAAGAAGCTTTCAGTAAGTCAGCATTTTTCTCTTTTTTGTCTTTAAGAAAATGAAAGGGAGGTATAACAGTGGTCAGTAGCTAGATTTTTAAATATAATTTTTGATAAAATATCACTATGAATTTCAGTGTATGACTTGGAAGAATTTCTAAGAATTGAGTGATGTTATAAAAAACTATATTTTCTATTTAGTATATAAATATTTCTCATTTACTACATAAAAAAGAATATATTTAATGCTGAATCCTGTCTCTATCAATAAGTCCTATTTATCTGTGGATACATTAATTAGACAAAAAGAAAACTATCTGACAAGGCAGTGTGGTCCCCATAAAATTTTAATTTCTAGATTTGATAATTATCAGTATCTATAACATTGATATTAATAACCTATTATAACACACTAAGATGTGTAGTCTTTGAGAAAATATTTTCATTTATATACATATTTTTATTGCAGAGAAGTTTTTAGAGTGACGTATAATACATTTAAGTATAAAATAATACATTGGAATAAAATTCTGAGGGAAAATGGAGTAAAAGTGTGATTTTAAGAAGAAAAGGTAACAATGGAGTTTTTCAGCTGTTAAAGAACTCTGATATATATTAGCATTTTTAATAGATTATGGTAAATATCAAATTTTTTATAAAATTTAATTTCTTTACACTTTAAGAGTAATGTTACAGTTTTGGGTATTGCTTTGCCTCCCAATTTATTTATTTTTATTGACAAAAATATTGCATATATTTGTGTATAACCTGAGGTTCTAAAATGTGTATATGTCATAGGATAAATAAATATAACATATGCATTACCTCACCTTACCTTTTTTGTGGTGGGAATACTTAAGATCTCAGTGATTTTTGAGAATATAGTATATTCATATTAACTATAGTCTACAGGTTGTACAATAGATCTCCTGAATTTACTCCTCTTCACTGAAATTTTGTTTCCTCTGACCAACATCTCCCTAACTTCCTCCACCCCAGTCCCTGGTAGCCACCATTCTACTCTGTTTCTATGCGTTTACCTTTTTTAGACTCCACATATAAATGAGGTCATGCAGAATTTGTCTTTTTATGCCTGGCTTATTTCATTTAGTATAATGGCCTCCAGTTCCATCAATGTTTCTGCAAATGACAGAATTTCCTTTTTTATGACTGAATAGTATTCCATTGTGTATATATACCACATTTTCTTTATCCATTCATCCATTAATGAACACTGAGGTTGATTCCATATCTTAGCTACTGTGAATAATGCTATGATGAATATGGGAGTGCTGATCTCTTTGGCATACTGATTTCATGTCCTCTGAATATGTACCCTGTAGTGGGATAGCTGGATCATATGGTAGTTATATATGTATATATATTTTTTGAGGAACACCATGCTGTTTTTCATAATGAATGTACTAATTTATATTTCCACTGAATGCACAAGAATTCCCTTTTCTCTGCATTCCTGTCAACATTTATCTTTTTTCTTTTTGATAATACCTACTCTAACATGTGTAAAGTGATAGCTCATTGTGGTTTTAATTTGCATTTTATTGTTGATTAGTAATGTTCGGTATTTTTTCATGTACCTATCGACTATTTGTATGTCATCTTTTGAGAAATAGCCGTTTATGTCCTTCCATTTTAAAATCAGATTGTTTTCTTGCTATTGAGTTGTTAGAGTTACTTAAATATTTTGGATATTAACCCCTTGTCAGATGGACGGTTTACAAATATTTTCTCTCATTTTCTGGATGGTCTCTTCACTGTGTTGAATATTTCCTTGACTGTGCAGACACTTTTTAGCTTGATGTAACCCCATTTGTCTAACTGTGCTTTTGTTGCCTGTGCCTTTGGAGTCATATACAAAAAATCATCACCAAGACCAATGTCATGAAGATTTCTGCCTGTTTTCTTCTTGTAGTTGCATGATTTCTGGGTTTACATTTAAGTCCTTAATCTATTTTGAGCTGATTTTTTTTTCCTGAGCTACATATTTTTAAAATAATTTTATCTTTTATTTTGTATTCACGGGGTACATGAGGAGGTTTGTTACCTGGGCATATTGTGTGATGCTGAGGTTTGGGATATGAATGATCTTGTCACCCAGGTACTGAGCATAGTCCCCAATAGTTTTTCAGCCCTTCACAATTCCTTCCACTAAAAGTCCCCCATGTCTATTGTTGCCAACTTTATGTCCATAATTACCTAGCGTTTAGCTCCCATTTATAAGTGAGAACATGTGGTATTTGGTTTTCTGTTCCTGTGTTAATTCACTAGGATAATGGCCTCCAGCTGCATCCTTGTTGTTCCAAAGAACATTATTAAATTTTTTTTATGTCTGCCTGGTATTCCATAGTACATGTGTACCACATTTTCTTTATTCAATCCACTATGGGTGAGCATCTAGGTTGAACATAAGGGTACATATGTCTTTTTGGTAGAATAATTTATTTTCTTTTGGATATATAGCTGGGTTGAATGGTAGTTCTGTTTTTAGTTCTTTGAGAAATGTCCAAACTGCTCTCCACAGTGGCTGAACTAATTTATATTTCCACAAATAATGTATAAACATTTATTTCCTCCATAGCCTTGCCAGAATCTATTGGTTTTGACTTTTTAATAATAGCAATTCTGACTGGTGCAAGATAATATCTCACTGTAGTTTTGATTTGCATTTCTCTCTGATGTTTAGTATGATGAGCATTTTTTCACATGTCTGTTGGCCACTTGTATGTCTTCTTTTCAGAAGTGTCTGTCCATGTCTTTTGCCTACTTTTTAATGGGGTACTTTTTAATGCCTACTTTTTATTCATTTTTTGCTTTTTCAATAGTTTAAGTTCTATATGGATTCTGGATAATAGAACTTTGTCATATGCATAGTTTGTAAATATTTTCTTTCATTGTATAGATTGTCTATTTACTGTTGAGAGTTTCTTTTGCTATGAAGAAGGCTTTTCATTTAATTAGGTCCAACTTACCAATTTTTGGTTTGTTGCAATTTCTTTTGAGGACTTAGTCATAAATTCTTTTCCAAGGCTTTATATCTAAAATGGCACTTCCTAGATTTTCTTCTAGGTTCCATGTACTTTAAAGTCTTACATTTAAAAATGTAATCTTTCTCAAGTTAACTTTTGTATATAGCAAAAGGTAGTAGTCCAGTTTTAATTCATCTCTGCTCAGAAAGGGTGGAGTCACTCAGGTTGCCATCCAGTTGAACAGATGCTCTGAATGCCTGAAGATCTACCTCAGTGTGAAGTAGAAAGGGCTCCCCTGCACCAGGATCTCTGTGCAGGAAGGGCAGCATGGCTGAAGCTGCTAGTTCATTTGAGCAAGTGCTTCAAATGCCTGGAGATTTAGGTAATGTCCAAAATGTCTAGATGTGGAGTGGAGAGGGCCCTACTGCACTGTGATCTACACACAAGAAGGGTGGGATGGCCATGGCTGCTAATCCAGGTGAAGGAGTGCTTCAAATGCCTGGAGATTTACCTGAGGGAGGAACACACCAGGTTCTGATATGGCTGAGTCTGTGCTCCCAACCAAATCTCAAGTCAAATTGTAATCCCCAGTGTTGGAGGTGCAGCGTGGTGGGAGGTAATTGGATCTTGGAGGTGTATTTCCCGTTTGATGCTGTTTTCATGACAGTGAGTGAGTTATCTTGAGATCTGGTTGTTTGAAAGTGTACAGCACCTCCCCTCTTGCTCTCTTTCTCCTCCTTTGGCCGTGTAATACGTCTGCCTCCCCTTCACCTTCCACTGTGATTGTAAGTTTTCTGAGGCCTCCTAAGCAATGCTTCCTGTACACCCTGCGGAACTGTGAGCTAATTAAAGCTCTCTTGTTTGTAAATTACCCAGTTTCAGGTATTTCTTTATAGCAATGCAAGAACAGAGTAATATAGAAAATTGGTACCCAGAGTAGGGCCTTGCTATAAAGATAACTGAGAATCTGGTGGCAATGGCTTTGGAACTGGGTAATTGGCAGAAGTTTGAATAGTTTGAAGGGCTCAGAATAAGACAGGAAGATGAAGGAAAATATGGAATTCCTAGAGATGTGCTGAATGGTTGTGACCAAAATGCTGATAGTGATGTGGACAATGAAGTCTAGGTTGAGGCGGTATCAGATGGAAATGAGAAACTTATTGGGAGTTGGAGTAAAGGTCACTCTTGCTTTGCTTTAGTAGAGATTGTTGGCATTGTGCCCCAGCTCTAGGGATCTGTAGAATTTTGAACTCGAGAGAGGTGATTTAGGGTATCTGGTGGAAAACATTCCTAAGCAGCAAAGTGTTCAAGGTAAACCCAAACTGCTAAAGCCTGGCTGCTTCTAAAATAGTATGCTCATATGTATGAACAAAGAAATAACCTGAAACTGGAACTTAAAAGGAAAGCAGAGCATAAACGTTTGAAAACCTTGCAGCCTGACCATGGAATAGATAAGAAAAACCCATTTTCTGGGAAGAAATCCAAGCCAGCTGCAGAAATTTACATAGCTAAAAGGAAGGCAAGAACTAGTAGTCAAGACAATGGAGAAAAAAAGCCCTTGAAGACATTTCGGAGACCTTCACAGCAACCCTCCCATCACAGACCCCAAAGCCTAAGAGAGAAGCATGGTTTTATGAGCCAGACACAGGGCCCTGCTTTCCTGGTCAGCCTCAAGACACTGCTGCCTGTATGCTGGCTGCTCCAGCTCCAGCTGTGGCTCATAGGAGCCTAGGTACATCACAGGCTGCTGCTTCAGAGGATGCATACCACAAGTCTTAGCAGCTTCTACATGGTGTTAAACCTGCAGGTGCACAGAGTGCAAAAGTTGAGACTTGGTAGCCTCTGCCTAAATTTCAGAAGATGTATGGAAAAGCCTGGATGGCCAAACAGAAGCCTGCTATGGAGGTGGAGCCCTCATAGAGAACATCTGCTAGGGCCGTGCAGAGGGTAAATGTGGGGTTGGGGCCCCCACAACAGAGTCTCCACTGGGGCACTGCCTACTGGACCTGTGAGAAGAGGGCTACATACACTGACAGATTGCACCATGCACCTAGAAAAGGCACAGGCACTAAATGCCAACTCCTGAAAGCAGCCTCGGGGCTGTACCCTGAAAAGCCTCAGGGGTGGAGCTGCCCAAGGCCTTGGGAGCCTACTCTTTGCACCAGTGTGCCCTGGGTATGAGACATGGAGTCAAAAGAGATTATTTTGGGGCTTTAATATTGAATGACTGCCCTGCTGGGTTTCAGATTTGCATACGGCCTGTAGTCTTCTGGGTTTCAGACTTGCATAGTGCCGGTAGCCCCTTTATTTTGCTCAATTTCTCCCACTTGGAAAGAGAATATTTACCTAATGCCTGTACCCTCATTGTATCTTGGAGGTAACTAATTTGTTTTTTATTTTACAGGCTTGTAAGTGGAAGGGACTAGCCTTGTGTTAGATGAGGCTTTGGACTTTAAACTTTTGAGTTAATGATAGATTGAGTTAAGATTTGGGGGGACTGTTAGGAAGGAATGATTGTATTTTGAAATGTGACAAGAAAATGAGATCTTGGAGAGCCTAGGGATGGAATAATATGGTTTGGATCTGTGTTTACCCAAATCACATGTCAAATTATAATACCCAATGTTGGAAGAGGAACCTGGTGGGCCGTGATCGGATCATGGGAGCATATTTCCCCTTTAGTGCTTTACTCATGACAATAAGTTATCATGAGGTCTGGTTGCTTAAAACTGTGTAGCACCTCCCCTCTCTTTCTCTCTTCCTCCTGCTCCAGCCACATAATATGTGCCTGCTTTCCCTTTGCCTTCTGCTATGATTGTAAGTTTTCTGAGGCCTACCCAGCCATGTTTCCTGTACAGCCTACAGAACCGTGAGCAAATTAAGCCTCTTTTCTTTCTACATTACCCAGTTGGCTGGGTATTTTATAATGTATTTCTTTATAGCTGTGTAAGAACAGACTAATACAGGGTCCCACTGCATCATGATCTCAGGGAAGCAGGCTGAGCACCCAGCAATGACACAAACAACCACGTTTGGGTCTCCAAGCTGGCTCTAGCTGCAAGTCTTACAACCTAGGAGAAACTATAGCAACTCTCCTCCCATCTCAGGCCTATGACCAGGGAAGAACACAATTCCAGCTCCTACTGCTGAGGCACTTTCCACAATTGTGGCTATGGAGGCTCCTAGCTGGCTCCTGAACAAGCATCTCAGTCTTTGGCCTGAGACTATAATGCCTGCATGGCCATACCGCCAGGTTGCCAAAAAATGATTAACTTTGTGTGCACTCGGATTAAAAATGGGATCTTGGGCCAGGTGTGGTGTTCACACCTATAATCCCAGCACTTTAGGTGGTCAAGGGGGGTGGATCACTTGAGGTCTAAAGTTTAAGACCAGCCTGGCCAACATGGTGAAACCCTGTCTCTTCTAAAAATATAAAAATTAGCTGGGTGTGGTGGTGGGCACATGTACTCTCAGCTACTTGAGACGCTGAGGCAGAAGAATGGCTTAAACCCAGGAGTCGAAGGTTGCAGTGAGCCAAGATTGCACCACTGCACTCTAGCCTAGGCAACAGAGTAAGACTAAATCTTAAAGGAAAAAAAAAAAAAAAGCAGCATTTTGCTCTCAATCACAGGTCCAGGAAAATGCCAGCAGCTTTTCCCAGTCTTTCCCTCTCAGCACTTCCAAGCCTCTGGATTGCTTGGCTTCCCAGTGGAAGGGTGAGTCACAGCCTCTCTTCCTCTCTCACTTAGTGGAGATTTACTCACTTTTATCAGCTGGATAGCATTACAGAAGCTGTTTGCCCACATTCTCCTCCCGTGTCCGTGGTGCTTTTCTTCCCAAAAATGCAGTTGTTTTTTCACAGAGTTGTTCTTTATGCACTACCTTGTTATTTCCAAGTGGCTGAGGCACACTAAAAGCTTCACCCTTCATCGTGGAGAAAAAAAAAAGGTATTTTCATATATGCTATGAGATAGGGCCTGTAGTATATATTTTTTTTCTAATTTTATCATTCTGCACATGGATATCCAGTTTTTCTAAGACCATTAATTGAAAAGCTTATGCTTTCCCCATTGTTTGTTCTTGGCACCTTTGTTAAAAATCCATTGACTGTAAATATAGAGTTACATTTTTGTGCTTGCTGTTGTGTTCCATCAGTCTGTGTATCTGTTTTTATGCTAGTGCCGTGTTGTATTTATTACTGTGGCTTTGTGGTATATTTTGAAGTTGGATTGTTCAGGACAATACCTCCAGTCTTTTTGTTGTTGTTGTTGTTAAACATTACTCTGTTTAACAGGAGTCTTTTCTGGTTTCATATAAATTTAAGGATTCATTTCTATTTCTGTGAAAAATGTTATTTGAATTGTGATAAAAATTGCATTCAATATCTAGGTCACTTTGGTTAGTATGAATATTTTAACAATATTTTTCAATTCTATGAACATGGGATATCTTTTCATTTATTTGTGTATTCATCAATTTGTTTCACCAGTATTTTAGAGTTTTCAGTGTACATGTCTTTCACCTCCTTGGGTAAATATATTCCTTTGTATTTTATTTTTGATAGCTATTGCAAACAGGATTTTTTTTCGATTGATCATTCCTAATGTATAGAAGTGCTACTAATTCTTTGTAGGGAGATTTTTGTATTTTGTAACTTTACTGAATTTATTAGTTCTAATTAGTTTTTTAAGGGAATTCTTAGAGTTTTCTATGTATATGATCATCTCATTGGCAAACAGATCCAATTTACCTTCTTTCTTTCCAATTTGGATGCTTTTATTTCTTATCTAATTTCTCTGACTAGAAGTTCAGTAGTATGTTAAAAGAGATGATGAGAGACATCCTTGTCTTGTTCCTGATCTTGAAGGAAAAGCTTTCAATTTTTCATCATTGAGTATAATGTTTGCAATGGGCTTGTCATATGTGGTCTTTCCTATTGAGGTGCATTCCTTCTAAACTTGTTAAAAGTTTTTTTGTTGAAAGTTATCATGAAAGGGTGTTGAATTATTTCAAATGCTTTTTCTGCGTCTATTGAGATTATACATTTTTTTGTCCTTCATTCTGTTAACGTGATGTGCCATATTTATTATTTGCATGTGTTAAACTGTCCTTACATTCCTGGGATAAAACTTGCTCGCTCATGATGAATGAACATTTTAATGTGCTGTCAAATATGATTTGCTAGTATTTTGTTGAGAATTTTTACATCTATGTTCATCAGAGATATTGACCTTTAATTTTATTTTTTGTAGTATCCTTGTCTGACATTAGTATCAGGGTAATGCTGGCCTTGTAAAAAGCTTGGAAATAGTACCTCTTCTTCAATATTTTGGAAGAGTTTGAGAAGGATTAATAGTAGGTTTTCTTCAAGTGACTGTCAGAATTCAGTTCAGATTTTCCATTTCATGATAGATAGAATGTATCTAAAAATTTATTCATTCCTTTTAGGCTATCTAATTTCTTGGGATATCATTATATAGAATAGTCTTTTATAATTTTTTGTATTTCTGTGATAACAGTTTGATCTCTGGCTCTTGCTCATTTTGAGTCTTCTGGGTTTTTTTCTTAATCTAACTAAAGATTTGTCAGTTTTTCTTTCTTCTTAACCCTTTGCTCAGTTAGGAAAAAAAAGTATTGTTCACTACTAGAGCTCATTTAATTTTACATAAATACGCTCTTTGAAGCTGAAGTAAATCTGACTAATTTTCAATGTGAAAATAAAATATAAAAGATTCATTTCTAAACGGAACTAACATAAGAATCTTCTCAATCATCAGAATCATTTATTTTAGAAAAAAACTGATTCATCAAATAAAAACTGAGAATGATATTAGCATCATGTGTAGGAATGCTATCTTTTCTAGAATTAGACATTTTCAGCAATTGAGCATTACCATATTTTTGTAAATGGAAAATCGCTACTAAAAACAGAATGTCTTTTGTTTTCAAAGTTGGTATACTAAAGTGATGCAAAAATAATAATAAAAGCAAGATATTTCATGGCAGTTATCTCTGGATAAACTCTGCAGCTGCAAGCACTGGTGGCAGATATTCTTGGCAAATGGGAAAAGGATTTTAAAAATTAACTTTTATCTTCACTGCTCTTTTCTATTTTTTTTCTAGTTTCTATTTTATTTACTTCTGCTCTGATCATTATTATTGCCTTCCTTCTATTAATTTTGGGCTTAGTTTGTTCCCTTTTTTCTAGTTTCTTGAGGTCTAGTATAGCTTTTTGAAGGTTTTTCTTCTTTTTTGATGTAGGTATTTATTGTGACAGACTTCCCTTTCAGAACTGCTTTTAATGTTTTCAGAAGTTTTGATACATTGTTTGTTCATTTTCACTTGTCTCAAGATGTTTTTTCATTTCCCTTTCAATTTATCCTTTGACCAATTGGTTATTCCGAAGCATATTGTTTAATTTCCATGTATTTTTTAATTTTCTAAAACTTCTGTTATGGATCTCTAGTTTTATACCAGTGTGGTCAGAAAAGATGCTTGATAGAATTTCAGTCTTTAAATTTATTAAGACTTATTTTGTGGCCTACTATATGATCTATCTGATCTATCCTGGAGAATGTTCCAGTCAATTAAGAAGAATGTGTATTCTGCTGCTGTTGAGTGCAATGTTCTGTATACGTCTTTTCAATCCATTTGTTCTATAGTATCATTTACATTCAATGTTTCTACATTAATTTCTTGTGCCTGGATAATTTTTTCATTGCTGAAAGTGAGTTGTTGATGTCTGTTTCTATAATTACATAGCAATCTCTCTCTCTCCCTTCAGATCTATTAAAATTGGCTTTATATTTTAGGTGTTCTGATCTTGGGGGTGTGTGTGTGTGTTTATAATTGTTATGCCCACTTCCTGAATTGACCCCTTTATCATTATATAGTAACCTCCTTTGTTTTTTTGTTTTTTTGGTTTTTTTGGGGTTTTTTTTTACAGCTTTTGACTTAGTCTGTTTTATCTGATTTACGTATAACTACTCCTGCTGTCTTTTGGTTTCTGTATACGCGGAATATCTTTTTCTATCCCTTCACTTCAGTCTATGTGTGCACTTAAGGTTGAAGTGAGTCTCTTGTAAGTAGCATATAATTGGGTCCTTTTTTAATCCACTAAGTCACTCTGTGTCTTTTACCTGGCATACCTGGTATGCCAGGTAATTATTGGCAGGTAAGGACTTATTACTCTCATGTTCCTTAAGCTGGAAGAAAGGGATGCTAATCAGTCATGTTAACATTTCTTAAGACAGGTCTAGGGTGATGAACTCCCTCAGCTTTTGTTTGTCTGAGAAAGGCTTTTATCTCTCCTTCATTTCTGAAGGATAGTTTTGCCAGGTACAGTATTATTAGTTGACAGGTTTTCTTATTTTTTTCTTAAGCACTCAATATATCCTCTTCCTCTATCCTGGCTTGTAAGGCTTCTGTTGAGAAGTCTGTTGCTAGCTTTTTTGGACATCCTTTATAAGTGACTTGTTTCTTTTCTCATGCTGCTTTCAGGATCCTCTCTTTGTCTTTGATTTTTGACAATTCGATTTTAATATATCTTGGTGTATTCTTGGAATTGGATTAAATCTGATTGGACCTTCATGCTCCTAGATATTTATATCTCCAAATTTAAAATGTGTTCTGCTAGTGTTTCTTTAAATAAGTTTTCTGACCCTTTGTTTCTCTCTTCTCCTTCTTTAATCCTGTAGCTCAAATATTTGTTCCTTTGATGGTGGTTCATAAATCTCATAACACTTTTTTATTCCTTCTTATTCTTTTTTCTTTTAAGTTTAGGGTTTTTTGTTTTTTGGTTTTTGTTTTTGTTTTGATACGGAGTCTTGCTCTGTCTCCAGGTTGGAGCGCAGTGGCGCAATCTCAGCTCACTGCAACCTCCACCTCCCGGGTTCAAGCATTTCTTCTACCTCAGCCTCCCGAGTAGCTGGGACTGCAGGTGCATGCCAAACACCCAGCTAATTTTTGTATTTTTAGTAGAGACAGGGTTTCACCATGTTAGCCAGGATGGTCTTGATCTCTTGACCTAGTGATCCACCCGCCTCAGCCTCCCAAAGTGCTGGGATCACAGGCGTGAGCCACCATGCCTGGCGGGTTTTAAACACAATACATATGTGCACCAAAATAATATTCTTTTCAATTACAGTAACTTACATTGAAAAATTTTTAGATCATTGCATGAAAACTTGGAGAGGTATGTGTTTGTTCAAAATTTCTTTGAAGCCTGGGCAACCTGGTAGATCCTCATCTCTACCAAAAAAAATTAATCAGGCCTGGTGGTGCACACCTGTAATTGCAGCTACTCAGGAGGCTGAGGTGGGAGGGTTGCTGAAACAGGATGTGAAGGTTGCAGCAAGCTAAAATTGTACCACTGCATTCCAGCCTGGGTGACAGAGTAAGACACTGTCTCAAAAAAAAAAATTGTTTTTTGCATTATCTTAGCAAAAATATTTGAAGACTACTATATTTATTTCCTTTTGCTACTGTAACAAGTTGCCACAAACATAGTGACTTGAAACAATACACTTACTATCGTACAATTCTGTAGGTGAGAAATTTGTCAGGGATCTCACTATGTTTAAAGCAAGGTGTTGGCAAGTCTGAATCTCTTCATTGGGGATTGGGGCAGAATCTGTGTTCTTGACTTTCCAGCTTCAGAGCTACTCACATTTCTTAACTTACAGCCCCATTTCTTCATCTTTACAGCCAGCAACATGAGGCCAAGTCCTTCTCATATTGCCGTCTCCGTGGTTTTGTCTCACGTCCTCCCTCTTCCACTTAGAAGGATCTTTGTGTTTACATTGGGCCCATCTGCATAATCCAGGACAGTCTTCTCTTTTCAAAGTCAGGTGATTAGCAACCTTAATTCTTTCTGCAACTTTAATTCCCTTTGGCTATAACATAACCTAACACATTCACAGTGTCCAATATTATAATGTAAACATTTTTAGGGGGACGTTTTTTGCCTACTACAACCACTGCTCTGATTTTCATTCATTTCTTTATTTGCTGGTACCACGTGCTATTAATTATTCTCTGTTTCTTTATGTATTATGAACTCTTTTCTATTTGTTTCTTCCTCAGGAGTAGAGAATATATCTGTCTTATTCACCATGTGGCCTACTTGTTGTGCAAAAGTCAAAAATCATTTAAAGAAATACTTTCTCTTTGGTTTGAACTCCCTACATTAAACTTCCCAGATATTGTCCTGCGTCTCTCTGCACCTTCAGCCAAAAATCTTGATGTGGCATTTTTTTTCATTCACTTTCTCTTGGTTTCACTTATGAAACAACATCACCCATCATAAACAATTCACTTTCTCATTAAATCCAAAGGCCACATTTTAGTCCTTTTCTGTTTGTGTCTTTTTTAACAGTGTGTGATAGAATGTTGACCAATTTTTCCATCTTGAAACTCTGGATTCTCTTAGTTCCTGTGGCCCCATACTCCTGGCTTTCCATCTACGTTTCCTCCAGGTATTTCTAGCCTCCTTCCTGGGTCCCTCTCCTCATACCTAATCTAGATACCTTGTTGGTCTCTGAGGTCCTGTTCTGAATCCTGCATGATTCTGTATACTCTTCCTAGACAGTTCCATAGCTTAACCATCATGTACAGAAAAATTGCTCCCATATCCATCCCTCCAGTCAGACTGCTCTGCTGAGCTTCAGATCAACACAATCTACCATTAATTGAACTTCTCTATTTGATATCCCACAGGTACCTTCATTGTAACGTACTAAAAACTGAATTTGTTATTTGTTCCCACACTTTAACTGTTGCATTCTCCATCTCAGGAAATGCCACACATCACCTGGTTGAATGAGCCAAAACTCTGAGTATCATCCTGTCTGTCCTTATAAATCAACATGTTGTTCAGTCAGTTCTACCTCCTAAGTGTATCTTAAGTCATCCACATGGCCACTTCCCAAGCTTAAACCCCCATCATTTCTTGTCTGGATTACTGGTTTCCCTGCTTCCGACTTTGAGACGACCTTCCTTTCTCCACACCTGATCCCCCACTGCAGCCAGTGATCTTTCTAGAACACAAAACTCATCACATCACTTTCCTGATTAAAACACTTCAGTGGCTCCTCATCACCCTCAGGATCAAGACTCTTGCCTGATCTCTCAACCCAAACAGGCTAACCTTCTTTTACTTCCTTGACATACTGCTTCTCATCTCCAGACCATCTTGTATGCTGTTACCTCTGCCAGATGGATGCTTCCCACCTCTCTCACTCCACCTGTTCATCTCCTTGAATCTTGAACAGAAAGCCCTCTTATATTCTGAGATTTGAGGGGATAAAGAAAGGGATGGGGAGGAGAATAAACCATCCTATAATTTGTGAGTAAATACCTACGGCATTTCTGAATGCAATGGTAAAGATAACTATCTGTGTAGCGTGCGGCTAGGTACAAGTTGATAGAGGCTTAGAGGTTATTGAAGGTATGATATTGCCTGTCAAGAAATGCAAGACGTGACAGATGGAGGACAAGTGAAACAATCATCAAAAGAAATGTCAAATAATCCTGGGCGCCATGGCTGACGCCTGTAATGCGACAGATCACCTGAGGTCAGGAGTTCAAGACGAGCTGGCCAACATGGTGAAAACCACATCTCTACAACAAATACAAAAATTAGCCAGGCATGGTGGCTAGTACCTGTTATCCCAGCTGCTGGGGAGGCTGAAACACTAGAATCGCTTGAACCTGGGAGGCAGAGGCTACAGTGAGCCAAGATCACACCACTGCTCTAACCAAAAGAGCAAGACTCTGTCTCAAAAAAAAAAAGAAGGTGACGACGAAAAAGGAAAACAAATGTCAAATGTAAGCAGCATTACATTTGTAGCTTGAGTCTGTACACTTGAGAGGGTTTTTCAGTCTTACCTTTCTTCCTAAAACCCATTCACCTGATGCTCAAATCAGTTAATCAGATCGTTGAACTCTTCCTGCCGTTTTTAATGTCTTTACAACTATTCTCAAGCTCTGTTTATATTTTTGTCTATCTTTGAAATTTTGAGATTTTTTAAATCTTCCTTATACATGTTCTCTTATAAGGCTACACATAAACTTTTAAAGAATATTTTAATATTCAAAGGGCATTTCTAATTTCTATTAAGCATTTATCAATTGTGTAATCTTATGTAAATTATGGGACTATTTTAGGTTCTTAAAGTTGGATTTTTTCTGTTTTCCTTTTGAACTTGTTAAACATATCTTAGCCAGCTTGAACATATTAGCTATATGTAATTATAATGAGTTATTATAAATCCTATAACATTTTATCCTGTCACTAACATAAACTCACTTGTGACAGTAATTTTGGACACTGGAATGCACACTCTGGAAATATGTTCAGTTGCCCTTAATGCTGGGCCCTGAAGAGGACCAAGGAAGACAGCTGAGGATCTCAGTGGATGTTAAGTGTTCCCTCTGTGTGGAAGAGTGCTGTGAGGATTTCTCTGTGTCAGAGACCAAAGGGCAAGCTTCTCACCAGAGGTCCTTTATGTTATGCTAATAAATGAGTGTATAAAGGAGAGAGAACCTGTCACTGTCATACATAAATGAACTGATAAACATCCAAGCCCATGTACCATCCAACTCCCACAAAAAAAAAAAACAAAATGTGTTTGGCTTAGTTGTTATTTCCTTTTTCTTTTTCTTTTTCTTTTTTTTTTTTGGGACCAAGTTTTGCTGTTTCCATTTTAGCCAAGAGAAAAACAATCAAATAGCTCTAATAAAATCCTTTAGGTTTTTTCCTACTGGATTTAATCACTTAAAAGAATCACAACATTTCTTCCTTAAAACATTGTTAGATATTTTCTAGTTGAACATCTCCGCCACTCCCAGTCTGATTTCATACCCCATCTACCCATTTGTTGGCATAGATAAATACCCCTGTTTAAAATTTCTACACATTATGCAAATTCATACATAAATATCCAATGTGAAAGTTATACAGGATGTTTATTATAGATTATTGGATTTCCTTTGCACCTTGCCTCTTTAAACCTTTAATGTAATGACCTTTCCTGAGTAAGCATTAGGAAATACACATATACACATGGGCACACACACACACTTGGTAAGTCCTCATTCCTGAGATACCCAAATGCTAAGGGAGCAAGGAGTAGTGAGATCAAGAAAAGGCAAAACCAGACTAGAGAAAGCATACGTAAGAACCCAAGGGTAGACAGCAGAGTAGGGACAAAGGGAGTAGGACAAACGACAAAGACATACTGTGGTCTAAGTACTGTCGGAGCAGCTAACCAAAAGGAGAAGAAGAAGAAGAAGTGTCAGTTTACCATATCCACTTGCTCCCATTTGGAGTAAGAGAGTCTTGGCTTGTTGGTCCCTTCCTGCCCTGCTGTGCTTCCTGAGTGGCTGAGAAAGTATCACAGCAGAGGTAGGGCTGGACAAAAAGAACAATGGCCTGTCACTGGGCTGTGGGGTGACTCAGGTGCAAATTTAAGTTATGATAATAGCTTGTTTTGTTTCCTTGGGCATCACCCAGACTTTTTTAGCTTCAGTTTCTTTTTCTAGTAAACTAAGATTAGACTGGTGACCCTATAAGGCCCTTCCACCTCTAGCACCCTGTGGCGACAAAGATTGAGCATTTCCTGATAATAGCCTTGCCTTAACATAGCCTGCCTTATGTGAGATTCAGTGAGACAAGACTTGAGTCCGCTGGGATCCTGTCTGAGTGTGGCAGGACCACACAAGAGCCCTGTATCGCCTCTAATCCCATTACCTAAGACAAAGATATGCTCAAGCTCAGGTTTTTTTGGGTTTTTTTTCCCCATTTATTTTATTGCATTTTAGGTTTTGGGGTACATGTGAAGAACATGCAAGATTGTTGCATAGGTACGTACGTGGCAGTGTGATTTGCTGCCTTCCTCCCCATCACCTATATCTGGCATCTCTCCCCTTGCTATCTCTCCCCAGCTCCCCACCCCCCACCGTCCCTCCCCTATTTCCCCCCAACTGACCCCAGTGTGTAGTGCTCCCCTCCCTGTGTCCATGTGTTCTCATTGTTCAACACCCTCCTATGAGTGAGAACATGCAGTGTTTGATTTTCTGCTCTTGTGTCAGTTTGCTGAAAATGATGGTTCCCAGGTTCATCCATGTCCCTACAAAGGACACAAACTCATCGTTTTTGATGGCTGTATAATATTTCATGGTGTATATATGCCACATTTTCCCTGTCCAGTCTATCATCGATGGCCATTTCGGTTGGTTCCAGGTCTTTGCTATTGTAAACAGTGCTGCAATGAACATTCGTGTGCATGTGTCCTTATAGTAGAACGATTTATAATCCTTTGGATATATACCCAGTAATGGGATTGCTGGGTCAAATGCAACTTCTATTTCTATGTCCTTGAGGAATCACCACACTATCTTCCACAATGGTTGAACTAATTTACACTCCCACCAACAGTGTAAAAGTGTTCCTATTTCTCCACATCCTCTCCAGCATCTGTTGTCTCCAGATTTTTTAATGATCACCATTCTAACTGGCGTGAGATGGTATCTCAATGTGGTTTTGATTTGCATTTCTCTGATGACCGGTGATGATGAGCATTTTTTCATATGTTTGTAGGCCTCTTGGATGTCTTCTTTTGTAAAGTGTCTGTTCATATCCTTTGCCCACTTTTGAATGGGATTGTTTGTTTTTTTCTTATAAATCTGTTTTAGTTCTTTGTAAATTCTGGATATCAGCCCTTTGTCAGATGGGTAGACTGCAAAAATGTTTTCCCATTCTGTTGGTTGCCGATTCACTCTAATGACAGTTTCTTTTGCTGTGCAGAAGCTGTGGAGTTTGATTAGGTCCCGTTTGTCTATTTTGGCTTTTGTTGCCAATGCTTTTGGTGTTTTGGTCATGAAGTCCTTGCCTAAGCCTATGTCCTGAATGGTTTTGCCTAGATTTTCTTCTAGGGTTTTTATGGTGTTAGGTCTTATGTTTAAGTCTTTAATCCATCTGGAGTTAATTTGAGTGTAAGGTGTCAGGAAGGGGTCCAGTTTCTGCTTTCTGCACATAGCTAGCCAGTTTTCCCAACACCTTTTATTGAACAGGGAATCCTTTCCCCATTGCTTGTTTTTGTCTGGTTTGTCAAAGATCAGATGGTTTTAGAAGCTCCATCTCCCATAAGGCTGTAGAATGCCACTTTACAGTATGCCTATAAACTCCAAACCTGAGATGTAGTCCACTCGTTTGGAAGTACAAATGCCAGGCTCTAGGATTAAAGAGGTGGGGGTAAGAAGAAGGTGAAAAGCTCTGGGCACTGTGGCTCATGCCTGTAATCCCAGCACCTTGGCTGGTCCAGGCAGGAGGATTGCTTGAGCCCAGGAGTTTGAATCCAACCTGGGCAACATGATAAAAGCCCATCTCTCTATAAAAAATACAAAAATTGGCCAAGCATGGTGGCATGTTCCTATAGTCCCCTCTACTCAGGAGGCTGAGGTGGGAGGATTGCTTGCAGCCAAGAGGTTGAGGCTACGGTAGACTGTAATTGTGCCTGGGTGGCAGAGCAAGAACAGGTATTTAAAAAAAAAAAGGTGAAAAGCATAGTCCTTACCCTTACAAGAGCAGAGGTAACTTTAACTCTGTGGGTAGTAGAGAGGAGATGTACACAGAGCTGGGGAAACCAGAGAGAGGTTCTAAGGAAGGAAGCACAGCCTTGGAGCTGGATGCAGAAGGATGAATGAGTGTCTGCAAGGTGGCCACGGGCAGACAGCGTTTTCAGCTGAAGGGAACAGTTTGAGTAGAGGCAGACCAAAGGGCCCTGCTGTTGAAAGAAATGCTGAAAAATTTACTGAAGTGGAATTTAGACCATAGGTTTACAGTGGCCAGTAATAAAAGGAATGAGTTAGCATGAGGCCAAATTGTAACTGGCCTTATATTCCTGTCAAAGGAATTTGGAATGAGTCTTTTGGGCAACATCTGGGAATTGAGGGGTTTTCAATCAGGAGAGAGAGACTCAGATTTTGTTCCCAGAAGAAAAATGTTCTGGCAGTAAATGCTCTGGCAGTGGCACAGAGGATGGAAGAGCCTAAGGAAAAGCTGGCAGTAGGGAAGGCAGAGAAGAGGCTCCTGCAGAACAGAGAACCATTTGGGGGCGGAGGCTAAATTATATTTATATACCCGTTGTGCTACTTCCTTCTAATTTGAGCAGCAGTAGATACAGAGGTACAGAGGGACCTTCCAGGAGTCCCAGTGAGAATAATCTGACTCTCAAGGCCAACAGTGGCAGTCTTAAAACAGCCTGATTTATTACTGAAATTCATCGTATGCCACTGTTCCTGTTATAAAGCACATCCGTAATGGAATTTCCCAGAAAGGAATTTGCAATCATCATCCTCTTCCCTCTACTGCTGGCCTTGTCTGCATTCTGGACATCTGCGTGCTGATATCCTGTTTCGTTAGAGATGTGGTAGAAATCGTTCCCAGTCTGCTTTTGTTTTTACATGGAACAAACAAGCTAATTAATCTTAGAGAATCACAAAGGTATACAGAAAGCACAGGTCTGGGGCAACAATAAAAACTTAAGATTTCCAGTTTCTTCCAACTAGATTCCACTTCTTACTCATTACAATAATTCAACAGCCCAGTGGTGAGAGACTGCTATAACCCTAAGGGAATAGCTTTGAAATACCAAAACTAATGGCATTTAGATCTCTATGATAACCAGCCCCTCCCAGCACCCCTTGCTGCAGGATCTCACAATGTTCTACAGATCTACACAAGTAATTCGCATCTTACTTGGCATTTTATCGTGGTTAGTCCATATTCATTGAATGGATGAATGAATGAATTCCACCCAAACATAGTTGAAGCTTTTCACTTCTTATGTGCTAGCCTCACTCGGCTGAATGAGAACACAGACAGCCTGGGAGAACGCTGTTCAGTCACTCCTCCCAGACAATGGCCAAAATCATCTGCAAGTTGCCCAGCCTGACATGGTATTTGGTAAAACCAGGATTAATAACTACTTCTTCCCCTTCTTCCTCTGCCTCCCAATATCACTCAGAGAATCCAAGGAGATAAAGTCTATGGTTCCCACTGCTTTTTGCAGGTCAATAGGAAAATTTGCCCTGTAGCCTCCAAAATTACATGAGTGGCCTAACTTGCAAATCTGTTTAAATGTTGACTAATCCTAAACTCCAGTTTGTCATAGATTTTTGTCAAGGTCTCTGTTAGGTTGGGCTTCCCAAAAGTAGTTCCTAAGACTAAGGTTTTTTTTGTTGTTTGTTTGTTTTGAGACAGAGTCTTACTCTGCCTCCCAGGCTGGAGTACAGCGGCATGATCTCGTCTCACTGCAACCTCCGCCTCCCGGGTTTAAGCGATTCTCCTTCCTTAGCCTCCCGAGTAGCTGGGATTATAGGCATGTGCCACCACCCACAGCTAATTTTATATTTTTAGTAGAGACAGGGTTTCTCCATGTTGGTCAGGCTGGTCTCAAACTCCCGACCTCAGGTGATCTACCCGCCTCGGCCTTCCAAAGTGCTGGAATTATGGGCATGAGCCACAGTGCCTGGCCTCAGGTGGCACTTTCAACCTTCTGTGCAAATGCCCAAGCTTCCTCCTGAGGCCAGAAAAACTCCTTAGGAAAGTCTCAAGTACTTGCAGCAAGAGTGTCCACCAGAGGTCTCATGTGGCATGGCAAATTGAATCTGTCTGGGTACCCTCCTTGCTTGCTCTGCTGGATATCCTGCCCTTACCTGTCCAGCTCCACTCTCCACCCCAGTGACTCTCTAGGAATGGTAACAGTATTCAACAGATGCAAGTTCCAGGGTACAGAAGCAGGCCTTGTGGTTTCTCTCCATTCTTCCCACATTTTTGTAAACACTCCTTTTATTAAGCTCACATTAACCTTGAGGAAAAATCTCTTTATCCCTACTATGGCAGGTACCAAATCTCTCTAAAGAAGTCTCTCCTTTAAGCTTAAACCACTTGGCCAATTTAGGTGACTCCCTTTTCCTTCTTCACTGTGAAAGGACAGCTAAAGGTCAGGAAACTTTTTTCTGCCCCCCTAACATTAGTAATCTTTTTATAAGTTCCTTATAAGCTTCTCCTAAGAAGCAGGAGAGACGGTGATAAAGCTCAGCGATTCAGAGCTGCACATCTTGTTGCACTTACAGTCTGTGTGACTTTGGGAAAATTATTTCTCAGCATTAAAAGTAGATAACAACACAGGCCACTTTTTTTGTTCTGAGGATTCAATGAGGAAATGTATGTAAATAATGTAACACAGAGCCTGGCACATAGTTAAGTGCCTATTCATTCATCTAGGAAATATGTATTAAGAATCACCTATGCACTGGCTGAGTGTGGTGGCTCATGCCCAGCACTTTGGGAGGTTGAGGTGGGTGGATCATGAGGTCAGGAGTTCAAGACCAGCTGGGCCAAGATGGTGAAAGCCCGTCTCTACTAAAAATACAAAAATTAGCCAGACATGGTGGTGGGCATCTGTAAACCCAGCTACTTGGGAGGTTAAGGAAAATAATTGCTTGAACCCAAGAGGCAGAGGTTGCAGTGAGCTGAGATCACAACACTGCACTCCAGCCTGGGTGACAGAGCAAGACTTCATCTCAAAAAAAAAAAAAAGATCTCCTAGGTACAAAGCACTACACAGTAGTGAGCAAACCAAAATCTCTGTTCTGAGACCCCAAAAGTGATAGATGCTAGAACAAAAGATAAGGATATTATTCTACACAGTCAGTGATGGTGGGGCAGAGATGCTAACTTACAGGGTGCTCAACAAAGGCTTTTATGATGAAGCAAATCTGAGCAGAGACCTTAATTAAGTGAGGGAGGAAGGCAGTGTGGATTACTTGGGGAAAGCCAGTTCCAGACAAAGGGAAGAGCAAGTGCAAAGGAGGAGTTTGAGTATCATGTTCCAAGAATAATAAAGAAGCCTATGTAACTCCATCAGAATAAGCAGTAAGGAGGTGAGGCCGGAGACGTTATGGGTACCTAGACCCTGTAGATCACTGTAGAAACTTCCAGTTTTATCCTGAGCAAGTCAGGTTGCCATCAGAGGGTTTTGAGCAGAGGAATGGACATGATCAGACTTACGTTTTCACAGGATCACTCTGGCTGCTCCGTTTGCAACAGATTGTAAGGGATAGGAGCAGGGAGACCAGCGGGGAGGCTTCTGCCATTATCCAGGTTGAGATGATGGTGGCTTGAGCTAGGGTGGTGGCTGTGAAGATGGTGAGAAGAAGTTCTAATCTATCTAGAAGATGATAATACTGTGTATTAGTCAGGGTTCCCTAAAGGAACAGAGCTAATAGGCACATATGCATATATATGTGTGTGTGTGTGTGTGTGTGTGTGTGTGTGTGTGTGTGTGTGTGT
>NW_022436981.1:15214059-15224057 GCF_009761245.1 Sapajus apella | reverse complement strand
TGTGTGTGTGTGTGTGTGTGTGTGTGTGTGTGTGTGTGTGTGTGTGTGTATGTATATATTATAAACTCATATATATATATATGTATATATATATAAAATCTTAATAAATCACAAATTCTCACATTAGGCTGTCTGCAAGCTTGAGGAGCAAGGAGAGCCAGTTTGAGTCCCAAAACTGAAGAGCCTGGAGCCTGATGTCCAAGGGCAGGAAGCGTAGTAGAAAGCTGTAGGCTGGGGGGCTAGGCCAGTCTCACCTTTTCACGTTTTTCTGCCTGCTTTATGTTCGCTGGCAGCTGATTAGATTGTGCCTACCAGATTAAGAGTGGATCTGTCTTTCCCAGCCCACTGACTCCAGTGTTAATCTCCTTTGGCAATGGCTACGCAGACACACCCAGGATCAATACTTTGTATCCTTCAATCCAAGCAAATTGACACTGAGTATTAACCGTCACAAGTCTACTCCTTGTCAAGTTGAACCCATACACATCTCCTGAGATCATACATAATCTTCAAATAAAGACAATAATAAGGTTATAATTACACCTAAAATAATACAACTATTCTTCATACAACTGGAAACGCACCAACACCCAACCCAAATACTATTACCTAAAGTAACAATACTTAAATACTGATGTGAAGTCAGTTAATCTTGTGTCACATGATAAAGGAAAAGGAAATAAGATGAAGGTATTTTCTTAGTACAAGTATAAACATGCACAAACATGTTTCTGACAAAAGAAGGAGGAAATACTCATGACAGTTCCAGTGTTAGTTTCTGCAGCTGGTCATGTGGTCACAGCTGGTATTGATGACTACCTTCTTCTACCCATTCTGTATTCCCTTTGCTTTTAGAATGCACTTCAGCAGGTTGTGGATTTTTTCCTGGTGGAGTGAACCAAACTTTGATTCCTGAGGAGTCTGGACCATTTGTAGTTGTGCCTGGGTTGGACGTTGTAGTTTCCCATTGACCTTAATCACAGGGCATGATCATACTAAGAGACACCCTAATGGGTCTCCTGTATTCCATGCGTACTATTCCTTACCTTCATTATGGAGTAGTAGACTGATTTCATCTTGATAGTCTGGGTCAGTTACCCCAGCCAACACTGTAACTCCCTTCTTAGCCTGTTGACTTAAAGGCAGGAGGAACCCAAAGTATCCAGGTGGCAATCTCAACTTCCAATTTAATGGAATTTTTGTGTCTCCTGGTGGCAGTGTTCCTCCCTCTGGAACTGAGACCTCTAGGCTAGCAGAACATAATGTCGCAGGAACAGGAAGCAAAAATTTTGCTAGTGGATCACTCGGGGTGATGGTGAGTGGTGCCACTTCCACTTTCACCCTGTGATTCCTGTACCCATGAATCCTGGCTATGGGAGAAACAGTACCATATATTGGACACTGCTTCAGAGCATACATGGCCTTCTGGAGAACTTTGCCCCAGCCCTGCAAAGTATTGTCACCTAGTTGGCATTGTAATTATGACTTCAAAAGGCAATTCTACCATTCTACCAATCCAGCAGTTTCAGAATGATGTGGAACATGGTAGGACCAATGAATACCATGAGCATGAGCTCACTGTAGCACTTCTTTATCCATAAAGTGAGTGCCTTGGTCAGAGGCAATGCTGTGTGGAATACCATGATGGTGGATAAGGCATTCTGTGAGTCCATGGATGGTAGTCTTGGCAGAAGCATTGCAGGCAGGATAGGCAAACTCACATCCAGAGTAAGTGTCTATTCCAATGAGGACAAATCTCTGCCCTTTCCATGATGGAAGAGTTCCACTATATTCAATCTGCCACTGGATTGCGGGATAATCACCCCAAGGAATGGTGCCATATCAAGGGCTCAGTGCTGGTCTCTGCTGCTGGCAAATTGGGCACTCAGCAGTGGCCATAGCCAGGTCAGCCTTGGTGAGTGGAAGTCCATGTTTCTGAGCCCATGCATAACCTCCATCCCTGCCATGATGGCCACTTTGTTCATGGGCCCACTGGGTGATGACAGGGGTGGCTGGGAAGAGAGGCTGAGTGGTATCCACAGAATGGGTCATCCTATCCACTTGATTATTAAAATCCTCCTCTGCTGAGGTCATCTATTGGTAAGCACTCACAGAGGATACAAATATCTTCACAGTTTTTAAACACTTAGAGAAGGTCATCCACATGCCTCTTCCCCAAATTTCTTTGTCATCAAGTTTCCAATCCTGATTATTCCAAGTTGGCTACAGCCCATGAATCAATATATAATCATACATCTGGCCGTTTCTCCTTCCATGCAAAGTGCACAACCAGGTGTACCACTCGAAGTTCTTCCCACTGGGAAGATTTCTCCTCACTGCTGTCCTTCAGGGATGTCCTAGAAAGAGGCTGTAGTGTTGCATCTGTCCACTACTTTCATGTGGTGCCTGCATATTGTGCAGAGCCCTCTGTGAACCAGGCCCTAGTCTTCTCTTCCTCTGTCAGCTGATCATAGGGAACTCCCCATGAGGCCATCAGTGCAGGCTGGGGGAGAGAAGGCAGGGTAGCAGCATTTGAGCCACTTTCTCATGTAACTTACTTGAGACTTCAGAACCTGCTTGAGCCCAGTCACGTATATACCACTTCCATTGGATAATGGAATGCTGCTGTGCACAACCCACTTTATGACTAGATGGGTCAGAAGGCCCCCAGTTCATGATGATACTTCAGGCCACATGGTGACTTGATGATCCATAGTCAAAAGTTCAGTTTCCACCAAAGCTCAGTAACAGGCTAAGAGCTCTCTCTCAAAAGGAGAGTAGTTACCAGCAGGAGATGGCAGGGCCTTGCTCCAAAATCCTAGAGGCCTCTGCTGTGATTACCCCATGTGGGCCTGTCAGAAATTTAGTCTAGTTATAGGCCTAGAAGCAAACAGGTGTTGGGGATAGCTCCTGAGGAGAGTCACCATTATGTTGCCTGGCACCTGCCTCAGGGAAGGCAATCACTGTTGCCTGAGGCAGCACAGGGTTTATCTCCTCAGACAAAGGTGGAAAGGCTGATGGCAGCATGGGTCAGAAAGGGGATGTTGCCACTACTGGATATGTTCCTTCTGGCAAAAAATGTTCATCAGAGTTTACAAACTCAGTGTCCCCAGCTTCATCAAGTTCCTCCCACATGTCCCCATGCCAAGTTGCAGGGTCCCATTCTTTTCCAATCAATGCCTTCATTTTAACATTAGACACCTGGAGAGGCTGTGCATGCACCTTTCATTGCAGATCAGCCACTCACATGGTTAAGAGCTTGTGTCTGTTTTTCCACAATTTCAGCTCTTTCTCTACGGGAGATAAGACACTCACTCAGGGCAATCTTAGCAGATTTGAGGCTCAGTATCTGCTTCTGAAGTCAGGAGATGGAATCCCTTAGTTCATCATTTCCTTTCCTCACTGTCCAGTGAACTTAGGAGCAACCAACCAGCTTCATAATGTTCCTTGGTTGTCCACATATGGCCAAAGGTATTATGTATAGAGTCACTAACCCCCTTGCCTCTTATGGGTGGTAAATCAGGAATTCCAAATGCATTTATTTTGCATAACTCTCTGAACAGTTCGCACCAAGGACTATCAGTGTTCTTCATACTATTAGAAGTAGAATCCTTAGCATTTTGGCTGCATATTAAGTAGCCAACTCCAGAAACCCCAAAACCAATGAACTTCATCTTTAATATTCCGTTCCTCTAGAACCTCTCCTGGTAACAAAATCTGTATTACTCAGGGTTTTCTAGAGGGACAGAACTAATAGGATATAATACGTTAGCTAATAAATTACACGATTCCACAATAGGTTGTCTGCAAGCTTGAGGAGCAAGGAGAACCAGTCTGAGTCTCAAAACTGCAGAACTTGGAGTCCAATGCTTGAGGGCAGGAAGCATCCAGCATGGGAGAAAGATGTAGGCGGAGAGGCTAGGCCAGTCTCACCTTTTCAAGTTTTTCTGCCTGCTTTATATTTACTGGCAGCTGATTAGATGGTGCCCTACAGATTAAGGGTGGGTCTGCCTTCCCCAGCCCACTGACTCAAATGTTAATCTCCTTTGGCAACACCCTCACAGACACACCCAAGATCAATACTTTGCATCCTTTAATTCAATCGAGTTGATACTCAGTATTAACCATCGCAGACTGTTTGTTAGACTTTTTTCTCACACATTGTATATCCAAACAAAGGATGATTTCAAGTTGTTTAGCCTGAGAGACGAGAAGGATGAAGCTGCCATAACTAGATGGCGATGACTGAAGTAAGCAGGTCTGGGCGGGGGAAAGGGTTAGACTGAGATTTTAGTTTTGGACAGATAGAAGATGCAGATGTCAAGTGAGCAGAAGGGGTGCTTTAAGTTCAAATCTATAAGAATATATACCTGACATATGGTATTTAAAGCCTTGGGAATACAGGTAGTCCATTAATTCCAGGATCTCATGCCATGTAATAAACACATGCCTTACAGAAAGTTTTCAGAATGGAATAACGTTCTTCCAAAATTGGTCCATTTCAGTGAAATAAAGAATCAAATCCAACAAGGAAACACAACAGAAAATGGAGCCACATAGAGCATTTGTGGCAGTTTGCCCAGAGCACTAATATTAAATGGTGGTGGACCGAAGACTTTAATTACTTAAATGGACAGAACATTGGTTTCTAGATGATTGGAACTGAGCTTTATACTTCATGAAAACACTAGGGTTGTATTAGGAAGGCAACTTTGTTTAGGTTTGACTTTTGACAAAATTTCTTTACAGAAATATTCTGGAAACTTAAGAGTAACGTATATAGACACTTACTAGCCACACTTAAGGAAAATAAACATGGTATGATCTATTGTTAAGGAAAATAAATAAGATATGATCTATTCTAATGATAATGCAAGAACATGAGCTATATCCTAAGTTCAGGAACTGGCAAGTTTTTTCTTTAAAGGTCAAATAGTAAATATAAGAAGCTTTGATGGTCATATATCTCTGTTTGGATTACTCAACCCTACCATTGTAGCACAAACAGCCATAGGCAACACATAATAAATAGACATGGTTGTGTTCCAAATAAAATACAGTTTTATTTACAAAGATAGGAAACAGGTGAGATTTGGCCCACTGGCTGTAGTTTGCCTCTTTCCCACCTCCACACCCAATAGCTTTTCCCCCTCTTTGCAAAGGCTTAGAAAAACAGCTGTTTCAGTTTGGTGTACCTTACTATTGATGAACACATTTAAAAATACTAGATTTGCTGAGCTATCATTAGCTGTTCAAGCAATTTAGAAATGGATTATATCAGTTAAAGGTTACTACAATATTCTGGGCAAGAAGTGATAATGCTTTGGAACAGGATACAACAGTGAGGTGGTGGGATATGGTCACATTGTGGGTATATTTGATATTGGAAGGAAGAAGGTTTGTGGGAGAGGAAGAAAGGTGTTGAAGATGGTGCCAAGGTTGTTGGTTCTCACAAAAAATGATAGCTATGGTTATGATGTTTGTTTAATTATATTTATACATCTCACTTTCTTAACCTGGCTTCTGTAAGTGTGCAATAAAAACATTTTTCCCTTCATCAGATCCTCACACCACTGCTCCATGGATAAGATACTCTCCATCTTACTGAGTAATGTATCCCAAGGAAGTTGTTTTAGGCATTTTGTCATTTATTTTTGAAAATGTACTTCATAAGCAGTATCACAATAGCAGCATAATTAGTCTCCCAATATCAGCCTCAAGTTCTGGTTTTCTTTATTTTTCCTTCTAAGCCTTACTGGCTGTTAAGATCTCTTGGAGTTACCATGCTGATGAGAATCTTTGTCACAGTGTGAGTTCCCTTGTGCATGACCTCTTCCTTTGGGCTCATCAACAGTCCGCAGCACTAGTACACCCACTCGACAAAGTGACTCATCATCATTTGCATTTTGCTTTGACAGACTGATCATTAATATAAAGCCACTCCTGCATGACTTTCTGAAGGACATAAGAAGATGTTCATGGGCTGTTAAGCTGTGAATTTCTCAGAGAATTTAAATTATTTTAAGCTAAACTTCTAGGTCTTCCAGTGTGATCTTTGGTTGTCTTAGTACATTTTCTCTGCTATAACAGAGTACCACAGACTGGGTAACTTACAGAAGAGCTCTGGAGGATGGGAAGTCCAAGGCTGAAAGGCTGTGTCTGGTGAGGGTCTTCTTTCTGCATCATACAAGGCAGAAGGCTTCACATAATGAGAAGCATTTGCACAAGAGAGAAATTGGGCAGAACTCCTGTTTATCAGAAACTCACTTCCAATGATAACTAATCCATGCCTGTAATAATGGCATTAATCACAGGGGTGATAATGGGTTACCTTTATCACCTCTTGAAGATCCTACCTTTTAATACTATCACATGGCAATTAAATTTTCAACATGAGTTTTAGAAGGGACATTCAACCATAGCATTGGTTTAAGTGTAAAAACAATTGGGGAAATGAGCCCTATAAAACAACTGTGGTGCAACTTGCTGTGAGGCAGCCTTAAGGTTTTGAGAAACTTTGGAAAATGCAACTCAGCAGAAAACACTTATTTGTTTGTTTATTTATTCAGTAAGCATTTATTGAGCACCTATTAAGTTCTAGTACTGTCCTAGATGCTTTGTATATGGAAATAAACTAGATAAACAAGGTCCTTGCTCTGATGCAGTTTATTTACCAGAGTATATACTTAGATGAGGATGAGATAGATGAAAAAAATATAATCTAACAAGTGAGTAATTTGAGATACTGATGAGTTATGAAGAACATACAATGGAGCTTTGGGACAGAAAGTACCCTGAGAATGGTGCTGCTGTACATAACTTGTTCTTAGGATATGATGCTTGAGCTGAGCCACAAATGATGATAGTTCTAAGAAATGTAATAGAAGAGCATGTAAGGCAAAGGAAAATCAAGCTTATAGGCCTGACCATGGAAGTGAGCCTGGTTTATATGGGGACATGGTATCCTTTTAACCCGTTAGATATTTGCTAATTCACAATGACCAGTAAAAAAAACTGAATAGCTGATTGGAGTTTTTAGCCTTCTGAAATCAAGATTGAGATTTTTAAAAATTAGAGTTCAAAGCTAGGGTGACTGTCCAGTTTTCATGGGACTGAGGGGTTTCTCAGGATTTGGTGCTTTAAACTGGAATACTTTTGTCAGTCTTTCAAGGCCTAGCAAGATAAGGAGTCCTCCTTAACACCTTGAGCTTTCATTTTGGGCCCCTCAAAAGCTATATATAGTCTTTGTCGTCACAAAGGCTGAAACCTAGTCTCAAATAACACCCCTCCCTATTGAGATTGTGGCAGCCTGCTTCCAGCCTAAACTGCAACCTAGAGGCTGAAAAGCACACACACCTTACAGCAGATTCATGGAGTTTGGGAAGATAAAAATGGGATTCCTGGGCTTTCCAAGATATACTAGCCTAGATAGACACCCAAGGCTTCCAGCTGGGACTCCTGACAAACTACAATCAGGAAGATGTGCAAAGTGAAAAACAGACCAGCCCTCATAAAGACTAAAACCATGCCTCAAGTCACCCCAACCCCTGATTAGAATGGAGTGATATGCTACTGCTTAACTGCCTTACAGAAACAGAAGTAAATAATTTCTGAAAGAAGATAACATCACTCACATCCTTAAATTACCTCTACAGTTTTCATACACTATTCCAACACTTAATCAAAAAATGTAGAGAAAAGCTCATCAAAACAAGAAAAAATCAAACAATATAAATAAAGCCATAGGCAATTCAGATACTGGAGTTAAGAGGGGCTTTACAATACCTGTGAAAGTTACGTTTTTTTTTTTTTAAATCAAGAATTAGATTCAGAATGCTAGTAGAGAAGTAGAAGCTACACAAAAGAATCATATGGATATTTCAGAACAAAAAACAATAACAGGAATTAAAATCTCGAAAGATTTAACAGCATATTAGACACAATAAAGAGAGCAGTAGTGAACTAAAATATAGATCAGTAAAAAATTGTCATGAACTCTGAGGGTTCTGATATTTTAGCTTACTTGCAAGCTAAGTTAGGCTGCTACAATTTCCCAGATGCTGAAAGAAAGCATCAGACTACCGTGTCAGAGACAAAGATATTACTCAAGGCTTTAGTTCTGCTGTAACCCATCTCCATCACCAGTCCCACGGTAGTGATACAGAGGTGAGTCTGTGGACATAATAGATCTGTGTCACTGCTGAGGAATCTCAAGCTTAGGAAATGCCCAATCTTAGGAGGGATTTCTAGCAAGTCTGCCCAATCTTTATTTCAGAGGAAGACATTATCTTTATGATGCTGATGATACAAAATTTCCCTCCAGACTAGAAGGAAACACTACTTCTATCTTGGTTTGCTATACAAACATCCTCAAAAAGATGTACAAACTATATAGAAATGCCATGGAGAATTGTCCCCCAATAAAAACCTATCAACCAAATAACAAATTTAAAAAAATAGTCTCTAGAAATAAAAGAGGCAATATTTGAAGATACAATAGCAGGAAGTCTTCCAAAACTGATGACATCAAGTTTCAGATTTCAGAAGTAACACATATCACCCACAGAACTAGACAAAACTCCCTATGTATATAATAAACTGTTGAAAATTAAAGAAAATGGTATAAAAGCAGTATAAAACAAAAGATGTATTACCTTCAAATGAGCAATTATAGGACTGAGAGCTAACTTTTCAGCAGAAACAATGGAAACCAAAATTATGCAGTCAATTTTAGAATAAGTGTGATGTGGTGCTGAGAAGAATGTATATTTTGTTGATTAGAGGGGAGGGTTCTGTAGATGTCTATTTGGTCTGCTTGGTCCAGAGCCGAGTTCAAGTCCTGAATATCCTTGTTAATTTCTGTCGCATTGATCTGTCTAATATTGATAGTGGGGTGTTAAAATCTCACACTATTATTGTGTGGGAGTCTAAGTCTCTTTGTAGGTGTCTAAGAACTTGCTTTATGATTCTGGGTGCTCCTGTATTGGGTGCATATATATTTAGGAAAGTTAGCACTTCTTGTTGCATTGATCCCTTTATCATTATGTAATGCCCTTCTTTGTCTTTTTTTATCTTTGTTGGTTTAAGGTCTGTTTTATAAGAGACTAGAATTCCCCCCCCAATTTTTTTTTTTTTTTTTGGCTTTCCAGTTGCTTAGAAAATATTCCTCCATCCCTTTATTTTGAGCCTATGTGTGTCTTTGCATATGAGATGGGTCTTCTGAATACAGCACACTGATGGGTCTTGACTCTTTATTTTATTTTATTTTTTTATTGCATTTTAGGTTTTGGGGTACATGTGAAAAACATGCAAGATTGTTGCATAAGTACACACATGGCAGTGTGATTTGCTGCCTTCCTCCCCATCACCTATATCTGGCATTTGTCCCCATGCTCGCTCTCCCCAACTCCCCACACTCCCACTGTCCCTCCCCTATGTCCCCCCAACAGAACCCAGTGTGTAGTGCTCCCCTCCCTGTGTCCATGTGTTCTCATTGTTCAACACCCGCCTATGAGTGAGAACATGTGGTGTTTGATTTTCTGTTCTTGTGTCAGTTTGCTGAAAATGATGGTTCCCAGGTTCATCCATGTCCCTGCAAAGACACGAACTCATCATTTTTGATGGCTGCATAATATTCCATGGTGTATATGTGCCACATTTTCCCTGTCCAGTCTATCATTGATGGGCATTTGGGTTGGTTCCAGGTCTTTGCTATTATAAACAGTGCTGCAATGAACATTCGTGTGCATGTGTCCTTATAGTAGAACGATTTATAATCCTTTGGATATATACCCAGTAATGGGATTGCTGGGTCAAATGCAACTTCTATTTCTATGTCCTTGAGGAATCACCACACTATCTTCCACAATGGTTGAACTAATTTACACTCCCACCAACAGTGTAAAAGTGTTCCTATTTCTCCACATCCTCTCCAGCATCTGTTGTCTCCAGATTTTTTAATGATCGCCATTCTAACTGGCATGAGATGGTATCTCAAT
>NW_022436981.1:15205049-15214049 GCF_009761245.1 Sapajus apella | reverse complement strand
TTGGTTGCCAATTCACTCTAATGATTGTTTCTTTTGCTGTGCAGAAGCTGTGGAGTTTGATTAGGTCCCATTTGTCTATTTTGGCTTTTGTTGCCAATGCTTTTGGTGTTTTGGTCATGAAGTCCTTGCCTAAGCCTATGTCCTGAATGGTTTTGCCTAGATTTTCTTCTAGGGTTTTTATGGTGTTAGGTCTTATGTTTAAGTCTTTAATCCATCTGGAGTTAATTTTAGTGTAAGGTGTCAGGAAGGGGTCCAGTTTCTGCTTTCTGCACATGGCTAGCCAGTTTTCCCAACACCATTTATTAAACAGGGAATCCTTTCCCCATTGCTTGTTTTTGTCAGGTTTGTCAAAGATCGGATGGTTGTAGATATGTTGTGTTGCCTCCGAGGCCTCTGTTCTGTTCCATTGGTCTATATCTCTGTTTTGGTACCAGTACCATGCTGTTTTGATTACTGTTGCCTTGTAGTATAGTTTGAAGTCTGGTAGTGTGATGCCTCCCACTTTGTTCTTTTTGCTTAGAATTGACTTGGCTATGCGGGCTCTCGTTTGGTTCCATATGAAGTTTAAGGTGTTTTTTTCCAGTTCTGTGAAGAAGGTCATTGGTAGCTTGATGGGGATAGCATTGAATCTGTAAATTGCTTTGGGCTGTATGGCCATTTTCACGATATTGATTCTTCCTAACCATGAACATGGAATGTTTCTCCATCGGTTTGTGTCCTCTCATTTCGTTGAGCAGTGGCTTCTAGTTCTCCTTGAAGAGGTCCTTTACGTCCCTTGTTAGTTGTATTCCTAGGTATTTTATTCTCTTTGTGGCAATTGTGAATGGCAGTTCGTTCCTGATTTGGCTCTCTTTAAGTCTGTTATTGGTGTATAGTAATGCTTGTGATTTTTGCACATTGATTTTGTATCCTGAGACTTTGCTGAAGTTGCTTATCAGTTTCAGGAGATTTTGGGCTGAGACAATGGGGTCGTCTAGATATGCAATCATGTCGTCTGCAAATAGAGACAATGTGACTTCCTCCTTTCCTATTTGAATACGCTTTATTTCTTTTTCTTGCCTGATTGCTCTGAACTTCCAATACTATATTGAATAGGAGTGGTGAGAGAAGGCATCCTTGTCTAGCATGAGATTTCGAAGGGAATACTTCCAGTTTTTGCCCATTCAGTATGATATCGGCTGTTGGTTTATTGTAAATAGCTTTTATTATTTTGAGATACGTTCCGTCAATACCTAGTTTATTGTGGGTTTTAGCATAAAGGACTGTTGAATTTTGTCAAAGGCCTTGTCTGCATCAATTGAGATAATCATTTGGTTTTTGTCTTTGGTTCTGTTTATGTGGTGAATTACGTTTATAGACTTGTGTATGTTGAACCAGCCTTGCATCCCTGGGATGAATCCTACTTGATCATGGTGGATAAGCTTTTTGATGTGCTGTTGCAATCGGCTTGCCAGTGTTTTATTGAAGATTTTTGCATCTATGTTCATCATGGATATTGGTCTGAAGTTTTCTTTTCTTGTTGAGTCTCTGCCGGGTTTTGGTATCAGGATATGTTGGTTTCATAAAATGATTTGGGAAGGATTCCCTCTTATTGGATTATTTGGAATAGTTTCAGAAGGAGTGGTACCAGCTCCTCTTTGTATGTCTGGTAGAATTTGGCTGTGAACCCATCTGGACCTGGGCTTTTTTTGGGTGGTAAGCTCTTAATTGCTGCCTCAACTTCAGACCTTGTTATTGGTCGATTCAGGATTTCGACTTCATCCTGGTTTAGGCTTGGGAGGAGGCAAACATCCAGGTATCCATTTCTCCCAGGTTTACTAGTTTATGTGCATAGAGTTGTTTGTAATAATCTCTGATGATGGTTTGAATTTCTGTGGAATCTGTGGTGATATCCCATTTATCGTTTTTTATTTCATCTATTTGGTTATTCTCTCTTTCTTTTTTATTAATCTGGCTAGTGGTCTATTTTGTTGATCTTTTCAAAAAACCACCTCCTGGAATTATTGATTTTTTGAAGTGTTTTTTTTGTGTCTCTATCTCCATCAGTTCTGCTCATATCTTAGTTATTTCTTGTCTTCTGCTAGGTTTTGAATTTTTTTGACCTTGCTCCTCTAGCTCTTTCAATTTTGACAATAGGGTGTCAATTTTAGATCTCTCCTTGCTTCTCATGTGGGCACTTATTGCTATATATGTTCCTCTAGAGACTGCTTTAAATATGTCCCAGAGATTCTGGTATCTTGTGTCTTCGTTCTCCTTGGTTTCAAAGAACATCTTTATTTCTGCCTTCATTTCATTGTTTATCCAGTCAACATTCAAGAGCCAGTTGTTCAGTTTCCATGAGGCTTGTGGTTCTGAGTTAGTTTCTGCATTCTGAGTTCTAAGTCGATTGCACTCTGTCTGAGAGACTGTTTTTTATTATTTCTGTTCTTTTGCATTTCCTGAGGAGTGATTTACTTCCAATTATGTGGTCAGTTTTAGAGTAGGTGTGATGTGGTGCTCAGAAGAATGTACATTGTGTGGATTTGGGGTTGAGAGTTCTGTAAATGTCTATTAGGTTTGCTTGTTCCAGGTCAGAGTTCAGGTCCTGGATATTCTTGTTAATTTTCTATCTGGTTGATCTGTCTAATACTGACAATGGGGTGTTAAAGTCTCCCACTATTATTTTGTGGGAGTCTAAGTCTCTTTGTAAGTCATTAAGAACTTGCCTTACGTATCTGGGTGCTCCTGTATTGGGTGCGTATATAATTAGGATCGTTAGCTCTTCTTAATGCATTGATCCTTTTACCATTATGTAATGTCATTCTTTGTCTCTTTTGATCTTTGTTGCTTTAAAGTCTATTTTATCAGAGATGAAATTGCAACTCCTGCTTTTTTTTTTTTTTTTGCTCTCCATTTGCTTGGTAAATCTTCCCCCATCCCTTTATTTTGAGCCTTTGTGTATCCTTGCATGTGAGATGGGTTTCCTGGATACAGCACACCGATGGGTTGTGGCTGTTTATCCAATTTGCCAGTCTGTGTCTTTTGATTGGGGCATTTAGTCCATTTACATTTAGGGTTAATATTGTTCTGTATGAATTTGATACTGCCATTTTGATGTTAGGTGGCTGTTTTGCCTGTTAGTTGATGCAGATTTTTCATTGTGTTGATGCTCTTTACCATTTGGTATGTTTTTGGAGTGGCTGGTACTGGTTGTTCCTTTCTATGTGTAGAGCCTCTTTCAGGAGCTCTTGTAAAGCAGGCCTGGTGTTGATGAAATCTCTAAGTACTTGCTTGTTCACAAAGAATTTTATTTTTCCTTCACTTATGAAGCTTCGTTTGGCTGGATAGGAGATCCTGGGTTGAAAGTTCTTTTCTTTAAGAATGTTGAATATTGGCCCTCACTCTCTTCTGGCTTGTAGGGTTTCTGCTGAGAGATCTGCTGTGAGTCTGATGGGCTTCCCTTTGTGGGTAACATGACCTTTCTCTCTGGCTGCCCTTAGCATTTTCTCCTTCATTTCAACCTTGGTGAATCTGATGATTATGTGCCTTGGGGTTGCTCTTATTGAGAAATATCTTTGTGGTGTTCTCTGTATTTCCTGGACTTGAATATTGGCCTACCTTGCTAGGTTGGGGAAGTTTTCCTGGATAATATCCTGAAGAGTTTTTCCAGCTTGGATTCATTCTCTTTGTCACATTCAGGTACACCTATCAAATGTAGTTTAGGTCTTTTCACATAGTCCCATATTTCTTGGAGACTTTGTTCATTCCTTTTTACCCTTTTTTCTCTAATCCTGCCTTCTTGTTTTATTTCCTTGAGTTGATCTTTGACTTCTGATATCCTTTCTTCTGCTTGGTCGATTCGGCTGTTGAAACTTGTGCATGCTTCGCGATGTTCTCGTGTTGTGTTTTTCAGCTCCATCAATTCACTTATATTCCTAAGTTGTCTATTCTTGTTAGCATTTCATCAAATCTTTTTTCAATGTTCTTAGTTTCTTTACATTGGGTTAGAACATGTTCTTTTAGCTCACAGAAGTTTCTTATTACCCATCTTCTGAAGTCTGATTCTGTCATTTCATCACACTCATTCTCCATCCAGCCTTGTTCCCTTGCTGGTGAGGAGTTGTGATCCCTTTTAGGAGGAGAGGTGTTCTAGTTTTGGGTGTTTTCATCCTTTTTGCGCTGGTTTCTTCCCATCTTTATGGATTTATCCACCTGTCGTCTTTGTAGTTGCTGACTTACAGATTGGGTCTCTGAGTGAACTTCCAGTTTGTGGATGATGAAGTTATTTCTGTTTCTTAGTTTTCCTTCTAACAGTCTGGCCCCTCTGCTGTAGGACTGCTGAGGTCCACTCCAGGCCCTGCTTTCCTGGGGATCACCTGCAGCAGCTGCAGAACAGTAAGGGTTGCTACCCATTTCTTCTTCTGCTGTCTTTGTCCCAGAAGGATACCCGCCAAATGTCAGTCTGTTCTCCCCTTTATGAGGTGGCTCTTTGGATATATGGGGGTCAGGGAGCTGCTTGAGGAGACAGTCTGTCCTTTATAGGAGCTCAAGTGCTGAGCTGCGAGCTCCATTGTTCATTCAGAGTTGCTGGGCAGGTACATTTAGGTCTGCTGCAGCAGAACTCATAAACTCCTTTTTTTTTCCCAGGTGCTCTGTCCCAGGGAGTTAGGGCTTTATTTATGAGTTTCTGTTGTGCTGCTGCCTTTTTTTTCCAGGGCTGCCCTGCCCAGCAAGGAGGCAGCCTAGTCACTGTCTGCCTGCACATGCTTTGCTGAGCTGCTGTGGTCTCCACCCAGCTGTGGTGTGATCTTCCCTGCAATCCTGTTTATATGGATGTAGTTAGAACTGCCTCAGCAATGGTGGCCCACCTCTGTAATGGCGGACTCTCTCTGTAATGGCAGGTTGCCTCGGCAACAGTGGGCTGACTCAGCAATGGTGGACTACCTCCGTAGTGGTGGAATGCCTCGGTAATGGCAGATGCCCCTCCCCCACAGAGCTGGACCATCGCTGGCTCAGCTGTGCTTGCTGTGAAACTCTCAACCCAGAGCGTTTCCAATTGCTGTTTTTTTGTTTTTTTTTGTGGAGGTGGGACCAGCCGAACCTGATCACCTGGCTCCCTGACTCAGAGCCTTTTTTTTTTAGTTGAATATTAGACTCTCTCCCAGGTGTTCCAGTTGCCTGTTGAAAAGGTGCTGGAATCTGTGTGATTTCCCGTGTGGTGACTCACTGGGCCGGCTCAAAGAGTGGCGCTGAGATTCATGGCAGTTTTTTTTCCTGGGAATCTCCTGGCCTGGTTCCCTGTTTCAGTCCCCTTTTAAATTAGATGAATGGGCGACTCTGCTGTCCCAGGGCTCCAATCACCAACTAAAAGAGCACCCGGACCAGCGTATTTTGTATGGAGAACCGCTGTGCTGGGTTGCCAGGAAAGCAGCCGCGCCAACCAAAACAGCTCCAGCCAAAACAGACACAATGGCGACCTGTGGGGCTCCTCCACCTGGGAGTCTGCTGGTCTGTGGGCAATAAAAATCCGTCTGGAAATGCCACGTCCACTCACCCTCTGTGCTTTCACTAGGAGCTGCAATCCTGAGCTGTTCCTAGTCAGCCATCTTCGGGTCTTGACTCTTTATCCAATTTGTCAGTCTGTGTCTTTTAATTGGGGCATTTAGCCCATTTACGTTTAAGGTTAATATTGTTATGTGTGAATTTGATCCTGTCATTATGATGCTAGCTGGTTATTTTGCCCAATAGTTCATGCAGTTTCTTCATAGTGTTGATGGTCTTTACAATTTGGTATGATTTTGCAGTGGCCAATCTGGTTTCCCCATTCCATGTTTAGTGCTTCCTCCGGGTGTTCTTATAAGGCAGGCCTGGCGGCAACAAAATCTCTCAGCATTTGCTTGTCTGTAAAGGATTTTATTTCTCCTTCACTTATAAAGCTTAGTTTGGCTGGATATGAAATTCCAGGTCAAAAATTATTTTCTTTTAGAATGTTGAATATTGGCCCCCACTGTCTTCTGGTTTCTGCAGAGAGATCCACTGTTAGTCTGATAGGCTTCCCTTTGTGGGTAACCCGACCTTTCTTTCTGGCTGCCTTTAACAGTTTTTTTCTTTATTTCAACCTTGGTGAATCTGATGATTATGTATCTTGAGATTGTTTTTCTCAAGGAATATCTTTGTGATGTTCTCTATATTTTCTGAATTTGAATGTTGTCCTGTCTTGCTAGGTTGGGAAAGTTCTTCTGCATAGTGTCCTGAAGTGTGTTTTCCAACCTGATTTCATTCTTCCCATTGCTTTAAGGTACACCAATCAAATGTAACTTTGGTCTTTTCACATGGTCCCATATTTCATGGAGGCTTTGTTCATTCCTTTTCATTCTTTTTTTCCTCCAATCTTGTCTTTACACTTTATTTCATTAAGTTGATCTTCAATCACTGATATCCTTTCTTCTGCTTGATCAACTTGGCTATTGATACTTGTGTATCCTTCACGAAGTTCCCCTGTGGTATTTCTCAGCTCCATTGGATCATTTATTTTCTTCTCTAAACTGGTAATTCTAGTTAGCCATTCCTCTAGCCTTTTTTGGAGGTTCTTAACTTCCTTGCATTGGGTTAGAACATGCTCCTTTAGCTCAGAAGAGTTTGTTATTACCCACCTTCTGAAGCTTACTTTTGTCAATTCATCAAACTCATTCTCCATCAACTTTTCTTCCCTTGCTGGTGAGGAGTTGTGTTCCTTTGGAAGAAAAGAGGCGTTCTGGTTTTTGGAATTTTCAGGCTTTCTGTACTGGTTTTTTTTCATCTTCAAAAATGTATCTATTTTTGGTTTCTGCTGTCGGTTAGCTTTGGATGGAGTTTCTGAGTGGAATTCCTTTTGGTTGATGTTGGTGGTATTCATTCCTGTTTGTTAGTTTTCCTTCTAACACTCCCTTCCGCAGGTCTACTGGAGTTTGCTGTGGTTCCACTCCAGGCCCTGTGGGTCCACTCCATCCATCACCTGCAGGGGCTGCAAAACAGATACAGTTGCTGCCTGTTTCTTCCTCTGGAAGCTTTGTCCCAGAGCGGCATCCTCCAGATGCTAGCCAGAGCTCTTCTGTATGAGGTGTCTGTCGACCAGTGCTGGGAGGTGTCTCCCTGTCAGGAGGCACGGGGGTCAGGGACCCACTTGAGGAGGCAGTCTGTCCCTAAGCAGAGCATGAGTGCTGAGTGGGCAGGCAGGAAAATTTGTGTCTACTGAAGCTGTACTTAAATCTAGCTCTTGCCCCCAGTGCTCTGTCCCAGGGAGATGGGAGTTTGATCTATAAACTCCTGACTGGGGCTGCTGCCTTTGTTTTAGAGATGCCTTGCCCAGAGAGGAGGAATCTAGACAGGCAGTATGGCTACAGAGGCTTTGCTAAGCTGCGATGTGCTCTGCCCAGTTTGAACTTTCTGGAAGCTTTGTTTACACTGTGAGGGGAAAACCCCCTACTCTAGCCTCAGTAATGACAGATACCCTTTCCCCTACCAAGCCTGAGCATCCCAGTTCAATTTCAAACTGCTATGTTGGCAGTAGGAATTTCAAGCCAGCGGATCTTAGCTTGCTGGGCTCCTTGGGGGTGGGACTCACTGAGCTAGACCACTTGGCTTCCTGGCTTCAGCCCCCTTTCCAGGGGAGTGAACAGTTCTGTCTTGCTGGTCCTCCAGGCACCACTGGGTGGGGGGGGAGACTCCTGCAGCTAGCTCAGTGTCTGTCCAAATGGGTGCCCAGTTTTGTGCTTGGAAGCCAAGGTGGCATAGGCACCAAAGGGAATCTCCTGGTCTGTGGGCTGTGGAGACCATGGGAAAAGCTTAGCATCTGGGCCGGAGTGCACCATTCTTCACAGCACAGTTCCTCACAGCTTCCCTGGCTAGGGGTGGCTTCACAAAATGCACTTTCAAGAGTGTCTCCAAAAGGCTTCCTCTGTACCTGGCAGCCTGCTTCCCCCAGAATGAACCATCCAAGAGATAGTGAGAGAGACCATCCAAGATAGAAAGCAAAATCTTTTTATAACTTCATCTTGAAAATGGCATCCCATCATCTCTGCCATATTCTATTTGTTGAAAGTGATTTGATAAGCCCAGTCTAGCCTCAACAGAGAGGATTACGTAATGATATGAATACCATGAGGCAGTGATCATTGAGGGTCATCTTGAAAACTACATATCAGAAATGGAGTCTACTGAAGCTGAACAAATAGCACAAAAGCAACTTCACTTCTAGGTATATGCCCAACAGAATGAATGTATATGTACACCAAAAATATGGACCAAATGTTCACAGTAGCCTGATTTGTAATGGACAAAAACCTACTAACAACTCGAATGTCTGTTAGAATGAATAAATAAATCATGATATTCTTGCAATTATATACTACACATTTTTCAAAATGAAGGAACTACTGTTACATGCAACAACAAAGATGAATCTCACAAATACAATGTTGAGTGAATTTCAAGTCCTAGCATGTAAGAGTGCATATAAAAGGGAAAACTAAACAATGGTGATAACAGATGATTACCTTTGAAGAGAAAGTGGATAGTGACTAGAAGCTGGTATGAGGGGGGCCTTCGGGGGTGCAGGTGAGATTCAATTTCTTAATCTGCGTTGTGTTATATGGGTGAGTTCAATTTGTAAAAGTTTGTACATTTATATTTCATGCACTTTTCTGTATATACTTTATCTCTAATTAAAAAGTATATTAATGGCCGGGCGCGGTGGCTCAAGCCTGTAATCCCAGCACTTTGGGAGGCCAAGGCGGGTGGATCACGAGGTCAAGAGATCGAGACCATCCCGGTCAACATGGTGAAACCCCGTCTCTACTAAAAATACAAAACATTAGCTGGGCATGGTGGCACGTGCCTGTAATCCCAGCTACTCAGGAGGCTGAGGCAGGAGAATTGCCTGAACCCAGGAGGCGGAGGTTGCGGTGAGCCGAGATCGCGCCATTGCACTCCAGCCTGGGTAACAAGAGCGAAACTCTGTCTCAAAAAAAAAAAAAAAAAAAA
>NW_022436981.1:15143645-15204949 GCF_009761245.1 Sapajus apella | reverse complement strand
AGGTAAAATACAATACATCATTAGTAAAACAAACCAAAGAATCAACAAAAAGACCATTAGGAGGTAGAAATGCTCTGAACAAAGTTCTAAGAGTTAGAAGTGCCACCTCAGTGTTGAGTCCCTTATAACTAAAGGGTGTAGAACCTTTATACTTCCACATTCCCACTACTATCCTGTCCTCCCCTTGTGCCTAGGAATCTATTTTCCCCAAGGTATCTAAAACCACAGTGGGGAGAAATTTGCAAAGCAAATTGCCACAGAGCTTCAAGGCAGCAAAAGCAGCGGTTTGGTCACAGCAAATTTTCCAAGTCATCATTATCTCAATATGTTCACGAACTTGAATTTTGCTTGATTTGGGCTTCAAATTGGAAAATGCCTTGAGATTGTTTGATCAGAATTCTAGGAATATGGAATATTTAAAGATCATTAGATCATAATGGGAAAATTTTTATCTACGAAAATTTTTACCAAATATTAAAGAAAGGGAATGACAGACAATATGACTGAATAAAGAGGCAAATTGTAAAAATAAGTGTAAGTGGCTAGCAATTCAAAAAATTTATTTTGTTTTATAGTTTAAAAATTAAAAAATGATGTGTACATACTTGAAGTAATATGTAACATTACAAAGAACTTCAAGATTTTGTTTCCTAATATGGGTGCAGGAAGGGTCACAAGAGAAGCTGGAATGTAAAAATGGCCTTTAGTTGAGTGAGAATTTTCTGTCACTTTTGCATTTAAAGCAAAAGAAGGAAGGAAGAGACAAGTAAAATGAATACCTATATAATTTAATATCAAGGTTCAAATATAAAAGGTATGTGCTGATTGACTTTTGATGTTTACAATTTTACAATTTTAACTTTTCATTTTACTATTTAAAACCAACAGCTTCTGAGCAACTTTTGAAATTATACTACCATTTGAGACTGCAGGAGGAATTTTTTTTTTTTCAGTCTTCAGAAACAATTCCTCAGTTTAGGGAAAGAAACTGGGGGTAGTCCATTCTCTTATGTGTTTTCTTTTGAGATACACTCTGTGTTACATTTATCCTCTCTAAAAAGCTTTGAATGTGAATAATCATAGCATGAGGCCTTGTCTTGGCAAATCTTACCTGTTTCTTACAAACTCACTTTAGAAGGAGATGGTAGAGAAAGAGAAGAGACACATGAGAAAAATGGGTTGATTCCTTCAAAACTTAAAGAATAGAAATTTCCACTCCTGAAAGAAACAAAAAAGAATAGATTCATAACAAAATGTTTGTTCTTATGCTGTTACATTAAAGTAATTCTTACATAAAAGAGACAAATTTGAAGAGAGTATGACTGTGTGTGCACATATACATATAAACACTTGTAAATTATATAGTTTTAAAATAATTCAACACTAAAAGATGAACAAGCTATTCCCTTCTTTCCTCTATTGATTAACACTGTTTCCTTTCTCAAGAATCATTTGACCATATGTGTGAGTCCATTTGAGACCTTCTGTATTTTTTTGTTACATATCTGTTCTTACACCAATACCATACTGTCTTGATTACTGTCACTTTATAGTAAGTTTTTACATTATAATATAGGACTTCCAACTTTGTTTTCCTTGTTCAAAATTGTTTTGGCTCTCCTGGGTCCTTTGGTTTTTATATATGTTTAGTATCACCTTGTTAATTTATACAGAGAAAAAAAATCCAGGGATTTTGGTTGGTATTACTTTGAATCTATAGATCAATTTGAAGAGAATTGAGATATGTAAACAATATTGAGACTTCCAATCCATGAACATAGTACATCTCTCCATTTATTTTAGGTCTCCTTTAATATATTTTAGATATGTTTTTTAATATTTAGTAATGAGATCTTACATATGTTAAATTTATTTATAAATACCTCATGTTCTGATGCTATCATAAATGGTATTTTTAGAGATCTCAATTTCTAATGGTTGCTGTTTTATAGAACTATAAGTAATTTTTGCATATTAGCCTTGTCTCCTGTGATTTTACTAAATTCAGTTATTCATTCTAGTAACGTTTCTAAAGATTACATAGGATTTTCTAAATATATAATCATGTCACCAAGGAACAAATATAGCTTTCTTTCTTTTCCTAACGTTATGGCTTATACTCCTCCCTCCCTCCCTCCCTCTATCCCTCCCTCCTTCCCTCACTCTCTCTCTCTCTTTTTCTTTCTTTTTTTTGTTGCGCTAGCTAGGATTCTCAGTACAATGTTGAAGACAAGTGGTGAAAATGAATATACTTGCCTTGTTCCAGATCTTAAAAGGAAGGCATTCAGCCTTTCACCATTAAATATAACCTTACCTCACAGTTAGAGGAAATCCTGTTCTTCATAAGTGCACTTTATCATATGAAGGAAGTTCCATTCTATTGCTTGTTTACTGAGAGTTTTTATGATGAAAAAAATATTTAATTTTGTTAAGTGCTTTTTTTTATTGAAGTGATCTTTTTTGATATAGGATATTCAGGTATCCTTCTTTTCTGAGTCAGTTTTGGTTATTTGAATCATTCAAAGATTTTGTGCCATTTATCTAAGTTAGGATTAGCAAACTCTTGCCTAGGTCAAATCTTGCCCATTTCGGGCCAAATTAGTCACCTTCATTTGTTTACGTATTGTCTGTGTCTCTTTTGTGCTATAATAACAGAGTTGGATAGCTGCAACAAAAACCATAGAGCCCACGAGCTGAAAATTTTTACTAGATAATAGTTACCCTTATCCATATTTTGGCCTTCTGCAGCTTCAGTTACCCAAGGTCAACTGTGGTCTGAAATATTAAATGGAAAACTCCAGAAGTAAACAATTGATGTTTTATATGACACGCTTTTCTGAGTAGCACAATAAAATCTCATGCCATCCATTTGTGTGAATCATTCCTTTGACCAGCATATTCATGTTTTGTATTCTGTTGCAGGATTTAAGAGATTAAAGAGACTTTTGAGGCTGCAGAAAGATTTATTTTTAGGTGCGCACTGGCCCATGTCGGATTCGGATCCAAAATGGCTGAGCACCTGACATGGGAGGCAGGGGTCCTTTTATTCTCATAAGGGCATGAAAACACAAAGCAGGAAGTGGGCTTACAGGAGCAGACACAGAGACAGTTAATCAACTCATGACATGTTTCACGACATGTCTTACATCTTGGAAAAACGTGTTTGTCACTTGAGCTCATCTGCACTGTGACCTAGGAGCTGCTGGGCAAGAAAACAGGAATTTACAGAAATTACAAAGAACGTGGAGAATAGATAAGGTTAATAGTTTGCAGAGGGAAGCAGTTAATAATTCTCCTAAACTTGGGCCCCAGTGAGGGGGGCTTCCTTGCAACCAAGACTCTACCTAAAGTTATTACAATCTCTTATTACATTGATTTTATTAATTTTTATTCTCTTCCCTCTTCATTCCTCCCTTCAGTGCATTTTATGTAAGTAATACCTATAATAGAACACAACACTACTTATAAGTGACCTTTAATTGGAAAGTATTACTAGTAGCATGTTAGATACAACCTAGATTAGTAATTTTGATCTTGGTTTGTATCTTTGCCAACTTGTGATCATGTGCCTATTATGATCCTTTTATTTACTTGTAAAAGAGGGAATGCCTGGGTAGAATGAATATCTAACTGTTCTTGGGTAGACCGTACTTTATTTCTTTAGGTTGAGGTGCTACTATACGTCTGGTTTAAGGTGGCTAATAGAGGGTAGATATGCTCCTGGGTTGTTGTGTTTCAACATATCTAATCAGGTTCGGAAGTGGGAGCTTTTTGCTTGTCTCAGCTCCTGATGGCCCCTTTGCAACTGTGCCTGTCTTAAGTTGTTCCTCCCTTGAGGAATCTTACCTGTCTTTGGCTAACCAGTCATCAACTGGGGGCCAAACCAGACGACGTGATAGCCATGATGTTGAGGAGGGCTGGGTGGCCCTTCCATAGACCTGATTAGCAGATCGTGAAGAGTTCTGCATTAGCACGCCTCTAAGTCATCTTGGTTGGTGGTCCACTCTAGTGGAAAAACACCATTTGTCCTTTGCTCCTCCATGTTCATTAGCTTAATAGCTGTAGAATAGTTTAATCCAATTTAGCCAGTCATTCTAGTTCTTGATCTAATTTTAAGGAAAGATTTACATAAGCCTAATGAAATCACTGCTCTCGGGTAGTTCATCATGGAGTGTGATTTTTCTTCTTGAGGCACAGATTAATAGGTAGTCAAAGCCATCATTTGGTGGTAGTATGTTTGGCCACCACTCTTTCTATGGATGACTGTATGCTTCTAAACAGAAGAGGCAGGAGATATGGAAGTACTATGCAAATACCTAGAGTGAGCACAAATCCTCCAATTAAAGTCTTAAACCTGCCAAAGGAGGTTAACCAACCTCTGGAGAGAGGAGACTCTGGAGACCAACCAGATTTCCAAGTTTGAACTGGGACATGAGCTAACTTTCACAGTTAGGCAGTTATCTCCATGATATCTTTTCCATTATTATCAATTTCCAGGTAGCAGTTAAGTTAAACTGTCCACATACTCCTCTTTCCTGGGCAAGGAGATAGTCTAAAGCTAGCCTATTCTGGTAAATAGCATCTCTAATTTTTGTGGATTGCTGGACCAACAGATCTAGACATTTGCTGTTTCATTATTAATAATTTCAAGAATCACTTGCAGCCCTATGATGCGGTTAAGCATGTAAATAGGGATACAGTAACTCCATGACCCATCTTGTGCCCAAGTAGCTGGCCCAGTGGGAGTAAAAAGGATGATCTGATTGTCCCCAGTAAGCCAGCCCCCAACCAATTGGTAGGTAACAGCCAATAGGCTCGTGGCCCACAAATCCCACAGAGAACAGAGGGTGCTTGCCAGCTGTTTGTACCCACAAGTTGGTACCAGGAATGGTTTAAAGAAGGGAAGCAAAAAAATGGGTTGTAGTGTGGCAACCTGGTGGTATATTTACCTTGTTTATTTTTGCCCTGCCATAGAGTTTTTCCTATCGTTTCATATACAATATTGCTGTCCTAGACAAATCAATTATCCTACTGGGTTAGTGAAGTTTCTTCCCCAGTGGGCAGGGCAGTGCCTCCCAGTGATAAAAGGTCTTAAGAGCCAAATGCTCAAGCATTTGAGCATTGGCTTGGAGGAGGTGAGGGTTAGCGTAAAGTTATCTTCTGGCATTAAGTCCTTTGCTTTACATGGCCATTGATCTCCCATATTGGTTCCTCCACAAACATAACAGGAGGAGATGCCTAGATTGCTGGCTGTATTTTCAGCCCATCGAGCAAACAGGTTGCTGGCTACAGGAGGAGGTTCAGCTATTTCCTGATTATAATTTTTTAAAATGATTTGAAAACTCAGAACTGTTGCTGAGCCAATTGGAACCGAGTTTCTCTTTTTATAATATGTAAATAGACTCATGGGTCTGTTACTTCACTGCTAATTTGTACTCCTAGTGGTGCTTTAAGAACTGTAGCAATCCACATGGGCAGATCGGGCTTTAAGATAGTGAGATTTGCAAGACTGCAGGTTGCTTACCTTACAATCTGGATCTACCAGTATATTGGCAAGCATGACTGGCCCCCATAATTGCTGGTTGGTGGACCATGTCATGCAGTTCCAGAGCACTGGCGAAGCAAACAGGGGATGCACAGCCATCTTTGTGAAAGCCATTATAGTATTCTGCTGAACTGTTGATTACGGGAAAGATGGAGCTCACTGGTGTTGACTGACAAACATTATAAGTATATGACTCCCCATGGGAGGGAGAGACCTTGGTTCGGTTTAGGAGATACCATTCTTTTGACCAAATACGAACCTCAAACCAGGTCCCAGGTGTGGACTTGGGGTCATAACATATATGAAGTTGGTTATTCCCTGGGTCACAAACTGAATAGATTGTCTGGTTTTAAGTACAAGTCCCTAGGTAGATTCTTGTACATTCATAATATGTCTGGTACAACAGAGTCTTAATGACTGCATTCCCTATCCAAGTAGTATACATGCAGTGTGGACATCCTTCTATGGATTGTTCTTCCTTCTGTACAGATACAGGAATTAGCATCAGCAAAACAAAAGATAGCATCCTTATATCCAGCAAGGGCAGGATAAATCTCTCCTTGGACAGAGGGACTGGCAAAAATGGCAGCATATCAATAGAACAGTTAACAGTACTAAGACATCAATCAAACTTAAAATTTTTATCCACATTTTCTGTTGGTGACTCCTCAAGCTTCAGCCATGCGTAGACTAGTCAGCTTCCAGTTGTGTGACTAGAGCAGGGCTGTCGTCTCTGCTGGCAACTTGGTCTTGTGGCAGGATCAGCCTAGTTGGGTGCTCGGGATCCTGCTTCCTGGTCCACCTCTCCTGGGCTGCTGATTTCAAGTGGCAGTGATGGATCCACGGTTCGATGCTTGCAACCTTAACAGCAGTTGGAGTGGACAAAATTACGGTATGGGGCCCATCCCAAGTAGGCCCTAAAGTGGCTGGGTTCCATTTCTTAACCCAGACTGAATCCAGGCTTAAAGGGGAGCACAAGGTCTGTTAGACTTAGGTATTCTTTCCTGCACCCAGTTTTCTTCTTCTTGCATAGTCACGCCTATGGCTTGCATTTATTTCCTTAAGACTAATTCTCCTAACTCTCTTAGGTCTCCTACGTTTGAGTTATGATCGGGGGGTGGCTGGCCAAAGAAAATTTTATACGGTGAATATCCAGTCTCTTTTGTGGGAGTATACCTGACTCGGAAGAGGATCATGGGCAAAACCTGATCCCACTGCAGATGGTCTCTTAACAAAATTTCTTTAACAGCTGCTTGAGTGTTTGATTCACGCATTCTGCTTTCCCTGAGCTCTGCGGGTGGTAGGCGGTATGCAATTTCCACTTTAATTTTAGCAGCCATGTTAGGTCTTGGACACTCTCAGCTCCAAATGCTGGGCCATTTCCTGATCCTAGAGTTGAAGGTAACCCAAATCTGGGAATAATGTCTTTCAGTAATATTCTAGTTTTGTCTCACACCTTTTCTGTCCGGGTGGGGAATGCCTCAACCCATCCTGAGTAGGTACAGACAAACACTAGCATGTTCCAGCAGCCGCCTGCCCACGGCAGCTCTGTAAAGTCTACAGGTAAATTCTCACAAGGCGCAGCTCCCACTTCTTGAATTCCTGTGGGCCAAGTTGGTCCCTGCCGCGGGTTGCTTTGGGCACAAGTTGTGTTGTTCACAAATGGCTCGAGCAATAGCAGTGGGGTGTGGCACACAGAAGTGCTGACCTAGCAAGGTTTCTGGCACTGTCTTTCCCATGTGTGTTCCTTGGTGGAACTGTTTTACAAACTTGGGGCCCATTATTTTGGGAATAGCTAGTCTCCCATCTAAGAATTTCCATCATCCTTCCTTAGTATAGTTTCGTTTCTTGAGCAAACCAGGCTTTCTCATTCGGGGAATAATCTGGTGCTTCTGAACACAGTGCCTCTGGGAGGAGGGTCATGGCACAGGCTGCCTTTCTAGCTTCTGTGTGGGATGGTGGGGCAGTCATTGCTGCCTGCTTGGCCTCTCTGTCTGCTTTCCTATTCCCTTTACCTTCTGGTATTCCTGCCTTTTGGTGGCCCTTAACAGCTGTTTCTTTTGGTGCACACACTGCATCTAGAAGTTGTACAATTTCTTCGAGATACTTTATGTTTGCTCCTTGAGCTGTGAAGAGCTCCCTTTCTTTATATATAGATCCATGTGCATGTAAGGCGACAAATGCGTATTTGGAATTGGCGTATATGTTGGCTGTTTTGTCTTTAGCCAGTAATAATGCTCTTTTTAAGACTCCTTGTTCTGCTTTCAGGGCTTATGTCCCTGTTGGCAAGTGGTGGGCTTCTACCACTAAGTCTAGGGTTACCACTGCATAGCCAGCTTGTCAGGTCCCTCCGATATGAAACTGCTTCCATCAGTGAAGTATTCTATGTCTGGTTCCTGGAGGGGACAATCCATGAGGTCCCCCTGGCTCAAGAATACTTCACCTACTGTTTCTATGCAGTCATGGAGTGGGGCTCCTGGTTCTCTGGTTAGCAGAATGGCTGAGTTAAAGGTATTCACAGTTTCTAAAATTATGTGAGGGTTTTCACTCAAGAGTTCTTGGTATCAAGTAATTCTTGGATTTGACAACCCATGATGTCCTCTCTGATCCATCACAGTTAGGACAGTGTGTGTCACCCACGTAATGAAATGTTGCCCTAAAGTTAATTTATCTGCTTCCTATACCAACATGGCTGTGTCAGTTAACACCTTAAGGCAGGGGGGGCCGTCCTTGCGCTACTGCATCTAATTGTTTGGATAATTAGGCCACCGTGCGGTGCCATGACCCTAGTACCTGGGTTAAGACCCCAACAGCCATTCCTTTTCATTCCTGACTGTACAGGAAGAAAGGCTTGGCTATGTCTGGTAGTCCTAGAGCTGGGGCCTCCATTAGGGCTTTCTTAACCTGTTTAAATGCCTTTTCCTGTTCAGTTCCCCAAAGAAAACGTTCCTTTCCCTCCCCTTCTGTAGCCTCATATAAAGGCTTTGCTCTGAGTGAGAAATTTGGGATCCAGATGCGGCAGAAGCCTGCTGCCCCCAAGAACTCTCTTATGTGACGCCTGCAGGTCAGGGTTGGAAGGTTGCAAACAGCCTTTTTTCAGGCTGAACCTAGACTTCATTTTCCTTGGCTTATGACAAAACCTAGGTATCCCACACTTCTCAGGCAAGCTAGAGCTTTCTTTCCTGATACTTTGTACCCTGCTTCCACAACAGGTGGAGCACATTTTGTCCTTTGGTGACCATCTTCTAGTGTCGGGGCCGCTGAAAGAATATCATCAACATACTGCAGTAGGGCACAGCCTTTGTTGTGGGGAGAGTAAGCTTTAAGGTCTGTTGCTAATGCCCCTCCAAAGATTGTGGGAGAGTTCTTAAACCCCTGTGGAAGTCTGGTCCAAGTGAACTGAGAACTGCCCCATTGGAAGGCAAATAGTGGTTGGCTTATTGGTGCTAGGAAGGGGCAGAAGAAGGCATCTTTTAGATCTAGAACAGTAAACCAGGCCATACTTGCTGGAATAAGTGTCTAGGGGTTTGGCACTACTGGGTGAATAGTGACTGTAGCCCCATTTACGGCTTGCAAGTCCTGCACTGGTCTGTAGTCATATACTCCTGTGATGTGAGGCTTTTCTGTTGGCTTTCACACCAGCTGGAGCGGAATATTCCAGGGTAATTGGCATGGCACTAAGATACCATGGCTCTGAAGTCGATGTATGTGTTTCCACACACCACTAACAGCTTGCCGAGGCAGGGGGTGTTGGCGAAGCTGGACAGGGGTGGCACCTGATTTTCATTCTGCTACAATTGGAGCATGGTTTACAGCTAATCCAGGCGGGTTATCCTCAGCCCAGACCTCTGCAATTTCATTTACTTGTCTAGCCAATATGGTTTCTTCCTCTGAGGACAAGGGGCAGTTTGGTACCTGCAGCATTTCTGTGTGCAGCCTCCACTCTTCAGCCTGTGCCACAGTTAGGGCTAGCACCATTGCTTTTGGACAAAGGAAGTCTAAAGTCATATTCCCTTCTTGTCTGAAGGAAATTTGCACCTGCGGTTTTTGGAGCAAATCTCTCCTTAGTAATGGGAATGAGCAATGCGGGAGGTATAAAAACTCATGTTAGACTTCTCATCCTGTGATAACATACCTCCTTGACTGACAGAGGATCTTTTTTTCTGACACACCAATAGCTCCAACTACAGTTGCATATGTTTTAGATAATGGTCCAATTGGTTGAGTTACTAATGAATGCTCAGCACCTGTATCTACCATAAAATCTATCTCTAGGCCCCCTACCTCCATTCTGACCATAGGCTCCTGGGGACCTAAAGAAATGGAGTCTAGTCTGTTTTAGTCTTCATAGAGCTCAGCTCCTGCCAGACCGATTAAGTCAGTGTTCTGATCATCTGGGGCATGATGGCTCACCCCTCGATTCTGTGTCTTTGAGCTTCATAGCTGTTACCCACATCCCTTTCTGGGCACTCAGATTACCAATGTCCTTTCTTTTTGCACCACACACACTGATCCTTTTCTAGCCTTGGCTGAGTCTCAAAATCCTCCCAAGCCAAACCTCTCTCTTGTCCATGACCATACCTACATCCACATCCCCTCAGAGTTTCTGACTCTTTCTTAACTAAGGCAGCTGCTAACAGATCAGCCTTCTCTCTCCTGACTTGCCCTCCTTCTTAGCCTCTTCCTCTTGGTTAATGAACACTTTGTGAGCCACATGTATGAGTTAAGTGGCATTCATGCCTTCAAAGACTTCCAATTTCTGAAGCCTCCATCTCACGTCACCCTGCACGTGCCAAAAGCTGCATTTGCCATGCACTGATTTTCAGGGGCCTCTGGATCAAATGGGGTGTAAAGTTGATATGCCTCACAGAGTTTCTCATAAAACTCACTTGGGCTTTCATTAGCCTTCTGGTGAATCTCTGAAATCTTCCCCGTATTTATTGCCTTTTTTCTTCCTGCCTTTATTCCATTTACGAGTGCCTCTGGATATTCTTATAGGTGTTGTATCCCTTCTGCCCACTGAGGTTCCATCAGGGTCTGGCACTGGATATTGGGTCTCTGCATATTGTTGGACATCATTTATGCCTGCTGGGGCATTTCCCTGTAGCCACCAGAGGGCTGCTTGGGTCACCCACTGCCGCTTCTCTGTGTTAATCAATGTTTACAAAAGTTGCTGGCAGTCTGTCCATGCGGGGTTGTGGGTTAAAAAGACTGCATGAAGTCAATGAAGGCCTGGGGCTTCTTCGTGTAAGAGGGAGAGTGTTGTTTCCAATTCAGGATGGTGGTGGTGGGGAAAGCCTGATAGGCAAAGAGTCTTTCTCCCCTCTGTCCTGGCCTTTGGCATCCTGGTAAATTTGTGACCTAGTCTCACAGAGAGGCATCCATAAGGCTTGGATGTGGCGGGAACAGAGTCAGCTGGGGGAGTTATCCCTTTCCCCCTCTCCCTTGACTTTACAGGCGTGTATTTCTGTTCTCCACCAAGGGGTGGCACTAGAGTCTCACTTCTAAGCCTGATTCTCTTGCTGCTTTAGATTCTCTTGCTCGCCTTGCCTTAGGCTACATAGGGATGGATATATTGGTACATAACGGGGTGGGCATCCCTTTCCTCTGGAAGGGCCTGTAGAACTGGTTTTTCTTGGTTTTCCTGCTCTTCGTTTTCCACTATCTGGGTGGTAGGCACTGTGGTCTCCCTTGCTGCTCTTGGTTCTGCTCTAGCTACTAGAGTCTCACAATATATTGCCAGACAGGGCTGTGGCCACTTGGTGCACCTTAGAACCACATTAAACCAAGAGTTAATATATGGAAATTGGTCAGGATGCCCAGGTTGTCTTCCAATCCCGGTTACTACTTTATACACATGACCAGTCACCTCAAGATCTACCGTCCCTTCAGCGGGCACCCAACATTGAAAGAAGGCCATTCTAATTTACAAAGGGTCCTAACTTTTGAGAGGTCAGTTTAACACCATAATCTCCCCCAAAACCTTTCTTAAAATTCTTTAACATGCATTCCAATGGTGTGGGTTTCGGCACCTTTCCTCCCATCTCCTCCCTTGCGATGCACAGTCACCCTAACTTTGACTTCAGACCAGTTAAACTGTCCCCCTTACTGAGTAGGAGGGGGTGTTTTGGGTGCCGCTTGGCATTGAAGAGGCATTGGCATTCATTAACCCCCCTCCCCACACACGCACAATACCTAGATTGTGGGTTCACTTCCTTAAGCCATATGCGGATCACCCCTGGTCACAGCCAGACCCACACTTTGCTCAGAGCATACAGTCCACACTAAAAGACCTGCAGCTCCCATATGTCACTCCCCATGTTGGTTCCTCCTGAACTGTCTCTTTCATGCACTTTTGAGGGAGTATGTTAACTTCTCTTCCTGGGTCCACAAAGGGCATAGTTTCAAAGGCAAGAACTTCCCAGTGCCATGCCTCCACTCACCTCCCCATCCGGGAGACTAGAGATCTTTGTCTAACTTTCACGTGGGAAAGGTAGGCTGTCCAGGTGAGCTTCCTTTGTTTAGAAAAGCCCCCGTAAAGCCTTGGAAGGAGGAGCTCTGTTATGGGCCAGACAGAGTCAAAGATCAGTCACTCCAGCAGAAGTTTGAGGGAATTCCTCTCATGCGACAAGAACTTGAATTGGGCAGGAGCAACTCCCAGATTAAAAGTCCCCCTGCCCCTTACCTGTGCAGACTCCATCTCTGAATCCCCTCCCACAATAGTGCGGGAACTCCCTTCCTCTCTCTCTCTCTGCCTAATACATCGCTTTTCTGCAAAGCTCTTTGAGTCCAATACTTACTTGAACAATATCATTGCGCTGCCAGGGTCTCCTATCCATTCTTGGGTGAGTGAGAGCCTGGAAAAAACATATCCGATCAGGCAACAGCAGCGCCTTTTGGGACGCCCCTGCAGCCTGCTCCCATCGCCCTGTCACACTTTCACACACCTCCCCTTTCCAGCTCCCAATCCTGCTAGGCTTCCTTTCTAAGTCGGCTTAGCGAGCCACTCCTGCTCCTGGTGCCCGCGGGTAGGTGAGTTTCGTCCACGTTGGTGAGCCACTCTCGCTTCCCCAGACCCTCTGGGTCGGACTAACTTCTTACTGAGTCGGCTTAGTGAGCCCCTCTCTTTCCTTGTGCTGACGGGTGTGTGATTTTTGTCCAAATCGGCAAACCACTCTTGGCTCCCCCAGCCCCTCTGGGTCGGACTAACGGTCAGTCCCCGGGAGTTGATCAGACTGCCCCATCCACCCACTCGGGATGGGCTTCTCTTTCCCTTTTTCCCTTTCTTGTTCTTTTTGGGCCCTTAATGCCTTACTGTGGTTCCTAACACACGTTGGTCCTAGGATCATTCTGCAGCCTCTTCCCGGTTCCATTGCACTGTCAGGGTGTTGGGGTTTTGGGGTTCAGGGGAACCCTCAGCTCCCCTGAGAGGACGTTCCTCCAAGGTTCCTGGTCTCCTGCTCTCTCAAGAATGAGAAAGGGGACCAGGTGCACTCACAAAGTAAATACCAGACCCCAAACAGAGTTTTTGCAGAAAGTCAATTTATTTAGGTAAAGAAAGAGAGAAAAAAAAGAGGAGAGAAAACTTCCACAAAGAGTGTGGAAGGGGAGTCCAGAGGAGAAGTCCAGGAGAGAGAAAGGCAGCTTCCAGGAGAGAGTTTGTGGAAGGGGATTCAAACATGAATCCGAAGGGGTGTGGAAGGGGACTTTTAACCTGGGAGGAACTCCCTCCTTCTCCAAGCTCCCTGGCCAATGAAGGGAGTTCCTTAGAACTTCCCCTGGGGTGATTGACTTTTGGATTCTTCCCGCGCCCGCAAAAATTAAAACGGAGACTGTTAAATCTCCCAGATGGAGAGAAATGAGAGGGGGGCATGGCGCTGGGAAGTTCTTGCCCTTAAAAGAACGCCCCCTTGTGGACCTGGAAAGAGAGCACCTTCCCTCAAGGGGAGGGCACCAGGACTCTCCAGAGCCGGTCTCCCCAGTCTCCCTCTCGGGCAGAAATCTTCCCGTTGGCATCTAGGGTCTTGGGTCTCTCTCAGCCTGGTGTCCTGGCCCCACGGGCAAAGGAGACAGCAAGGCTGTCGTCTCTGATCCCAGACAAGCTCACAGAAATGTTGCAGGATTTGAGAGACCAAAGAGACTGTGGAGGTTGCAGGATTATTTTTAGGTACACACCAGCTCAGCTTCGGATCCAAAATGGCTGAGCACTTGACATGGAGGCAGGGTTCCTTTTATTCTCATAAGCACGTGAAAACACAAAGCAGGAAGTGGGCTTACAGAAGTAGACACAAAGGCAGTTAATCAACTCATGACATGTCTCGTGATACGTCTTACACCTTGGAAAAACGTGTTTGCCACTTGAGCTTATCTGCATTGTGACCTCGGAGCTGCTGGGCAAGAAAACAGGAATTTACAGAACATACAAAGAACATGGGGAATAGATAAGGTTAATAGGTTGCAGAGAGAGGCAGTTAATACTTCTCCTTAACTTGGGCCCCAGTGGGGAGACTTTGTTGCAACCAACACTCTAAAGTTATTACAATGTCTTATTATATTGATTTTATTAATTTTTATTATCTTCCCTCTTCATGCTACCTGTCCTTTAGTCACTCAGTAGCCATGTTTGATATCAGATAAAAAATATGTAATATATACAGTTTGGCATAATTTCAAGCATCCACTGGGTGTCTTGGAATTTACCCCTGTGGATAAGTGGTGACTACTGTATTGCTTTAGAGATTGAATTAGGACACCTGTAAAGTGTCTGCTGTTAGGCTGAAAAGGAGGAACTACACAGTAATTTGCGTGGGCTGTATTCTCCCAGTTTAAGTGGAAGGAATCTGCAGAGAGCCTCTCTCAAGTTTTCTTCCTAAACAATGGACAATACCTTCACAAACAGGCTGTTTTTCCTCAGTAAGGATAAAGTCACCCAGAGGCATTCTGTATTCCCTCTGCCTTGGTGCATTTTATAGCCTGCAATTTGAGTATGGATAGAAGTTGTATATATTACCCTAGTGCTTATCTTCACGTACATTTCTGGTTACTAAGGAAGATGTGTTTGGATCTAAGTGTTGTGTGTATTTTAAGAATTTGCACCAAAGCTTCTAGCTTCTTAACAAGGCTACTGACAGGAGACACCCACCACAATAGCATCAGGGGCTGGGTGGGCACCAGAAAAGAAATGTCTAAACCCAGATCACTTCTTATAGGAGATAAATTGTTGTATTTCAGGAAGGGGTATTAAATTGAGATGATAGGGAAGTTTCCATGGTGTAGACGAGCGAATAAAAGTGTACTCCTCTAACCAAGTCAGGAGATGATGTTAATTATTCTTGAGAGACTGGTAGGCAAGACACATAAAATTTCCCATGACTTTGTATGACAGTTCTGGCTCGACTTTTTATAGATTATTTTATAATCCCAAGAAAAACACAGTTAGGAGAAATTCTGGTAGTCGACAATCCTTATGATTCTGAGAGTCTGTAATTTATTTTTTTATCTGAAGGGCTAAGGGTTTTAGAATTTGTATTCTGTAGAATTAAATGAAAATGGAATTTGGTCCACAAAATAGTCTACGTATTAAAGTTTCCAAATTTTATTTGGATAACCCTTATTTCAAACAAAATTTACTAGAAATCTTGTATAGTATTAGCTAACAATTATTTAGAGCTTACCACGTGTCAGACTGTGCACAAAGCATTTGACACCAGCTACCTCATTTCATCTCATACCAATTCTATGATGTAGGTAAGGCTATTATCCCAGTTTTACAGATAGAGAAACTGAAGCAAAAGGATTAATTAACTTGCCAGATAATAGAAATGAGTTGGTTTAGTTGTGGCCTGCAGTTTGGGCTGCTCAACCATGGAGGCTGGTCTTAAGCCTTCGTGAGAAAACCAGTGATGAAGAAAAAAGTGCAAAGGCCAAGGAGTCACTGTGCCTGCTTTGATCAGAGAATCTATCAAGCCAGCTCAGGGAATTAAATTTCTCTACTTCTCCTCTAGAGACAGGGTCTGACTCTGTCACCTAAGCTGGAACACAGTGGCTAGATCACAGCTCACTGCAGCCTTCAACTCCTGAGTTCAAGAGCCTCCTGCCCCAGCCTTTTGAGTAGCTGGGTCTATAGGTGAGTGCGACCATGCTTGGCTTGTTATTTTGTTTTTGTAGAGACAGTTTTACTATGTTGCCCAGGCTAATCTCAAACTCTTGACCTCACGTCATCTTTCCACCTTGACTTCCTGAAGTGATGGGATTACAGGTGTGAGCTACCACACCAGGCCTCTGAGTCATTTTTAGGAAAAATAAGATGGTTACTATTTGCATCCATGTCCAGAAGTGCCATGGTGGTGCCTGATTTGATCTACCTAAAAGTATTTTCTGAAGTGCCTGGAGACTAGGTACGACATAGGTATCGCTTTCATTGGGAGTCATAAATAAACCCACTGACATTTCTATATTCCAAAGCTCAAGTCGCCTCAGTTTTTCCTTTTTAAGAACAAAATGTATTCTGTGACACCATGTGAGGAACTCTTCATACCACAGTATATGCCATACATAGGAAACCCTCCAGTTTCATAGTTAGCAATACCCTGTCTATCCTGCCTGGCTACAGAGGTATCAAAGGTGTGGCGGTCGCAGATCCACTGACATGAGTGCTTTTTGCTAAAACATTGATTGGTGGGTTCCCCCAGTGCCCACAATCTACCACAGTATAGTCCACGTAAGAGGATTACTCCAGGTAAGGGATATTCAGAATCAATGCCCCTGAAATAGGGAGGACCCATATAGCAGTATAACATTTGTTGGAAGCGTTAATTATCAGATAACACAAGTGTTTCCATGTGACAGACAGGGTTCTGACTGTGGTAGATGTAACAGCAGCTGACAGAATCATCCTGAAGTAGGTGTAATTATTATCCCCATGTCATCTATGAAGCATGGAAAATTAAAGAGCTTGCCCAAGTTTAGATTGTAAGTGATGGCTCCAGTCTGGGGCCCAGAATCCATTCCACCCCTTTTTTGTAAGTTTTAAAAACACTGAATTTGAGATTCTGTTGGTATAACAAGCAAGTAGCCATTCATGTCCTCTACCTGTGTTTACTGAGTACATAAGAATGTCATGCATGTTGCTAAGAACTAGAGAAAAGGCTAATTATTAGGGGTCCAAATATGAAAGTCGTTTCTGTCCTTGAGGACTTTACAGTGTAATGAAGGGAATCATACATAAATGGATGATTATAAGTACTGTCATATAGGTTCAAGTATGATAGGTACAAGAATTGAAGGGAACAGTGAGTCTGTACTGGGGTCAACAGAGAAGGCTGAAAGAATGTCCCTAACCTGAGCATTAGAGGAGAAACAGTTGATAGCATGGTAGGGAATGGAAGGGCATTCCAGGCAGGTAGGGTAACATGAGGAAAGAGAGCATGTAGTTGAATGTGCAGGGAGTTTGTGCAAAATGGCTAAATCACTGGATTGGATTGTAGAGTAGGGAGCTGATGGCAATAGATGGAACTGGAGATGTAGGCAGAATCAGGTCATGGAGGGCCTCACACACAAAATAATAGGTGGCTGGACTTCCTCATATTGGTAATGGAAAGCCATGTTCAAGACACACACCTAGTGGGGAAAAGTATTTGGGTTAGATTTTGAAGAAGGATATGGGATGGGGTTCAGGGTGAGCAAATGGAGACTAGGCCAGTAAGTCGAGAGCACTTTGCTTAGAATGATGAGAGGGCAGTCTAATGTAGTACGAGGAAGGAAGGGAGGAAGAGAACCCGTTTAGAGCAGGGTTTCTGCACATTTTGGGCGACATACTTCTTTGTTGTGAAGGGCTGTCCTGTGCACTGCACGGTGTTTGTAGCATCCTCAGCCTCCATCCACTAGATGCCGAGAGCAGGCCCTCCTCCAGTTGTAATCACCAAAAACGTCTCCTGCACAGCAGAATTGCCCCCATTTGAGCTCTACTGTTTTAGATATACTAGTATTAAAACAGAATCAATTGGATTTGGATGTATGGAGAAGGTGGAAAATAATAGGGTTACCTTTAGGGTTTCTACAATGTAGGTGAGAAATAGATGTTGGAAGAAATAGGTTTGATTTTTGAACAGATTAAATCTGAGATACTTGTGGGATATCATAAAAAGAAAGCCAAGAGATAGTTGGATGAATGGGTCTGTGCTCAGAGTATTCTCAGCTGGAGATACAGATTTGGGGATTATTTGCATATGGATGGAAAAAAAATACCATGGGGGTGAATGAGCTCATTCAGGGAGACTCTTGAAGTAAGAAGACCAGGCAGGAACTCTGTGGACAACCAAGAGTTAAGGGTGGTAGAGCACTCTGTAAATCACAGTTTAATTCTTGCCAATAAATGGGAAAAGAGAAGTATGTATCACTATGTCATTTTTAATCAGTAATGAAGACCTTGGTATCCTATGACCCAAGTAGAAGGTAAAATCTCTAAAAAACGCTGTGTGGGGGGAATTGGGAAAATGTGCACAAGATGGTCAGTCTTAAATGCAGTATTTGTTGAATTTATTTTCTCTCGGTGCTTACAGCACAAAACTAAACAAAACCTTAAAGTGCCTCATAGTTATGTTGTGGCAAATGAATACCCAGAAATGCAAGGTTACATTGCAAACCTCATCATACATTTATTAGCAGTGTTGTTTCACTCCCTTGCCATCAATGTTCAAAAACAGCACTGCAATTGAAAGCTCAAGGGAAATGCAGGAGCTTTATATAAAGACCTATTCTTTAGCCTTTGATAAGGTTCTACAGTGGTAATCCTGGAAAAAGTAAAATGTCATGAAGCAATGGACAAAAAGAGCTTACCGGATAGAACGCAAATCCAATAACAAGAAATAGTATCATTTGTGGCAGGCAGGTCAGTGAAGTAGGATGATAATTTCCTCCTGGTGACGTCATTTCCACAGAGTCAGGAAGCTAATTGCCTGCAATGCCAATTATGGTGAGAAGCCTTAGACTAGGGCAGTCGCTACCTGTGCAAAAGGAACTCAGTACTGAAAAGACCGGATGCTTTGGGTAAATAAGTGATTATGCCTGAATATAAGTTAGATACCCTTGTGAGAAATGTTAACTCTTCAGGCCAACAATGTACCACCAGAGGTCCACTCCTAAATAACACTGTGTGTCTTCCTAAGGGCCTTAAAACCAAACCAGCACACTTATCCAAAATGCAGCTTCCACACAGCACGGCTCTATGTGCTGAAAGGAAGACAAACCGAATAAAGTTCTTAAGATAATTTCCCCATCTCACTCATTTGTCAGAAGGAATATCTGCCAGTATTCTCTGCAATACAGGACCTGTGCTTGCCCAATTTCTATGGGGAGCTCTGGACTGCCTTCCTGACTCCAGCTTCTGTCAACCTTTTCTCTCCCTCCCTTTGCCAACATTAGAAAAGAAGTTAACAAATGGATCTAATTACCACAGTGGTTTGAGGCTTCTCAACATTTTTTTTTCCTTCCAGCTGTAAAGATGTCCTCAGACTGAGCTTTACATTCAGAATTGCTGTCAAACTCTCACTTTAATGGGCACTTAAATTTAATGTCAAGCTGATGCCTGTGGAAGACCTTGATTAAATTTGCAAAGAGTAGACTCTAACTGAAACAGAACTTTAGAGTTGTCTCATTTCGCCTTTCAAGCTTAAATCCCAGAAGTTTTCTTTCCTTCTTTGTAAAGAATTACAGAAGTTTGCTTGCAAAGACCCTGAGTATCAATAAGACAGCAAAGTGTAACAAGCAAAATACCCTGCATGCTTTTAGAGAGAGAAGAAATCCCTTAGCTTATTAAAATTCTATGTGAATTAAAGATCTTTCCCATTGCTTTATTCCATTCTCAGCTCCTTCAAAATCTATAACTATTCACTTTTATGACTCTATAATATTATAAGCAGTCCTAAAAAGTTTACTTAAAACCTTCCTAGTGTTCTTTTATGTACACGGCAATTAAGTTTTGTACTGTATGGGCAGAATGAAAAACATTATGGAGAAACAACATGAAAGAAATATGACAGAATCTCTCCTAACAATGTCATTGCATCAACCAGCTACAAATTCCCAACCTAGTTTCTTTCTTCTGCTGTTTCTTCTTTTGTCTTTGATAATCATACAGCCTCTCTTTCTTGAAGAGATAATAAAAGACTAAAAGTTAAAAGATCTGGAAGACTCATATTCTTTTTCACTGGCTACTGTTTTGAAAAGAGGCTGTTGGCTTTTGATTTTTCTTTTGGGTTCTTTTCTACATCACCCAATTCAAACAGGTCTGCTTTCTAAGAAAACAAATCAAAATTGTCAAGACCTGTGAAGCATGAAAAATAAATTGCTTTTTCCAGCTCCAAAAGCACCAGAAAAGCATTAATTTAGATCTTCTTTTATAAACCTCTATCCCCTATCCTCTAATCTATAGACTTCACAGAATGTTTGTATATTCTTCTGTATAATACGTGACAGGAGATCAAACCTTATTATGAATAAATTGAACCTGTAAAACAACTAATATTTAAACTAGTGTTATTTTGGAGTTGGACCAGACACATATAAAACATTCAAGTAGGATGACACAAATTCCTGGGGCTGCCAGTATAAAATCAATAGTCCCCTAAGCTACATCTACCATGCCGTTAATGACCCTGTCCTTTCAGCTGGTGGGAGCACAGGCTTCATAAAAGGAGAACATGAAGCAGTAGAAAAAGACAGCCTTGCTAAACGTTACCAGATACAAAACATTCTATCATAAAATTTCTCATTGAACTACAGTGGCGAGAGTGCTTCTAATATCTCCCTTTTAATACAATGAAGACCTACATTTCTATGCTTGGCTTTCTAAAGCTAACTTAATTCTGTGGTTAAAACAACTCCAGGTAGCATTTGTTCTTTTTTTTAAGGACTTGTGGTTTTGCAGTCCATGGATCAAGTGGTAGGCCATCATCAGATTCCTGTTGAGAACTACAAATGATGAAGGGAGTAGCAGATGGTTTCAGAAGGCGGAGATTTATAGGTGTAATTTGTAGTGGAATAATACTATTTTCTGAACTAGGTAATAATAATTCACCAAGACAAGTGAAAGTTTAGATAGTATCTCATTTAACTATATGTTGCTAAATATTCCAAGAAATTTTTGACTCAGAAGCCTAAAATAAAAACTCAATTAGTTGACATTTTTAGTTTCTGATGATCTGATGCTATTTAATCCTTTTCATCTTGATGGTTTATCACATGATTGAAAACATGGTGCTTCTAACAGTCTAGTTTTCTGATACAGTGTCCTCTTTTCAATTTAGTTAGTATCTGATTCAAAAGGATAAAATAAGTATCCCTCTTTACAGGAAAAGAAGACAGAAATAGACTAATATTTTTCACACACTCCAAGGTAACAGATGAGGAAGAACTATGCTTCAAACCGGATTTCCTGAGCACCCCAAATCCTCTTGGTGAGTGAGGAGAGTCCCGGGAGGAAATCCTTAGTTAGACAAGGGCAACCACGACTGCCCTACAAGGCGTACGTGCCAGGGACCATCAACCTCAACTTACCTCCTTGGCAGAGAGAACAGGGCACTGATCCCATATGTCTGTAATCATCCACATTTGTTAAATTCTATTGCTGGCACTGAAAGGAGGCGGTTACTATAAGTATCAGAATATTCATTATTGAAGTTAATTTACTGAATCTATTTGGTAGTTGACAACAACTACAGGAGTAATAAGGTATGGAAGTTGGATGGTAAAATAAACACTTTAGATGTACAACCTTCTTGCTTGGTAATTGTCCATTCTTCAGGAACCTGCCCCCAGAGTAATGGCAGCAGACAAGGTGTGCCATTATTTTACATAATAAAATATTCCTGTCATTCCTTAATAAATATAAGCTATACAAACTCTTATTTCTTTTAATTCCCAAGACACAGTTCACTCAGGAGAGCTTGCTGCCTCTCAAAGGTGCCTGATGTACAATAACCACAAGTAGGCCAAAAAAAGAAAGAAAAACATTTAAAATCTTCATTGGTGATTAGCAGTGTGTTGGATATTCCAAATTACTACTTTAAAAGCTGAGGTAATGTCCAATCTGTTATGACATAATACGCTCTCCCAATTATACACAAACACTGTCATGTACACTTTGATATTAACAAAAATGGTCCAGAAAAGGACTGAGTCAAAATTACAAAGTGATAAGACTTAAAATCAAATTTGTTCTTAACTTTATTACAGTTTCTGGGGGACTTTAACCAGTCCCCAAAGCTATTTTTATCTCCTAGAACAGGACTTAAATGGCACCATTCAAGTGATTGATAGATTTTAACAGAAACTCTTCCTCTTTTCTTCTGTCAAAGCAAAATACAGTGAAGGTCTTTGTTTTTACCTCAAACCTGCTTTCCTAATAAATGTATGCATACATGTAGATGGACTGGAATGCAGTAAAGAGAGAAGTTAAACAAAAAGATTAAAAAAAGAAAAAGGCCAGGCACAGTGGCTCACACCTGTATTACCAGCACTTTGGGAGGCTGAGGTGTGAGGATCGCTTGAGCCCCCGAGTTTGAGATCTACCTGGGCAACAGAGGGAGCCCTCCATCTCTACAAAAAAAAAATTTTTTTTAATTAGCTGGGTATGGGGTACACATCAGTGGTCCCAACTGCTCAGGAGGCTGAGGCAGGAGGACCACTTGAGCTGGGAAGGTTAAGGCTGCAATCAGCTGTGACTGTGCCACTGCACTCCAGCCTGGGTGACAGAGTGAAATCTTTTTTCAGTTACAAAGAAGGTGAAATCTTACAAACAGGAAATGAAAGCTATTGAGGAAAAAGGGTTACTAAATTGCCTAAAAATCATTCATTAAAGTAATCTTCTAGTCCTTCTATATCCATTTCCATAGAGGAATTTAAAGACGCCAGAGCAGATGATGCATCCTTGGTTTTCTGGATACTTGGTTTGGGTTGAGAAGTTTCTGGTTGGATGGGTTCCTTCTTTATGTCTTTACCACCATTTAGAATACGTTGGCTCTCACAAAAGAACTGATTAGGATGATTCAAAGAAAAGCCGCAATCATCCACCTGTACGAGGAAGGAAATTTATATTGCATTAATATATAGCAAAACTATGAACACATGAGTTTCAAAAACTGTTCTAGTCCTTGTTCAAAACTTAATACCTGAAACATGGATTCTGGTTGTTCACATTCTAACACTTAATTCACTACTTACACCATTTCATTCAAAGATAGTGTTAACCACTACCCAAACATTAAAGGTTCCTGCGTTTATATTTCTAGCCTGAGCCTGTGTTTGGCTCCAGTTCCCTATCTAGTTTCAGTCCCATATCCAACACCTACTCAACATCTAAGATGGCTCAAAGGCAGCTCAACCCAATAGGAAACATGTCCTTGCCCCTCTGCCCAACCTTTGCTTTCAGGGACTGGAATCACCATTCACCCTTGGGGAATACTAGACACCTTTCTCTCACCCCCGCCCCCGCCAACCCCCACCCCCATCTACACCATGCCCTCCGTTCTGGCAATACCCAAACCATTACCAATTCTGGTTGACAATTACCTCCAAATAAAAAAAGTAGAAAACCATAAACATATGTTTGAAATACAAACGTGTGTGTGTGTGTGTGTATGTGTGTGTGTGTGTGTGTGTGACATTGCGTGTTAGGCACAGATTAGGGACCTGTGTGATTCATTATTGTATCCCCAGTTCCAAGCAAAAGGCCTACCACATTAGAGGCCAATAAATATTTGTGGGGTTTAAGTGATCGTAAAATCACTTTTGATCATTTTGATACTGGTCCCTGATAGCACTTGTGTTTTAGAACTTACTTGTAAGTCTGGCATATACAATCTCATTTAGTATGATATAAACTGAAAAAGCAATCTAAGTCAGTGTAATTCTTCATTCTAATCTTGGCCTTTCCTTGGTCTCTTTATATTAAATCTCTTCTTGTAATTTTCACTGTGACTGAACACAAACATGCCTAGTTCATAATTTGTTATTTTTTACAAAGACTATCATTAAACTTTAATTTTGAGTATCATTTCAAATTATCACTGTAGCATCTCTCCTTACATGCAGTTTTGCCTTCTACAGTCTCAAATCCCTGCATTTCCGCCTTCTGCAGCTGGAGTTGACAACAAAAAGATCATTTTGCTTAAGTGAGTGACTGGTTGGATGGGTTTCTTTGACGGTATTTTCATTTATCAAGTTTTTGGAGACTGAGAAGTCATTCCATTTGTTTTGTTCATCTGTCTTGTATTAACTAATCTTTTTACATTTCACCCTTTGTACTGTAATGACTTGCACACTGTAGGTATCTAGTAAATATCTGGTGAGGTGAACCCAGAAATAGTGTATACCAGTGATAATTCTGCATATTTAATTAAAGACTTACTATATTAAAGACTGTGTTATAAGCTATTTGCTTTTCAGCATACAGGAATGCATTTGACTAACTCAAATTTCCAGCTCAGTAAGTCATATACTTAAAAACTTCTACCAAGAATGGAGAAGTGATAACGGTCACAGATAAAGGCCTATTACACTCTATGATAGAGAGAAATTTCAGCTGGGGAGATCAAGGAGGGCTTTGACAGGGAAGTGCTATTTGAGTTGGTTCTGGAAAGACGGAGAGAGTGAAAAGCTGGGATGATGAGAGGAAGGGAAATATTTGCAGCAGGACCACGTGAGCATGGTAAAGAGGTAATGCCCTGGGAAAGCAAATAATAAATAGTTCACATAGCTTGGTATGAAAGGCACATACAAAAAAACAATAAGGAATGAGGTTGGAAAGACAGGCGGGGCTAGCCTGAGACGGCCTTGAAAACCAGGATAAGTGGTCAAGACCTAATTCTCTATGCAACAAAGAGTCATGAAAAACCCTTAAACAGAGATGCGGCACGATTAAAACTATGTATAATTTTATAGTAGATTAAAATCAATTGGCCAGGGAAAAGGGGGTTGCTGTTATGGTCCGGCATGAACCCTACTGGTAGACAGACCAACAGACAGAGACACGTCTTTTCTGCTAATACTTATTTAAGCATCCCAGGAATCTCAGATTCTTTTTTGCCAGTTGTTAATACATGTTAGGCTGATAATTTTACAATAATTCCAGTGTGTAACTGATGGATAGTACAGAGACTGATTTTACAAGTTACAGATCGTTAAGAAAAAATTTTTATTTTGCTTTTTTCTTTTTAACTTAGCTGCTTGACTTCAAAATGTTTCCTGAATGTTGTATATTATTAACAATGGGATCATTTATGAACTTCTTTATTATATTCTATATTCACCCCATTCAATAAAAACTGGGAAATCCAATATAAATTTTGCATTTTGCAATGTGTTTCACAAAAAGTAAATTTATTGTCTAATACATTTTAATCAGAAGGCTTTATAGATTGTAAACAGAAAATTAGAGATTAGAAAGACCTTGGGGAGTCCATTAAATTGAATCTCCTCCATGTACAGAGGCCTAAGGAATTTATTCAGTCATGGAATTAATAACTGGTTTTGTCTGATTTAATATTCAGGCTTTTTGACTAGGTCATTAGTTGCTCTGAAATCTGTTTTAAGAGATTGTATGCAAAATCAAACTGATAATGATATTCCCACTATAAATTTTATTTCTAGAGATAAACTTGGCTATAAAGATTATAAAAACATAGTTGTATTATCTTATGAAAAATAACCTAAAACCTTATGCCATAATAATATGTTGGGGATTTTCTACACCTTGCTTCAAGTTGTCAGTTTTCAATACATTTATTAGACTTCAATGTGGACAAAATGAAATAGGATAATCTTTTTAAAGTCTGAGTTTCTTCATCTATGAAATGGAGATAATTATAGTGTTAGGTCAGAGGGTTGCCATGGGAAAAGCAAAGAAATATGAATGTAAAATAGAGTTCTTAGTTCTATGAAATCCAAATTAAATGCTTTTTAAAGACTCAAGAAAGGCAAGTTACTTTTTAAAAAAAGAAGTTGAATTCATAGGAGGGTAGGGAGAAAGATCCTATTGCTTTGTATATATCAAGTTCCTTTTCTACTTTAAGGAATCCAAGTTGGAAATTGTTGATGCTGTATTATGGGTACTGTTTATGAGAGAAAGATAAAATCAAATTCCAAGCACTATACTATGCTCAAAATACCTTGCCCTAACAAATAAATGCCATTTAAGCGTCTTAACTTCAAGATACCATATTTAAGGTATGTGCATATGTTTAATGAATCCCCATTTTAATTAATATTTTTAATTAACTATTAAAACAGTGCCAAGGGCCATCTGTGCCATGGCTTTGTGATGCTGTTTCTCCTTTTTCTTGATCTGCAGTTGTCCTTAACTAATTTTTTTAAGCTCATTGTGATCTATTAAGTTGCTTGATAACAAAATGAGATTATGAAGTTTCCTTTTTATAGAGTTCTGTTTTCTTCTAGGATGAGTTATTTGTGTTCTGAGCATTTCTTTCATTTTTAAAGGAAGTGTATATGGCTGTCACTCAGTTTCCTTTTGTCTTGTTTAGAAAAATAAACTTAGGGGTTTTCTGTGTGTGGGGGAAGGGGAAGAGCATAAACTAAATAGAATTAGATAAAGGAAGAGCGAAAAAGAGGCATCCACATCTAAATCCTCCATTTCACTTATTTCTGCTCGAGTCAGCAGCTATTTCCTTTACTCCTTGTTTGGAAATATTAAGTGAGCATTTTCATGACTTTGTCTACTACGACTTGTGTTTCTTTCCTTGCCCCTTTTCTTTTTTGGTTGCTATCAGTGATGTTTGTCTTTATGGTTGTTGATTTTTAAAATTACGTTTTGTGCCTTATTTTAGGTATTGAGACAGGAAAATTCTGTGAAGTGTTTGCATTCTACCACACTCGCTTGGTCATAGTGTTTCAGATCCAAAGTCCTGTAAAGGATCTGAAACATGTTCAGGGATCTAGAGGAAGGTGGGTGGAATGGATACATTATAAATTTTAGATTTCATCTTAAGAGAAATAGGAAACCATTAAAGGTTTTTAAAAAGCAGGTTACTGAAATGATCAGATTCCTCTATTTTAAAGATCACTTCAGCAGCTGTGTGGAGGAGAAAGAATTGGAATGGGGCATGCGTAGATGCTGGGAAATGAGTTAGGACGCTATTGCAGCGATCCAAGTGAGATGATGGTGGCTTCTAGCCCAGCATTCTAACTGATATCCATAATGATGACCCTGAGTTATTATAAAAAGGCTTAATTGTATTGCATATATCCTGTTTAAGATTGCAGGAAACTGTGATAGGTTTTAATAAGATTTCTCTAGAGATTTATATGGTAGGGAAAAATTATGCTCAGCCATTTGGAAAGTAAGTACCCAGTTTCTCAGTGTCCAAAGGGGTCTACCTCTGAAAACATTATTTTCTATTAAAATTGAGTGGTTAGCCTAACGTTTTCATTTATACGTGGAACAAGCAGAAAGTAAAGAATATACTATTAGCATAAAATTATCTTAAACACTGACCCTAAAAATACAGAGGAAAACAGATTTCAAGCAGGCCAGCTTTTGAAATCTACTAAATGAATCTCTCTCAAACATTTGGTTAGAATCAGCACATTCTGCACACAGTGACCTTGACACAAACTTGGGTCTCATATTTCTGCCACTGCAAATGTAGATTTTGAAGGAATGAAAGCAATATTGTTTTACCTATGGGATATTTGGGTTTTAATCAAGAGGTTTTGCAATGACAGCTTATAATGAGGCAGCTGGTATTACCAAAAAAGCCATATGGAACTATCATAGTGCTGCTGCAAATGGTATCAATTAACTGGTTCATTTTCAAAACTTTCATTTAAGTGAGTTTGATCACAGAGGCTTCGGGAAAATAAACATAAAGTTTTATTTGGGGGAGAGGTTAGGATGGCAGAAACCTGACAATTAAAACAGATTCCATTTTTAAATTAAATTAGAAAAAATCATAAATGAAGGAGGATATTCACATCTAAAAATCTATAGAGAGCTAGTGAATATAAATAGCCTTTTTATTTTGTTGATTTATACATGGTTTAAGTTAGACTATTTCTGTATGTGAGGGGATTTAGATATACAACTTTCCAATATCTTCATTAATCGAAGACAAGTTTTAAAAATTGGCAATAGTAGCAATACACGTGGGAATAATCAATAGGAGAGATAATACAGAAGCAGACTTGAGAACTAAAAGAAAAACCACACCTTACTTTTTGGTGATTATACCACAAACTCAATGTTTAAATCTAATTTTCCTATTTTATTCTTATAAAAAGGAAAGAGATTGGATAACAGACCTTATTTGTGAAAGTTCTGAGGCCTCTTAATTAAAAGGGTCCCAAATGACTAAAAGAACACATATGAAATTACAACTCCCAAGCTGACCAAGCAAATTAAGGAATGCAGTCTTCGAGAGAGTGAGTCATTCAAACCTGGTGTTGAGAATAGCAAACATGGCTTATCTGGCGAGATTCCTACTGTGATAAAAATAACGAGGTTTTTTGTTGCTTACTATTTTCTTGATGTTTACTCCTTGAAATTTTGTTTAAAAAAAGTTCTTAAATAAGAATAACAGTTTCAAAAGTTAGGTGTAGAAGAAAGAGGACAAGAACCCACAACAGACTGGGGTTCTAGCTGTAGATCTTCTATTGACCAATTACAGCATGTAAGGCAAGTTAGGCATCTGTTGTTTTTGGTATGGTTGGATCAGAAGATCTGTAAAGTCCCTCCATGTTTACCATGCTATGAAGATAAACAGGAAAATGCCAATTACCTCTACTGTCATTATAACAAATTTAGTTCCAAATACCATAGGGCAGCACAGTCATCGTTAGGCACACAAGCTTTAGGTGAGTTAGACGGCTGGAATTTAAATCTAAGTTCCATTTGCTATAAGTAATATGACCCTACACAGGTTGTTTAACAAATTTTATTCACAGACAGGGATATATACGTATAGTATCTTGCTGTAGTGTCAATCAAAAGAGCTAATTAATGCATTCAAAAATTTTAGTGCTGTGCCTGGTACACATTAAGGCAGGGGTTCCTGACCCCCTTGGCCACAGACTAGTACCAGTCCAAGGCCTGTTAGGAATTGGGCCGCACAGCAGAAGATGGTGCAGTTGGTGAGTGGAGCTTCATCTCTATTTACAGCCACTCCCCATCATTTGCATCACTGCCTAAGCGCCACCTCCTATCAAATCAGCAGGTCTCATATTTCATATTTCTTAGATTGCCATGGTGGTGCAAACCCTATTGTGAACCACGTATGCAAGGGATCTAGGTTGTGTGCTTACCATGATAATCTCATGCGGCCTCCCACCAGCCCCTGTCAGTCCATGGAAAAATTTTCTTCCCTGAAACTGGTACATGGTGCCAGAAAGGTTGGGGATCACTGCATTAAGGGTTCTGTAGATATTGGCTGGTATTACTTTTATTATTTTAATTATTATTGCTAATATAATAGGTTTTTCCTATGAGATATATTTTATCAAGTAAGAAATTCTAAAATTATATAACCATAACAGAAAAACTACTTTGTAACAACTAAACAGAAAACATAAAAATAATTGTAAAACTTTAGCATGGCAGCTGATGATGATTTCAAGAAATGCAGCTTCTTTTTCGGGGAGGGTCATGGATCTGTAATAAACACCATGGACCCCAGAAAAATGCACATATGTACTTAGAGACAAAATGTTTCAAGAAGTACAAACATCTCCAAAGTCCATTCTTGGATGTCTTTCTGAGGTTAGAAATCCAGGCTCAAGATCAGTGGATGCAAACTTAGGGGCCAGAGAGGGCAGAACTGGACTTGTAGATATGTGTTGTGGGCCTGCAGAGGGCATCACAATTTGTCAATGTGAATGCCTCTGACAGGGCATTACATCTTCAGTGTTTGTCAATGTGAATGCCTCTAATAGGGCATAACGTCTTCTGTGCACCATAATTCTACCATACTCTCTGATATTAATCTCAGGCAGCTTCACTTACTGGGGTTATTTGCCCCATCTCTGTAGGCCTCTGAGTTTGTGACACTGGCTTTACACACTTCAAAATCTATTCTGTGCCAGACTGGGTCATTCCACACTTACTCCAATAACCAAGCAGGTTTTTTTGTACTAAGGAAACTGCCAAGATAAAAACCAAACACATTTCCCTGACTCCTTTATAGTTAGGGGTCCACATGCAATCTAGGTTTTGCCATGCAGATAACTATGAGACTTGGGAAGTAGATCACAGTAACATCAGGTGGCAGGCTGGGTGCAGTGGCTCACAGCTGTAAGCCTAGCACTTTGGGAGGCTGAGGGGGGTGGATCACAAGGTCAGGAGATTGTGACCATCCTGGCTAACATTGTGAAACCCCGTCTCTACTAAAAACACAAAAAATTAGCTGGGCATGGTGGTATGTGCCTGTAATCCCAGCTACTTGGGAGGCTGAGGCAGGAGAATTGCTTAGACCCAGAGGCGGAGGTTGCAGTGAGCCGAGATTGCACCACTACACTCCAGCCTGGGCAACAGAGCAAGACTCCATCTTTAAATGAATGAATGATCAGATTTTCTGCATGGAAGATTGCAAAAGCCTTTGGTTCTTCTAGGTACCTATGGCAGAGGTTCCAGATCTAGTCTAGAGGTTGGCAAATCTAGGGCCATGGGTCAAACTGGGTCTACTACCTAATTTTATAAATAAAGTTCTAGTGGATCAACAGTCATGCCCGTTCATTTGCATGTTTCTATGGCTGCTTTTGCACTACAACAGTAAGGCTGAGTAGCTGTGACACAGACCATATGGACTGTGAAGCCTAAAATTTTTACACTCTACTCTTTACAGAAAACCTTTATTGACCCTTGGTCTCATCCTCAGATAGGGAGTGGTGGGTGACAGCTGCAGTCAAGATTTTCTCACGATGTAGTTTCTCCTAGTTACAAAATATTCCTGGTTTTGCAGCATCCAAGCTTAGTTGTCTGGTCCTTCGGTAAATGCTATAAGTTACCTAACACCATGCAATCCCCCTTTCTGCTGAAAATAGAGTGGTTTCCATTGCTGCAACTAAAAACCCTGAATGTGACACTGTAACAAAAGACAAAGAATTAGGATATAACGTAAAAAAAATACATATATACTTACATTATGTATCATCTCAAAGTATTTCTGACAGGCTACTTGGTAATGCGTTCCCTTTACTAAATCCAAAATCTAAAATGAATGAGGAAAAAGAGAAATAAAAATTAGAAATTAAATTTTTTTCTAAACCACTGTAGCTCACAGTTGTGGGCCTTTTCATAATCTTCATTCCAGACAGGAAATGCAATAAATCATGTAGCATGCTATAGTTCTGCAGCCTGGACACAGTGATAATTCTGACATTACACAGTAGTGGTTTAGGTCAGCATTAAACCACAGATGACAAGAGATAGTCAATGATCTTTCTGACCTACCAACTGTGCATTTTAATAACTTTACCTCACCAACAAGATGAAAACAGATCTTGGTACGATGACTTTGACAGTTATTGTCAGAACATCATATTCCAACATCTCTCCCAAAACTGTAGATAGAAATCTAGTAATCTAATGGTTGGTGCATGAAGCAATCAAGTATACTACTTAATTTTATTTTCCACATTAATAGTTTATACAGATATAGCAGAAAATACTGCTGTGCGCCCATCAGGAAAATTTAATGTAAACCCTTTCGGACAAGTATCTGTGAAGAGGGAACGCTTTTACCTTCAGTGAGATTTGTCCTTTTTGAAATGAAGTTATTTCTAGTAAAGCTCAGCAGAATATGAGAGTGAATAGTCTATTCTGAACACCTATTAGGAACATCATCCTATCTTTTGTAAATACAATTTGCTTTCCAATTCTGCTTCATGTAATCTCTTCAGAGCGGTGCAAACTCCCATCCTTATCAGCAGAGTGCAGTGTCAGTTGAAATTTGTAAAGTTTCATTGCCTCCCACAAGCCCCCAAATAAATAAAACACATATTTGGCCTATTTATCAAATACAGTAAAATGCTGGAATTAAGAGATAACCTAAAATGACGGGAAACTTAATAATTCTGGAGAAATGTTAATTTCCATTTCTTTGTGTGTGTGTGTGTGTGTGTGTGTGTCTGTGTGTGTGTGTGTTTTAAAAGGCTGACCTTCCTGTCACAAAAAGAAAGCAACATGGGGTCTCAAATTCCTACTATCCTCATTATTGAATATAGCTTTACATTATCTGACAGATACACAAAAAAATTACAGTTACAGAACAGGCATTATGGAATACTGACAAGAATGTGCTTCAAAAATTGTTTTTCTCTGATTGTCTTATAGATTACATTTCTGAATTTTGTATCACCTTTTATTAAATCATATATGAAAGACCTATGTAACTTCCAGCCAACTACAAAGCCCAGGATTCTACAGGTCTGCCTATCTGGCCTGTCTACTTTTCTTGAATTATTGGAGCAAAAATGAAAATTTAATCAATTGAAAATGAGACTTCATTTTTAAATTTATTCTGAAAGTTTTCCAAGTAATGCTAACACTCTGAGTCCATACTGTCTGATGTTCTTACACACCGGTTTTCAAATTGTGATGAGATAAACTTGCTAATAATTATTAACAAATATCTATAATAATATATTAATATCTGAATTAGAGTTCTGGAAAAGTGAAGACTTCAAACATAAATTTAAGCTTTAGATAATGCCATAAATTACCTGAGATGGAAATGAATTCACAGAAATAAAAAAGCCAAACCATGTAAAAAGTAAATATGTAAATATTTTATGTATGTGTGTGTGTGTGTGTGTGTGTGTGTGTGTGTGTGTGTGTATATGTTTGGAAAACATGCTATAAAGAAATACTTATAAATCATCATACTAAAAAATGTAGCTGGGTAATCCACATGTGTAAAAAACTTACTAAAGAAAACTGAAAAGCCACAGGATGTGAGAAAAACAGATTGCAAATTTTAGGTTCCATATAAAAATTAAGTTTAGATTAATCACACTACAGTCTTCCCCTGACCTGACCCCAACACAGAGAAGGATCTTCCTTAACAAAAATAATTTACTTTTATTTTTGTTTTATCTTACTAGGATGAATTTTTATTTGAAATCTGCTTGCAAATCTATAAACAAACCATTCAGCCACGATCAGAATAGCTAAAACGATTTTAAACATGTCCCAGCATATTTGAGATAAACAACGGTTTCTGTAAATATGTAAAGATGTGATGAGAAAAAAAGGCAATAGAGGTTTTTGAGGTAAGCAGGTACCACTGGTAGATACTTTTATCTTCATTTCAGAAATGAGGAAACATTTAAATTGGGGTATCTGTTTCCTGAGGGTGAGGGCCATTAAATGCAGAAAGAATTTTTAAAATCACATACAAATCAATAATTTTTCTTTTAAAGGAAGACAACTTACGTGCTTTTAAAATTAAGATAGAAAACATGAAACATTACTCAAAAAATCCAACTAAGGAATACACAGTTTCATTTCAGATTATGATCTATATCACAGAGATACAGGAAAAGAAAATGTGGGCCAATGAATGAAGTTTGACTTTTTCTCGGAGTAAAATGGAGAGCTACTCCGGTATACGATGTGCAGGACTAAAGTGAACTGACATTTACAGAGGGTTCATTTCTGCCTGCTATGCTGGGAACAGACTGGAAAGGACAGAGGTAGAAACAGGGAGCTTACAGGGAGCTTATTACAGGAATTCAGCGAATAGATGGTAGATCCATGGACCAGGGTAGTGTTATCAGTAGTGGTGGTAAGTGGTCAGATTTGGAGACAGAAGGATTTCCTACTTAATGGCCATAACGTATTTCTAAAATCAGGTGTTCTGCATGAAAATACTCAAGAGGAACCTGTCCTCCAATGTCTTAAAATAATGCATGACATGCCACTCAACCCTTTGCCCTGCCAGCTGATTTCCTAAATAACTAGTTCTAAAACTCAGGAAAATGCCAATATATGAAAACAAACCTTTCATATTAAAAAAATGGAAAATACCAAAAATATCACTTAGTAGCCACTAAACAGTATGATTAACAGATTTTTGTGTGTGTAGAAAAAGCAGTATGATACCTCATGTCTCAGCGTTAGCAACATCTTAGATACACACTTTGCTGACATCAAAATGTTCCCAAGTGATTCTGATGTTCTAGCATTTGTATACGGTGTGCAACTTGAGACTTTTTCTGCACTTTGTTTTGTTAAATTTTTCCAGTATGAACATCACTGCTAAGCACCATATTAAAATATTCTACAGGTAACTCTATTTTGATGTTGATGCTAATACAACTTGCTGATGGTTTGGATGACACCAAGGGAAGAAATACAAGCTAAAAATCAGGTGAAGAAAATGAAGAATTAAGAACTAAGGTATGACCAAGAAGACACTAAAAATCACTTTATGATATAGGATCAAAATTACCTGGCAAACACCAAAATCTAAGAACAGATGCCTAAGGTGGACTGTGTGAAACAGAATTGAGGATCAAATTTCCACAAGACACCTATACCCCATGGAATGCTATGCAACCTTTAAAAAGAACAAAACTGTGTCCTCAGCCTCCCAAGTAGCTGACATTACAGACACATGCCACCACACCCAGCTAATTTTTTTTTAGTAGAGATGGGGTTTCACAACCATGTTGCCATAAAGGAAATGATTTTGTTCTTTTTTATGGCTACATAGTATTCTATGGTGTATATGTATCTTACGGAAATTTGACCCTAAATTCTGTTTCACACCGTCCACTTTAGGCATCTGTTCTTGGATTTTGGTGCTTGCCAGGTTTGTAATTTTGATCCTATATCGAAACTGAATTTTAGTGTCTTATTCATAACTTAATTATTAATTCTTCATTTCATTTATGTGGTTTGTAAGCATCAAAATGTAACCCACAGCTCACAAAAGACATCCACTGAACATTGACACTAACTCTCCAGTGTTCATGCTCCATTCTGAAAGAACCAGAGCACCTTATAAGGTGCTCTTGCATATAGCATTAATACCAAAAGAACAGTTTTCCAAAGGTCAGAGGAAACGAAATCAGGGGTCTATTCTGATGCTGGGGCCAGAAGTTTCCTAATTCTGTTTTAGAAAAATAGCAGACATTTTAAACAGTCTTATCAAATAAAGACATTTAAAAACACAGAATTTTTATTTTAAGAAAAAACTCCTATAAAGATCTAAGATTATTATGCAAATGGCAGTATGACTTCGTTTTTAATGCCAATATTTCCAGATAAAGTACGAAATGTCAAGTGTAACAATCCATTTACTGTTCTCATCTAGTTCATCAGTAATCAAAAGGCTAAGAAAAAGTGAATAGCGGCCAAGTACAGTGGCTCACGCCTGTAATCCCAGCACTTTGCGAGGCCAAGGCACGCAGATCACGAGGTCAGGAGTTCAAGATCAGCCTGACCAACATGGTGAAATCATGTCTCTACTAAAAATACAAAAATTAGCTGGGCATGGTGGCACATATCTGCAATCGCAGCTACTCGGGAGGCTGAGGCAGGAGAATCGCGTGAACCCGGGAGGTGGAAGTTACAGAGAGCTGTGATTGCACCATTGCACTCCAGCCTGGGCAACAGGGCAAGACTCCGTCTCAAAAAAAAAAAAAAAAAAAGAAAAGAAAAGGTGAATAGCAGTGACAGCAAACTACAATATTTTGGTAATTTGTATTTTTAAACTTCTTTTTGTTTTTGAGACAGCGTCTCACTCTGTCACCCAGGCTGGAGGGCACAATCTTGGCTCATCACAACCTCCATCTCCCAGGTCCAAGTGATTCTCCTGCCTCAGCTCTCAAGTAGCTGGAATTTCAGGTGTGCACCATAACACCCAGCTAATACTTGTATTTTCAGTAGAGATGGGGTTTTGCCACGTTGGCCAGGCTGGTCTCAAACTCTTGGCCTCAAGCAATTTGCAAGCTCGGCCCCCAAAAGTGCCGGGATTACAGGTGTGAGCTACCATGCCTGGCCTCTCTTTATTTTTAACTATTCTCTGTCAGTTCAATAAAGTACACCAGTAAAAATATTAGAGTTTTTAAAAATAGGCTGGATGTGGTGGCTCACACCTATAATCCCAGCACTTTGGGAGGTCAGGGCAGGCAAAACGCTTAAGTCCAGGAGTTCAAGACCAGCCTAGGCAACATGGCAAAACCCTGTCTCTAATAAAAATACAAAAAATTAGCCAGGTGTGGTGGCACATGCCTGTAGTCCCAGCTGCTTAGGGGGCTGAGATGGGAGGTTTGCTTGAGTCGGGGAGGTCGAGGCTGCAGTGAGCTCTGACCATGCCACTGCACTCCAGCCTGGATGACAGAGTGAGACTCCGTCTTGACCAAAAAAAAAAAAAAAAAAAAAAGGCAATGCAGTTTTTCATCTTCACAAAAAAAGTTCATATTGGTATTTGCTAAGTTTACTAGAAGTATTAATTATACTTCATCTACTATTTCGTCCTCAAGATGAATTACTGATTTGGTTTTTTTCTGTAAGAGAATTCTAATAAAGTACCTAACCAAAGACATCCTTGCTGTTCAGGAGCAAAAAGCAAACAAAGTTATATTTTTCTGATTTAATCAGTGATAGATCACAGCCAGCTGATAGGGCATACATGACACAGAACACTGGTGGGAAAGCTATAGGTATGCATACTTACAACACATACATATACAAAAATAGAACTCTCTCTTTTTATAAACACACAACATTTTATACTTTGAAACACATTCCTTCCCTCTTGCTTAATACTCTACTCTCTAATATTTCCAGCCAGCTGCAAATTCCTCTCTCTGTTTTGCTTCAATGCCTGCCAAGGAGGTTCAGATGATTACCTGGCAACAGACTGCAGCCACCTGCCTATCTTTGGCTTTGGTGAACAGAGGGCTGTATAGCTAGGTATGCTGCACTCACCAATTAGATATGTGGCTAATCTAATTCAAGGTCATGTTTTGTCTTATTTAAAAGTGGTAACAAGCTTGCTTCTTCCTAAAAAGCTGAACCTTTTAAAACTAGACCAGACTGCTATTTTCCACTCCATTACTAACCTTCCCATATTTCAAAGGTAAAAGATAATGTGGTGGAGATGCCAAGTCTTACACGTTTTTGAACACATGACTTTGCCCCCATTCCTCATACACTCAGCACAGTTTAACCTGCTGCTGTCTTACACCTCTCCTGTGACCTTCACCTACTGGCAGATCAGGGCCAAGTTTCCCTCTCCTGAAGATGTGCTTTCGTTTGTTTAAAACATCTTCTGTCAAGAATTTTTCGGACTCACTCTTTATTGTCTATAAACGAAGTTATCTGAGTCAATTCTATCTCCAAATGTCATTAAAATCTGCCTTTTTCTCTCCTATTTTCAAGCCTTCATCATTCTCTTTTTTTATTGCAAAGATTTTTGATTTATACTTTCTTCATTCAAGATAGCTTCCACATTGCCACCAGAGTATCTCTTCCAGAAGCCATATCTAATCCTAGCATGGCTGGGCACAAACTCTGCATGATGATTCACAGGTTCCTACCCTGTCCTACCTGGCCACTGGCTCCTCCTCCTCCTCTAGTCTAACTTCTCCTACATTGTGCTCTTTGGAACTTTAGCTCACAAAATCCTAGCAATGATTGGGGGTTTTCTCGTCTAATACCTTGTTTAACTGGCATTAATCCACAATTACCTATGTTTCTTTATGGTAGAACTTAATAGGGTAACATTTCTCCAACTAATTTCTCCTCAGAATCCATTTTTCATAGATCTCAGGACTAGAGTTCCTCAAAACACACCAGACAACCTTATCTAAATTAATAGGGTTGCCTCCACAAGTCTCATTCTTCTCCTTTATCCTGCCATAGTTTTCTTTCACTACACTTACTTGTTTGTCTGTGATATGGTTTGGCTCTATCCCCGCCCAAATCTCATCTTGAATTGTAGCTCCCATAATTCCCACGTGTCATGGAAGGGAAGACCCGGTGGGAGATAACTGAATTATGCAGGCGACTTCCCCTACACTGTTCCTTGTAGTAGTGAATAAGTCTCACAAGATCTGATGATGGTTTTATAAGAGGAAATCCCTTTCATTTGGATCTCATTCTCTCCTCTGCTGCCATGTAAGACGTGCCTTTCACCTCCCACCATGATTCTGAGGCCTCCCAAGCCACGTGGAATTGTGAGTCCATTAAACCTTTTTTCCTTTATAATGTACCTAGTCTTGGCTATATCTTTATTAGCAGCATAAACAGATAATACAGTCTGTCTCCCCCAAGGAAATATCAGCTTCATCAAGGCAGAAGTCTCTCAAGTTTTAGTCATCATTATATTCCCAATGTCTACAGTCATAACCCAATTATTTGTTGATGTTGAATGAATGCTGCTCCTCTGGCCTGATCTGTCTTATATCCCTCCACAGCGGAAAGTCCTACTCAGCTTTCAAACCCAGTTAAAATGTTGCTTCCTATATGAGGCATTCCCTTTTGCTCCCTCTTCAGCATAAGATCTTTCCCCTCTGATTCTATAACTGGCACTCTAAATATATTCTTATAAAAGCATGTCACATACTTTATTACAGTTAATTATGAAAGTACTTATAGTACTCTACTGTAGTCAGGTACCGATAAAAGGATTGTTGAGAAGCAATTTAAACTGCTACCCAAAATAATGATTTTCTCAATGCACATTAATACCAACATTTTGGATTAAAGGATTTACGCACTTAGGAAACATTAACAACTAAGTAAACTTAGCAAGCAAGGAGGGAAGGAAAGAGTAGAAGAGAGGAAAGATAATTAGGGGGAAGGGAGGACAAATGAGAAGACACACGTAAAGCCGGCTTACAGACATGGAGAACCGTGGTTTAGTTACTAATTATTACTGTGCTTTAGTATTCTGGTTTTTGGCCTAATATAAAAGCAAGCCACTTCAGAATCACTATGCCCTATGATGTTTTTGAAAATAATGAAAGATATTTATACTGATTTAATAATTACTTTAGAAGATTACACTTATTAAAAGATGCATCATATCTCCTAGATATGGTATTGAAAACAGAAGCTAGTATTAAAATCTGTCACTTAAGAAGTGAAAATAATATAAATTCAGAGACAGAAACTTTATCTAACAAGAAATACATTGCAAATTGACAGTAAACACCACCAAGACGTCTGAAATGACTTAAAGCTACACAGGCTAAAAATCTAAACTACTTATTTTCTGAAATTAACTTTCTGGGTAACTTAAGTTTGCTTCTTCAAAAGAAGCAGGGATTCCACTGGGAGTATACTCTATAAAACTGATCAAGAAATAGAACCAAGTTAGAATAGTTTCATAATTATAGGTAGTTAGGTTGGACTTTACAAAAATATCAGTATCATATGTGACTGAATAAAATTCTTCCACAGATTATCAGTAGTTTTTCATGTAAGGAATAAATAGTACTTAAAGAAAGATGTATAACTATATCAACAGAGTATTAAATGATAATGATGTTTTCCATTTGAATGCGATTTTAATGAATATAAGTTTTAATTAATAGGCTTTGCTAACAATGACATATGTTACTTGACTTTCAAAGTGGTTTTTCTTTCAACCACCTTGAACATTAAATAATCTTCAAAGGACCATTTATCTTCAGTCTATAAGAAAGGAAGGATATAAACAGAAATCAAGTTAGATGTTCAGTGATTTTTTTTTTTTTAAAGCCACAAGTACAACCATGGCCTGCTGACACTAGTTCCAATGCTCAACTTTACAGCTTTTCCTTAATGCAATTCTGAGTTTACCAAGAACATTACACATTTTCAACTACAACCCTAAGAAAAGCAAAGCTAAGTGCAGCAATCAAACTACTGTTCTCATAAACCAGAAGAGATGCTCCTGGAGATGAAACAGATACAAAAGCTGCCCTTAAAAGCAGATACTTTTCATAAAGTAATAGACAGACTGAATACTATCATCTATTGATAAGTCCCCTTATTCAGGAAAATCATAGGACTTTTTAGGTAGTTCAGATTTATATGAGCATTAAGTAAAGAGTCATTGAGATTTATCTGTCATAAAATCTTCTTGACAAAGAGTTACTTTTGAGTCTTTTAAACTGCCCCTTCTGAAAGAAAGATTTCTTCATTAAAAGGCATTTGCCAGTTTTAGATTTAATATGGTCACTAACTTCTTGAGAATTTTTGACTGTGAAAAGCAGAGGTTAGCCAACCTCTCAAGAGGTAATAAAAGCATATATTTTTTCTCATATTTCATAGTTTTAATATCACTATTAAGTTTCTTAGAAGCACCAATTAGATTTGTTTTAAAAAATCATTAGTAGTTATGTTGAGGGAAAATTCTAAAACACATTCCCTTTCTCTATTAAAAAAACTAAAATGAGAAATAGACAGTTTTAAAAACATCAGTACGGAAATACATTTGTAAATAATATATCAGTTCCATCAAAACCTTGAATACCTTATTTATACTCCCTTATGGGCTAACATGTAAAAGTAAGTGTTGGTTGTAATAGGTCTAACACAATTGCACAGCAGAAGCAAACACTAAAATACACTGTAGAAACAGAACCTAATCACTCAAATACTCAACATCCTCAAGGCTTGATACTTCAAGTAGTGCTCTCCAACAGAAATATGGCATATCTGTAATTTTAGATTTTCTATAGGCACAATTAAAACACCAAAAATAAACAATTGCTTTCAGTAATATATTTTATTCAAGGCAATGTATCTAAAATATTGTCATTTTGAAACATAATCAATGTAAAAATATTACTGAGATATTTTGCAATGCTTTTTTTCAATACTATTATAACTGTGAAACTTGGTGCACATTTTACTACAGCTAGTGGGATACTGAAGCTAACCAAACTGGCTTGAGAGAGCTGATTGTGCCCATTTACAGTCAACTCTATTCCCATCAAACTTTAGTAATACCACATTGTTAATTTCACAGTACCTATAGTAGGAATATTTACACCACAGAAATCAGCAAATGACATAAATCATGGCTTTCCGCTGCACCCACAGAGGGTTGGTTTATCAATATACCACTGCTTTTAATACATCTCAATTTAGACCAGCCACATTTCAATTGCTAAACAGTCATAGGTAACAAGTGACTTACATTGGACAGTGCAGACAGGTCATACATTGGACAGGTCATACAAGAAGAATCAGACTTCTGGGTTAGCAATGTATATTTGAAATGTCCAGTTTAATAGAAAATGTTATAAAGCATGCATAGAAACAATGTGTGGCCCAATCACGAGAGACATTACACATAATGTCCCAGAGAAAGCAGACATAAACGTTCTAAACAAAGACTTTAAACCAACTGGCTTTAATATGTTTAAAAGGAGAAAATAAACTACAAATAAAAGCTAAAGAAAATCAAGAGAATGATATCTTAACAAATAGAAAACAGCAATAAAGAGAATTAAACTATAAAAAGGAACCAGGAAGAAATTCTGTAGCTGAAAACTAGGATAACTAAAATGAAAAATACACTAGAGGGTTTCAACAGCAGTTTCAGCAGGCAGGAAAAAGAATCGGCAAATTTGAAAATAGGTCAATTGAGATTATCCAGTCTGAAGAGCAGAGAGAATGAAGAAAAATTAATAGCACCGATGAGACAAGCAAAACACCATTTCTTTTTCTTTTTCTTTTTTCTTTTTTTTTTTTTTGGTGTCCTTTATGTGTACTCAACATAGGCATAATGGAACACTCAAAAAAAAAAAGAGAAATGATCAGAGAGAATACTTGAAGATAAGTGGCTGAGAACTTCTCAAACTTGAAAAAACATGAATCTATGCATCCGAGCAGGTTGACAAACTCTAGGAAGAATTAACACAGAGATCCATATGAAAAAATATTATAAACTGTCAAAAGCCAAAAAGAATCTTGAAAGTGGCAAGAGAGAAATGACCCATCAAGTATAAGAGATACTCAACAAGATTAACAATTTCTCAGCAGAAACTATAAAGGCCAGAAAGCAGCAAAATAACTATCTTGCTGTAAGAATAAAACTGTCGCTAGGCATAGTGGCTCATGCCTGTAATCCCAGCACTTTGGGAGGCCGAGGCGTGTGGATCACTTGAGGGCAGGAGTTTGAGACCAGTCTGATCAACATGGTGAAACACTGTCTCTACTAAAAATACAAAAATTAGCCAGGCGTGGTGGCACATGACTGTAATTCTACCTACTCAGAGGCTGAAGCAGGAGAATCCCTTGAACCTGGGAGGCAGAGGTTGCAGTGAGCCAAGATCTGGCCCCTGCACTCCGGCCTGGGCAACAGAGTAAGGCTCCTTCTCAAACAAAACAAAACTGTCAACTGAAATTCCTATATATGACAAAACTATCCTTCAAAAATAAGGAAAAAGTAAGAAATTCCCAGGTAAACACATGCTGAAAACGTCTGTTGTTAAGAGACCTGCCCAACAAGAAATGCTAGAGGAAATCCTTCAGGCAAAAAGGGAAGATGACTACAAAGTAGCTCAAAGCCATTCAAAAAAAACACGAGCTAAGGTAGCTATATAGGTATTAAAAATCTAGTATTATTGTGTTTTTGAGATGTAACTAACTTTTTAATATGATTTAAAAGACAGATGCATAAAACAGTAATCGTAAGTTAATGGGCACACAATGTATGAAGGCGTAATTCATGACAACAACATACATAGGAGGGACAGAGCTACATAGAAGTGGGGGGTTTGCATATAATCGATGCTAAGTTGATATTAAAAACTGTTATACATTTAAAAGGTTAGTTACAGCCCCTGGTTTAACCACTAAGAAAATAATGGGAAAAAATAAATCAAAGAAAATGACAGGAATAAAAATGGTACTATGGTACTACAGTGTGAATGCATCCCTTCCAAAGCTCAGGTGCTGCAAATCTCGTAGTATTAAGAGACTGGACCTTTAAGACTTGATTAGGCCATGAGGCCTTAGTCCTCATTAATGGAATTAGGGCCCTTATAAAGATTAAAAAAACAGCAACAGCTTCAGGTGTAATTGGCTAGCTTGTTCTCTTGTTCTTCCACAATGTGAAGACTGAACAAGAAACTCTGCACCAGATCAGAGGTGGGGTCCTCAACCTTGGACTTCTCAGCCTCTATAACTGTTAGAAATAAATTTCTTTTATTTATAAATTAGCTGGTCTGTCGTATTCTGCTATAGCATCACAAAACAGACTAAGTTAACATACTACCAAAAAATAATTTACTGCAAAACAAGGTACTAATGGAGAACCTGAGGGACAAAAAGACATGACATCATTGAAAGCAATGAGCAAAATGCCTGGCATGGCAGCTGATGCTTGTAATCTCAGCTACTCAGGAGGCTGAGGCAGGAGGATAACTTGAGTGTAGGAGTTCAAGGTTACAGTGAGCTATGAACACGGCACTGCACTCCAGCCTAGGTTAAGAATAAGATTCTGCATCCAAAAAATAAAATGAGCAAAATGGCCAAAATGAATCCTTCTTACCAGTAATTATTTTAATGATAAATATGTTAAGCTCCAATCAAAAGAAAAAAAATTGAAGAATGTTTAAAAATACATAATCAACTTACAGCTCTCTGTAAGAAACTGGCTTTACATACAAAACACATAATAGGTTAAAAGTTAAAGGATGCAAAAAGATATTTCATGAAGAGAGTAACCAAATGGGAGCTGGGAAGGCAATATCAATATCAGGAAAAACACACTAAGTAAAAAAATTGTTATGAGACAAGAAAGGACTATGGATGAATTTTGGTAGTTTATGTGTTTCTACAAATTTACTTACTTTGTCTGTGTTATTTACCTTGTTGGTGTATAGTTGTTTATAGTATTATTTTATTACCCTTTTCATTTCTATAACATAAGTAGTAATGTCATATTGTACTCATAATGAATTGAATTATGAATTGAATTGAATCTTTTTCATTTATGAATTGAATCTTTTTCTTAATCAGTCTATAAAGGTTTTTTAAAAACTGAATTTCTTTACGTGTTATGGCTTTATTTGTACCAGGTTTTTTTTTTTTTTTAAATTGTACTGTAGGTTCTGGGGTACATGTGTAGATCATGCAGGGTTGTTGCATAGGTACATACGTGGCAATGTGGTTTGCTGCCTCCATCCCTCATATCATCTATATCTGGCATTTCTCCCCATGTTATCCCTCCCCAACCTCAGGTGTCCCTCCCCTACCCCCACCAACTGATCCTGGTGTATGATGCTCCCTCCCTGTGTCCATGTGTTCTCATTGTTCAACACTCGCCTATGAGTAAGAACATGCAGTGTTTGATTTTCTGTTCTTGTGTCAGTTTGCTGAGAATGATGGTTTCCAGATTCATCCATGTCCCTACAAAGGACACGAACTCATTGGTTTTTATGGCTGTGTAGTATTCCATGGTGATATGTGCCACATTTTCTTTGTCCAATCTGTCATTAATGGGCATGTGAATTAGTTTCAGGTCTTTGCTATTGTAAATAGCGCTGCAGTGAACATACGTGTGCATGTGTCTTTATAATAGAATGATTTATAATCCTTTGGGTATATACCCAGTAATGGGATTGCTGGGTCAAATGGAATTTCTATTTCTAAGTCTTTGAGGAATCGCCATACCGTCTTCCACAATGGTTGAACTAATTTACACTCCCACCAACAGTGTAAAACTGTTCCTATTTTTCCACAACCTCTCCAGCATCTGTTGTCTACAGATTTTTTAATGATCGCCATTCTAACTGGTGTGGGATGGTATCTCAATGTGGTTTTGATTTGCATTTCTCTGATGGCCAGTGATGATGAGCATTTTTTTATATGTTTGTTGGCCTGACGTATGTCTTCTTTTGTAAAGTGTCTGTTGATATCCTTTGCCCACTTTTGAATGGGCTTCTTTATTTTTTTCTTGTAAGTCTGTTTTAGTTATTTGTAGATTCTGGATATCAGCCCTTTGTCAGATGGGTAGACTGCAAAAATTTTTTCCCATTCTGTTGGTTGCCAGTTCGCTCTAATGAATGTTTCTTTTGCTGTACAGAAGCTCTGAAGTTTCATTAAATCCGATTTGTCTATTTTGGCTTTTGTTGCCAATGCTTTTGGTATTTTAGTCATGAAATCCTTGCCTATGCGGATGTCCTGAATGGTTTTGCCTAGGTTTTCTTCTAGAGCTTTTATGGTGTTAGGTCTTATGTTTAGATCTTTAATCCATCTGGAGTAATTGTAGTGTAAGGTGTCAGGAAGGGGTCCAGTTTCTGCTTTCTACACATGGCTAGCCAGATTTCCCAACACCATTTATTAAACAGAAAATCCTTTCCCCATTGCTGGTTTTTGGCAGGTTTGTCAAAGATCAGATGATTGTGGATGTGTGGTGCTGCTTCCAAGGCCTCTGTTTTGTTCCACTGGTCTGTATCTCTGTTTTGATACCAGTACCATGCTGTTTTGATTACTGTGGACTTGTAGTATATTTTGAAGTCAGGCAGTGTGATGCCGCCAGCTTTGTTCTTTTTGTTTAGGATTGTTTTGGCTCTGCAGGCTCTCTTTTGGTTCCACATAAAGTTTGAAGTGGTTTTTTCCAGTTTGGTGAAGAAGGTCATTGGTAGCTTGATGGGGACAGCATTGAATCTATAAGTTACTTTGGGCAATATGGCCATTTTCACGATACTGATTCTTCCTAACCATGAGCATGGAATGTTTTTCCATTTGTTTGTGTCCTCTCTTATTTCCTAGAGCAGTGGTGCCTAGTTTTCCTTGAAGAGGTCCTTTACATCCTTCGTTAGTTGTCTTCCAAGGTATTTTACTCTTTGTAGCAATTGTGAATGGGAGTTTGCTTTTGATTTGGCTCTTTGTTGTTGGTGTATAGAAATGCTTGTGATTTCTGCACATTGATTTTGTATCCTGAGACTTTGCTGAAGTTGCTTATCAGTTTCAGATTTTGGGCTGAGACAATGGGGTCTTCTAAATATACAATCATGTCATCTACAAATAGAGACAATTTGACTTCCTCCTTTCCTAATTGAATACCCTTTAATTCTTTTTCTTGCCTGACTGCTCTGGCTAGAACTTCCATTACTATATTGAATAGGAGTGGTGAGAGAGGGCATCCTTGCCTAGTGCCAAATTTCAAAGGGAATGCTTCCAGTTTTTGCCCACTCAGTATGATATTGGCTGTGGCTTTGTCATAAATAGCTGTATTATTTTGTGATATGTTCCATCGATACCTAGTTTATTGAGGGATTTTTAGCATAAAGGGCTACTGAATTTTGCTGAAGGCCTTCTCTGCATCTATTGAGACAATTATGTGGTTTTTGCCTTTGGTTTTGTGATGGCATATGTTTATGGACTTGTGTATGTTGAACCAGCCTTGCATCCCTGGGATGAAGTCCACTTGGTCACGATGAGTAAGCTTTTTGATTTACTCTTGCAATTGGTTTGCCCGTATTTTATTGAAGATTTTTGCATCGATGTTCATCATGGATATTGGCCTGAAGATTTCTTTTTTTTGTTGAGTCCCTGCCTGGTTTTGGTATCAGGATGATGTTGGTCTCATAAAATGAGTTAGGGAGGATTCCCTCTTTTTGTATTGTTTGGAATAGTTTCAGAAGGAATGGTACCAGCTACTCTTTGTACGTCTGGTAGAATTCGGCTGTAAACCCGTCTTGACCTGGACATTTTTTGGTTGTTAGGCTATTAATTGCTGCTTCAACTTCAGCCCCTATTATTGGTCTATTAAGGGTTTCAACTTCTTCCTGGTTTAGGCTCGGGAGGTTGCAAGTGTCCAGGAATTTTTCCATTTATTCCTGATTTACTGGTTTGTGTGCATAGAGTTGTTTGTAGTAATCTCTGATGGTAGTCTGTATTTCTGTGGAATCAGTGGTGATGTCCCCTTTATCGTTTTTTATTGCATCTATTTGATTCTCCTCTCTTTTCTTTTTTATTAGTCTGGCTAGCCATCTATTTTGTTGATCTTTTCAAAAAACCAGCTCCTGGATTTGTTGGTTTTTTGAAAGGTGTTTTATGTCTCCATCTCCTTCAGTTCTGCTCTGATCTTAGTTATTTCTTGTCTTCTACTAGCTTTTGAGTTTTTTTGATCTTGCTCCTCTAGCTCTTTCAATTTTGATGATAGGGTGCCGATTTCAGACATTTCCTTGCTTCTATAGGAATTTATTGCTATAAATTTCCCTCTATACACTGCTTTAAATGTGTCCCAGAGATTCTGGTATGTTGTGTCTTAATTCTTGATGGTTTTGATGAACATCTTTATTTCTGTCTTCCTTTCATTTTTAATCCAGTCGACATTCAGGAGCCAGTGGTTCAGTTTCCATGAGTTGTGTGGTTCTGAGTTAGTTTCTTAATCCTGAGTTCTAGTTTGATTGCACGGTGGTCTAAGAGACTGTTTGTGATTATTTCCATTCTTTTGCATTTGCTGAGGAGTGATTTACTTCCAATTATTTGGTCGACTTTAAAGTATGATGTGGTGCTTAGAGGAATGTATATTCAGTGGATTTGGGGTAGAGAATTCTGTAAATATCTATTAGGTCCGCTTGGTCCAGATCTGTGTTCAAGTCCTGGATTTCCTTGTTGACTTTCTGTCTTGTTGATCTAATATTGACACTGGAGTGTTAAAGTCTCCCAATATTATTGTGTGGGAGTCTAAGTCTCTTTGTAGGCCGTTAAAAACTTGCTTTATGTATCTGGGTGCTCCTGTATTAGGTGCATATATATTTAGGATAGTTAGCTCTTCTTGTTGTATTGATCTTTTTACCTATGTAATGCCTTTGTTTGTCTCTTTTGATCTTTGTTGGTTTGAAGTCCGTTTTATCAGAGACTAGGATTGCCACCCTTGCTTTTTTTTGTTCTCCATTTGCTTGGTAAATCTTCTTCCATCCCTTTGAGTCTGTTTATGCCTTGCACATAATATGTGTCTCCTGAATACAGCACACCAATTGTTCTTGGCTTTTTATCCTATTTACTAGTCTGTGTCTTTTGATTGGGGCATTTAGTCCATTTACATTTAATGTTAATATTGTTACATGTGAATTTGATCCTGCCATTTTGTTACTGGTTGGTCATTTAGCCCTTTGATTGCCACAATTTCTTCATTATGTCATCGGTCTTTACCATTTTGTTCTTTTTTGCAGTGGCTGGTACCAGTTGTTCTTTTCTGTGTTTAGTGCTTCCTTGAGGAGCTCTTGTAGGGCAGGTCTGGTAGTGATGAAATCTCTCAGCAATTGCTTGTCCATAAAGGATTTTATTTCTCCTTCACTTATGAAGCTTAGTTTGGATGGATATGAAATTCTAGGTGGACAGTTCTTTTCTTTAAGGATGTTAAATATTGACCCCCACTCTCTTCTGGCTTGTAGGGTTTCTCCTTAGAGATCTCTGGCTGCCCTTTGCATTTTTTCCTTCATTTCAACCCTGGTGAATCTGACAATTATGTGCCTTGGGGTTGCTCTTCTTGAGGAATATCTTTGTGGTGTTCTCTGTATCTCCTGAATTTGAATGTTGTCCTGTTTTGCTAGGTTGGGGAAGTTCTCCTGGATAATATGCTGAAGTGTTTTCCAGCTTGGATTCATTCTCTCCATCATGTTCCAGTAAACTGATCAAGCAGAGGCTGGGTCTTTTCACATAATCCCAAATTTCTTGGAGGCTTTGTTCATTTCTTTTCACTCTTTTTTCTCTTTTCTTGCCTTCTCATTTTATTTCATTGAGTTGATCTTCAATCTTTAATATCCTTTCTGCTGATGGATCGATGTGGCCATTGAAACATGTGTATGCTTCACAAAGTTCTTGTGCTGTGTTTTTCAACTCCATCATGTCATTTATGTTCATCTCTAAGCTGGTTATTCTAGTTAGTGTTTTGGCTAACCTTTTTGCAACGTTCTTAATTCCTTTGCATTGGGTTAGAACATGTTCCTTTAGCTCAGAGAAGTTTGTTATTACCCACCTTTTGAAGCCTGCTTCTGTTAATTCGTCAAATTCATTCTCCATCATGCTTTGTTCTCTTGCTGGTGAGGGGCTGGGATCTCGTGGCGGGGAAGAGGCATTCTGGTTTTTGATGGTTTCATCCATTTTACACTGTTTTTTCCCCATCTTGTTGGATTTACCTAACTTTGACCTCAGGTAGCTGCTTGGGGAGTGGCCTTTCCTATGTCTGCCTGCAGAGGCACTGCTGGGCTGCCACAGATTCAGTGGAGCTGCTGTGTATTTTTCCTGGGTCTTTTATCAGGAAAATTAGGCCGGCTTCTGCAATGGCAGTTGCCCTTCCTGCACCAAGCTCTATAGTTCCCGGTCTCTCTCTAACTGGTGTTCTGGCTGCGAAACGCTGAAGTGGGAGTTTTTTTGCCTGCTAGTCTTTGTGGGGAAGGGACTCACCCTGCCATATGGTGTGTTTCCCTGTTTTCAGTTCCCTTTCTTTTTGGGGGGCACGTAGCTCCATCCTGCCGCTTTCTGGCTTTCTTGGCATCAGCCAGTGCTTCCGCCTAGATCTCTGCTGACAGCCCCAGCACCAGGCAAGTTGCTGTTCAGCCCTGTTCAGGCAGGTCACAGAGGCTTTTCAGCCCGGCAAAGATCTCCTATTTGGTGGGTTGTAGAGGGCTTGGGTGGCACTGTATCCAAACCCAAGTCCTAGAGTGGGAGATCCCCCGGTCCTCCAGTTAGTTGCATGCACCTCCTGGGTGGGGCAGTGTCCCTCCTTGCCTCAACTTGCCCTATTTGGTTTATACCCACTGTCCAACCAGACCCACAAAATGAAACTGGTACCTAGTTTGGGTTTGTGGAGACCACTCAGCTTCTGTGTCTCTCTTGCTGGGAGCTGTGTTCCAGAGCTGCCTCTTATTCAGCCATCTTGGGATCCCCCTCAACAACCAATCTTTCTTCTTTTCTCATCTTGTTTGTTTTTCTTGCTTTATTGCACTGCTTTAAATCCTACTTTATAGGATTTCAAATCATTTACATTTGTAATGGATTTTAAAGACCCTGACTATAATCTGCCTGGGTTACTGTTTCATGTCTCCTGTTGGGTAAAATGTTTTACAGATGTCAATTAGGTAAAGCTGGTTGACAGTATTGTTCAAGGCTTCTATAGCCTTACTGACGTTCTGCCAGCTTGTTCTGTTAATTACTAAGAGGAGTGAGTGCTGAAGTCTTGTCTCCAAATATAACTGTGGATTTGTCTAGTTCTCTTTTCAGATCTCTGTTATTAATTCATGCATTTTGAAGCATGTTCTTGGGGCATAAATATTTATAATTTTTATATCTTGTTGGTAAATTGACTGCTGTGTATTTCTCTTTTCAGGGAGGAGAGGGAAATAAATGCAGCGGTGCCCATTTTCTTTGGCCATATTCTGTTGTTTAATTGCTGTTTCTTAAGCTGGATACCAAGCTCATTAATTTTTAGTGATTTTTATAACACTATTAAGGTAAATTAAAAAGGAAAGTAAAATGTGATCCTATAAGTATGCTTTTTTTAAAAAATCAGCAATGCCAACAGAGTCACAACGATCTCTTATCACCAATATTTTGATTACTTAAAACATCTATATCTTGGCCAGGAGTGGTGGCTCACATCTGTAATCCCAACATTTTGAGAGGCCAAGGCAGGCAGATCAATCAAAGTCAGGAGTTCAAGACTAGCCTGAACAGCATGGTGAAACCCCATCTCTACAAAAATACAAAAATTAGCCAGGCATGATGGAGGCTGCCTGTAATCCCAGCTACTCAAGAGGCTGAAGTGCGAGAATCGCTTGAACCCAGGAGGCAGAGGCTGCAGTGAGCCAAGTTGCTACCATTGCACTCCAGCCTGGAAAACAGAGTGATGAGACTCTGTCTTGGAAAAAATATATATATTTCCTATATTTGAACGTATCTTTCTCAAGTAGTTTTCTCTGAGATTAAAAATAACCACATTGAGTTCTACCTTATATGCATTTTAATGATGTTTTCCTTAACTCTCATTCAACATTTTAATGTATATTTGGCGTTTTCAAGATCTAATCCGCACTTAGGCCAACCTGCAAAATGCAACCTTAACAAAATGTTCTACATGGAATTTTCATTCATTAACTCTTTGCCCTTTAAAATACAGCCCACCAGCTGCTTCACTCTACTGAGAACCACTCAATGAAGACATCATATAAAAGGAAAATATTATTTACAGCTTGCCCACATGCACTGTACATCTGTGTTCATCTCAGATAAAAGGTTACAATGCAGGTCTAAAGGGTAATGTGAAAATTATTAACCAGCTTCAACTAAGTAAGGAATGTACTTATAGATCAAGGGCAAATGGAGAAATACAGTGGAGTCAAAAGCAAAGAGTATACGAACATAGTCATTACTATTAACTATAAACATTAATTTTCTTGAGATGTTACCATTGACTATTTTTTTTAAAAGGTGATTTTTTTATGACTGCTAAAAAAACCTCTCATTTCTTCTAGATTTCCTATCACATTTGTTGGTGGTAGTTTCTAACCTTTTCTATAACCAGAATATCATTCGTACCCCATTTACTCTCCAGCTGATGACCTTACTTTATTTACAAGGAAGAATAAGACCAGTTGATACACTCCATCAACTTCCCTTTGCTGTGTCTTAGCTATTTCCTGTGTATTCCCACACTGCTGAGGGGTATGACTTTCTCTGTCACCATCCTTTGGTTCAAATATATATCTTCTTTCCGCCAATGAGTTACTTTTTCAGTTGTGTCTTTGAGTTCCTATTTGCCTCTCTCTGCATACCACCATGCAAACTCTAGGATCCAAGTCATACCTAAATATGCCCCCTCACTCTTCAAACATTTTTAAAGCACCTAACTCATTGGATTACTATGAGACAGAAAGTTAAGTAAAAATCCAGCTCTCCTTTCAGGAAACTCACAAACTGTTGGGAAACATGAACAGGTAAACAAATAATTGTAATCAAGCGTAACAAAGTTAAGAGCAAGGGCATGTAAAATACAGTCATGTTATAAATGAAAGAGAACTTGATTCTGCTTGGTTAAAGAGATACTTCCTTTCTTTTATATCTTCATCAAGCCCATCCTATCTGACAGTTCTTTTCTTCTCCTCTTCCTAAAAATAGGCTCAGGTCTTAAACCCAGAAATCAATAACCCCATGATGCTTAAGCTAATACCACTCTAACATCCTCTTTACTGGCACTATTTTTTTTTTTCTTGAGACGGGGTCTCACTCCACTGCCAGTGCTGGAGGACAGTGGCATGATCACAGCTCACTGCAGCCTCACCTTCCCAGGCTCAGGTGATTCTCCCCTTCAGCCTCCTGAGTAGCTGGGGCTAGATGTGCACACAACCACACCCAGCTAATTTTTTGTAGAGACTGATTCTTGCCATGATGCTCAGGCTGGTCTTGAATGCCTGGGCTCAAGCAATCTGCCTGCCTCAGCCTCCCTAAGTGCTAGCATTACAGGCACAAGCCACTGCACCTGGCCTGGCACATTTTTGAAAAGGTTATTTACTGTCTTTCATTCACTATTTTTTAAGCAACTATAATCTTGCTTTTGGTTTCCTCCATTTTACTGACACCTCACCAAAGTCAAAGTCAAATAATCCTCTCAGCATATCTAACCACCTTTTCTCAGTTCTCTTCATTAGAGAAAGAAAAAAAAAAAAAATCTGTGCTACAAGGATCTCTGTGGAACTTACTCTCTTCTCAAAATTTTCTCCTTGACTTTTGATACTTCACTTCCCTGAAGCATTTTCTCCCTCTCTCCCCATTTCTGTTCAGTCTTCACTGATCCCGCCTCCTGTCAATGCTTGACAAAGAGAAGGATTAGCCAAGATCCCATTTTGAAACACAGCTTTTGACCTCTACTTTTTCTCTCCCCCAGCAAACTCATGATAATAAGCTCTAAAGTAGAGTGGAGTTCAGAAGGTCTGGCTTCAATTTTTGGTTCTATCACTGACTTCCTACCTATGCACCATGGCATGTTACCTCCTTGGACTCCATAAAAGAGAATGGCTTTCTAATATTCTTACCTATGCTACAATTCTAACTGAAAAGACCATCAGATTTCTAGTCCTAAATTATCTAATGCCCCAAATCCACATTAATGCCATTTAACGGAAGGCATAATATGTTAACACAGATAGGTTAAGAGTTTGAAATTTTTTTTAAAAGGTGATCCTTTGATTTCTTAAAAAAAAAAAAAAAAAGCCGCTAATTATTTCTAGATTCCCTATCAAATTTGTTAGCAGCAGTTTCTAATCACTAAAATTAAGTCTCCCAAACCAAAACCAACTATACTTTCTTTAAGTTACCTATTAGTATTTATGTGTTGGCGTCACCATTATCCTAAGCTTGATAGTCTTTCATTTGCGCATTCTCTCTCCCTAATTCCCAACCTTCGTGCAAGGCCTAATTCAAAGGGCATCTCTTCCATAAAGGGTTCGTTGACCTCTTCAGCTGGTTACATAGTCTTTCTCTCATCAGAAGACCCAAGACAATCTTGGTTTATATTCTGTTTTTTTTTTCCAGACACTGGTTTTGTGGGAGCAGGATTTATATCTGATTCTTCCTTGCATAACCTGTAGCACCTTGAACACTGTTTTGCTCAAAGCACTAAAAAAAACTCTGTAAGATTTGTTATCTGAACTTTGGACACAGAAGCCGTAGTAAAGTTGTCAAGAGTAGCAATCTTCTTTAAATAAAAATAACTATTTAAAGATGTATGATGATTTAGATGTTCTAACTCTAAAATATATAATGTTCTTCTTAAGCTAAGGAAGCAGAAGTTCTTTCCCAGTTCCTTCAAAATTCCAGTCAACTTGTAAGCACACTATAGAAAATAGTCTTTGCTATGTCACAATATTAATTTTTTTAAAGGCAGACGTACTAAAAAATGTACTCTTAAATATTTGGTTTTACAATTTGAGCATTTCTTTCTTATTTCCTTTGTTCATAAGACAAAGTATTTTGACAAACCATTAGGCCTACCATGAGAAGTGCAGATTAAACATAGCAATAACTGATGACTATCAGAACATTCAGCCAGTACATACTACATTATCATCTGCTCAGAAAATAATTTCCCAAAATTAAATATGCTGTCACTAATTTTAAGCTTCATTAATAAGCTTCCATGCATTGCTCAAAGATTTTATTTTTAAAGATGTAGTCTTCAATTGAGATAGCAAAACAAATTAAGGCAGGGAAAAAGGTTTCCAGCTTCCTTTATGACTAGGAAAAATTAAAATGCAGTTTAGCAGACAGAAGAACTAAAATTTCCTAAGAGTCTAAACCAGTAAAGTCAAGGTTTTCGCTTAATTCATCTTGACGATAAGATGTCTGGTGTGAGCCCTGACAAGCAGTACACAGCATAATTGTAAGAACATTAAATAAAACTGAGACATCTGTCTGAGGCCTCATTACTGTAGATGCAGAGAACAGAGTCTAACCTACCTGGCTTATCCCTCCAGAAGAGATCTTGTATGACTGCAACTTTTGCTTCAGCAACTCCGGATCACTGTGACGGAATGGGCACCCTGACAACAAAAAATAAGCCAGCACACAAACAAGGTTATTTACCCACAACTGAGCACAATACCACACTCGAGAGACCATCTAAGCTTCCCTTAGTTGTCTAGCAGCTTATTAATAAAAAAGGTAATTGCCCATGGGTACAGCTGCTTTCTTCTTTTTATCTAAATGATGACTTAGCTGTGTGGTTATCAGGGCACTACAGGCACAAGAGTTACATAAAACATTGCAGCATTCTCAGGCTAAGATGTCCATTCAACAGCAAGAAGGGAAATGGCTTTAATTACGTTCCTTGCTAACAAGCTCAAAGAATCACAAAATAGCTGCATAATGGTTTATTTTAAAACTTTATACAATCTTATTATGTTCTAGTCTAAAAAATACATAAAATGTATATGAGAGAAGGAAGATAATGTAAACAAGAAAAACATGCAAACTCTGAGAAATATAAACATTTAACATCATTTTCAAAGGTAAACTATATGCCTATTTCCTAAAGCATACAATCTGTAAAAATTTTTAAAGAATCATGGATGGAAATGAGATAAACAAATAAAAGGCTACTAGAAATATTCACATAAATAAGAATACAGAAGAAATATAAAAATTGTTTTAGGATAAAATCCATAAAATTTACATATTTTAATAAAAAACTGCAATGGTAAGTTTGAAATACTTACTTGAAAATTTAATATAGAAAAGTCTTATTTTCTTCAGTCATATAGACAGATCTGTAAGTTAATTAGAAATAACTGCATTTTTCACAAATTAGAAAATCTAGAGGAAATGAGCAAGTTCCAGGAAACATACAACCCTCTGAGACTGAACCAGGAAGTGAACATCTGGGCAGACCAATAAGGAGGTCTGAAATTAAATCAATAACAAAAAGCCTATCAACCAGAAAAAGCCCTGGAACAGGCAGATTCACAGCCAAATTCTACCAGATGTACAAATAAGAACTGGTACCAACCCTACCAAAACTATTCCAAAAAACTGAGAAGGAGAGACTCCCCATTAACTCAATTTATGAAGCTAGCATCACCCTGATACCAAAATCTGGCAGAGACACAATGAAAAAAGAAAACTTCTGGCCATTATCTCTGATGATAATGGAATCAAAAATCCTCAGCAAAATACTAGCAAACTGAATCCAGCAGCACATCAAAAAGCTAATTCACCATTATCAAATAATCTTTATTTCTGGGATGTGAGTCTGACTCAACACATGCAAATCAATAAAAGTGATTCATCATCACATCAACAGAATTAAAAACAAAAACCATATTATCATTTCAATAGACAGAAAAAGCTTTCAATAAAATCCAGTATCCCTTCATGATAAAAACTCTCAGAAAACCAGGTACCAAAGGAATATACCTCAAAATTATAAGAACTAACATCATACTGGGTGGGCAAAAGCTCAAATCATTCACCTTGAGAACTGGAACAAGACAAGGACGCCCACTCTCACCATTCTTATTCAAAATACTGCTAGAACTCCTAGCCAGAGCAATCAGGCTAAAGAAAGAAATAAAAGGCATGGTGGTTCACGCCTGTAATCCTAGCACTTTGGGAGGCCAAGGCAGGTAGATCACCTGAGGTCAGGAGTTTTGAGACCAGCCTGGCCAACACAGTGAAATCCCGTCTCTCCTAAAAATATAAAAAATTAGCCTGGCATGATGGTGCACAGCTGTAATCTCAGCTACTCAGGAGGCTGAAGCAGGAAAATCACTTGAACCCGGGAGGTGGAGGTTGCAGTGAGCTGAGATCATGCTATTGCATTTCAGCCTGGAGCAAAACTTCGTCTCAAAAAAGAAATAAAAAATATCCAAATAGAAAAAGAAGTCAAACTATCTTTCTTTTCTGATATGATTCTATACCTAGAAACCCCTAAAGAATCTGTCAAAAGGCTCCTAGAACTAATAAATAACTTCAGTGAAGTCATATTTGTACATATTAATGTACAAATATTAGTAGCATTTCTTTTTTCTTTGTTAGACAGAGTCTTAATCTGTCACCGGTGCAGTGGTGCAATCTCAGCTCACTGCAACCTCTGCCTCCTGGGTTTTGTAGTTCATGCAATTCTTGTATCTCAGCCTCCTGACTAGCTGGAATATAGGCACATGCCAGCATGCCTGGCTAATTTTTGTTTTTTAATTTCAGTAGAGATGAGGTTGCACCCTTTTGGCCAGGCTGGTCTTGAATTCCTGACCTCAAGTGATCTACCCACATTGGCCTCCCAAAGTACTGGTATTACTGGCATGATCTACCATGCCCAGCCTTAAAAATCAGTATCATTTCTATATACCAACAATGTTCAAGCTGAGAGCCAAACCATAAACGCAATGCTGTTTACAATAGGCACACACACACACACACACAAAATATCTGGGAATATATCTAAGCAAGGAAGTAAAGGTCTCTACAAGAAGAACTACAAATGCTGCGGAAAGAAATCAGAGACAACACAAACAGAAAAACGTTCCAGGCTCATGGATTGAAAGAATCAACATACCATCCTAAGTAATGTACAGATTCAGTATTATTCCTATCAAACTACCCATATTATTTTTCACAGAATAAGAAAACAACTATTCTAAAATTCATATGGAACTTAAAAGGAGCCTAAATAACCAAAGCAATCCTAAGCAAAAGGAACAAAGCCAGAGGCATCACTCTACCTAACTCCAAACTATACTACAAGGCTATCATAACTAAAACAGCATCATACTGGTACAAAAACAGACACACAAAAAAACACTAGGGGAAAAAAAAAAAAAAACAGAACATAATACCCAAGAACTGCGGGACAACTATAAAAGGTATAACATATGTGTAACTGAAATACCAAAAGGAAAAAAAAGAACAGAAGCACAGATGGGGAGAAAACATTTGCAAAAAAGAAATCTGATAAACTACTGTTATGCAAAATACACAATGAACTCTTGAAATTCAACATAAGAAAACGACCTGATTTTAAAATAGCAAAAGACCCTTCACCAAAGAAGACATACAGAAGGCAAGTATGCTTATGAAAAGGCTTCAACATAATGCCAGTAGGGTATTGTAAATAAAAACATGGATTGGAAGAATCAACATATCATCCTAAGTAATGTACAGATTACAAAGAAATACCCCTACACATCTATTAGAATGGCCAAAATACAAAACATGACAACACCAAATGCTTTAAGAATTTGTAGTGACATGAACTCTCATTCATCGCTGGTGGGAATGAAAAATGGTACAGCCACTTTGCCACTTTATGATCCAGTAATCCTGTTCTGTGGTATTAACCGAAACAAAATGAAAACTTCTATCTAACACAACAACCTCTACACAGATATTTACAGCACCTTAATCACAACTGTCAAAACTTGGAAGCAACTAAGATGTCCCTCAGAAGGTCAAAGAATAAATAATCTGTGGTGCATCTAGACAATGCGATATATATTCAGGGCAAAAAAGAAATCCATTAAGAAGCCAAGAAAAGATATGAAGGAAACTTAAATGCATATTAGCGAGTTCAGAAGTCAATTTGAAAAGGCTATATGATTCCAACTATATGACATTCCTTAAAAAGGCAGAACTATAGAGACAGTTAAAGGATAAGTGGTTGCCAGAGATTAGGGGGAGAAAAGGATGAACAGGTAAAACGCAGGATTTTTAGGGCAATGAAACTATTCTTCAGAATACTACAATGGTAGATACCTGTCATTAAAAATATGCCCAAACCCATATAATATACAACACCAAGAATTCACCCTAATGTAAACTATGGGCTTTGAATGATAATGATGTGTCAATGTAGGTTCATCGATTGTAACACATGTACAAGTGTGGTGTGGGATACTGACACTGATTCAGGTTGTACGTGTGTCAGGGTGTGGAGGTATATGGGAACTCTGAACTTACATGATTGTGCTGTGAACCTAAAACAGCTCTAAAAAATTGCTTATTAATTTTTTAAAAAGGGGTAAGTAAATTTTTCCAACAAATAATGAGTTTACTGAGTGCTAAGGATAATATTTCTTGAATGACAGAGTTTAACTTAAATACAAAATAGTAACAGAATGCACTGGGATAAACAAGATACAATTTAACAGAAATAAAGTTTTGCATTTAAACTAATAAAAACCAACTGATTAAGAGATGAATGCTAAAACCTGGACATTTACAGACAAATCCTTGGGAGTTTTACTTGGCCACAAGCTTAATCATAGGTTAACTGCCTGGTATGGCTGCTAGGTTAAGAAAAACCTCAGCCTTCCTCAACAGAAGTATCTGGATCTATGGTTTTCAAACTTTAGAAGACATAAAACTCACCCAGGGCACTTGCAAATAAAGTCTGATTTTATATGACAGAGGGTGGGCCCTGAGAATCTGCATTTCTAAAAAAGCACCTCAAGGGATTCTGACACAAGTGGTAAAAACCACTCAATGTACATTACCAAACCAGGAGTGGTGGCTCAGGCCTGTAATCCTAGCACTTTGTGGGTAGATCACCTGAGGCCAGGAATTAGAGACCAGCCTGGCCAAAAGGGCAAAACCCCGTCTCTACCAAAAATACAAAAAATTAGCCCAGTGGGTGCCTATAATCCCAGCTACTCAGAAGGATGAGGCAGGAAAATTCTGGAACCCAGGAGGCGGAGACTGCAGTGAGCCAAGATCATGCCTTTGCACTCCAACCTGGGAAACAACAGTGAAATTCCATCTCAAAAAAATTATCTATCTGTCTATCTATCTATCTATCTATCTATCTATCTGTCCATCCAGATCTCTCTCTCTCTCTCTCTCTCTACCTACCTACCTACCTACCTACCTATCTACCTATCTAAAACTAGTGCTGGCCACCTCTTTATCTATTAACTAATGAATGTATAGGTATTTTTTACTGCTTTGGACACATGGAATGTCTTTCTAAAAATATTGTTTATGATTATTTGATCTTCAACAGCCCAAAAGTGTGCAGTCTTTTGAAAAGTGTTTCATTTACAATTCTAAAACAAAAGCACTTCTCACACATACTATAGTAAGCTTTGGTAATCCAGGAGATTTACTGATATGAACTATTAAATCATTCTTGGATATACCAAACAAATGAGATGGTTTGTTTTTCTTTTTAACTAACTCGGGAAAATTGATAGTTATGGCTGATACCATGGCATGTTAAATTGCCCATTTAATCTTTTTGGTTCATCAGATGATGATGATGATGATGATGATGATGATGATGATGATGATGATAAGAAAAAAAAACCTACACTTTTCCTTAGTAATTAGCCTTTGGAATATTAATCTACTATTCCAAAATTAGAATATTCTAATTTCAAAAAGCTCTGTAAAACTTGTATCAACCATCTAAGACACTTGCAGAAAAAACTGCAGAAGAGTGAGACAGAACAGCAGAAAGGAGGAAATTGAGAACTGAAAAGCCTAATCCAACACAAACTGAAGTGCAGCTGAATGAATTTCTCTGGCCTGACCTAGTTCAGTAATAAGACAAATTGCTGTAAGAGTAACGGAGCTCTAGCTTGACAGTGATGACTGACATAAGCTACAAACTAGGTCCTGACAGTAATGCAAAAAGCCATTACATTGTTTCAGTGTTTCCAACGGAGCTCTTGGATTTCCGTACTTGGCCAGCATATCCACTGGAAGCACTTACCATGATAATCCCCGTGGCTTGGTGGATTGGATAGGATGATCTTCAAGCAACTGAAAGGTGTATAGTCTGTCCTCTTGCCTTCCTTTCCAAAGCTATGACGGATGTTGTAAGAGTAACCTTTATCAAACTGATTGGGAGAAAAAGAAAAAAGAGAAAGTCAGCCAATAATTATACTAGTGAGGTCAGCAACGCAAGCTAGAATCAAAGAGTGCAAAGTGATTATTTATAGAATAAATTCGGCATACATGGGCAGATGTATATTCATGCCATATATATTATTTGGGTCCTTTATGATACAAATAATTTTTTTTAAAAGGTACAAAACTTATAGAAAACAAATTTCTCAGGTGGAAGACAGCTAATATTACTTGCATGTTTAAACATAGAGAAAATTTTTCCCTGAGAATAACCAATTTGCCCTTCTTAGTTTGATTCCAAAGATTATACTAGGAGAAAATCAGTTTAGCCTCTTTTCTATCCACCTTCCCCTAATTCTCCATGAATTCCCATATCTACCCATTGTACTTCTGAAACATCTACTAACACAGTTAATCCTAGGCCAGGTGCAATGGCTCACGCCTGTAATCCCAGCACTTTAGGAGGCTAAGACAAGACAATCACTTGAGCTCAGGAGTTCAAGACCAGCCTGGGTAACATAGTGAGACTCCATCTCTACAAAAAAATTAAAAACTACCTGGGCATGGTTGCGTGCACCTGTAGTCCCAGCTACTCAGGAGCCTCAGGCAGAATCATCGCTTGAGCCCAAGAGGTTGAGGCCGCAGTGAGAAATGATTGTGCCACTGCACTTGAGCCTGGGCAATATAGTGAGACCCTGTCTCAAAATCTAATAAAAATCATCATCATCAACATCATCCCTTCCCCTGGATTTCCACTATACAGAGTAATCAGCAAATGCTTAAGGAATGAAATGCTACAACTGCCTCCTACCCGGAATCCTTGCCTCCATGTTCATAAAACAAGCTAATGAGACCAAAGGGACTTTAAATTGGGTCAGACAGGAGAACAAAAGGAACCAGCATATAATGAAAAGTGACCAGGTGCCAGGCATTTTGCTTTTAAAAATATAATCCCAAGAGGGATCCAAGATGGCAGATTAGGAGCAGCTCAGGATTACAGCTCCCAGAGGTGTGGAGGGTGAGTGGATGCCGCATTTCCAGAAGAATTTTTATTGCCCACAGACCAGGAGATTCCCAGGCGGAGGAGCCCCATAGGTCACCAGCACGACTGGTTTGGCCCCGGCAGCTGTTTTGGCTGGCGTGGCTGCTTTGCTGGCGCGCCGGTGTAATGGTTCTCCATAAAAAATACACGGGTCCAGGGGCCGTTTTAGCTGGAGACTGGAGCTCCTGGGAGACAGAGTCACCCATTCATCTGATTAAAAAGGGGACTGAAACAGGGAGCCAGGCCAGGAGATTCCTGGGCAAAAAAGTTCCACGAATCTCAGCGCGGCTGTTTCAGCCAGTGCAGTGGGTGGCGGCATGGGAAATCACACAGATCCCGGCGCCTTTTCAACAGGCGACAGGAACACCCGAGAGACAGTTGACTGTTCAACTAAAAAAAAAAAAAAAAAA